>NW_006922096.1:175984-206688 GCF_000298275.1 Orycteropus afer afer | reverse complement strand
ACGGTGGTTTCAATGATGGGCTCAAGTATAGCAGGGATTGTGGGGCTGGCATGGGATCAGGCATTGTTTCGTTCTGCTGTGCATGGGGTCGCTATGAGTCAGAAAGAACTCGATGGCACTTAACAACAACAACAACAACAACCGATTGAAAAATTATAGTGAAAAGATACAACCCTTATATACTGTTCATTATTTTTAACCATGTAGTATCTCCTTTTTCTGCTCTCTTGGTCTATGTACAGTTTCCTCATAAGAACAATTAAGTGTTATGGAATTTCCATTCTTCACAATGTTATCCATATTTTTATGATCCACACAGTCAAATGCCTTTGCATAGTCAATAAAACAGAAGCAGCTATTTTTCTGTTATTCTTTGCTTTCAGCCAAGATCCATCTGTCATCAGTAATGATATCCATCATTCTGCATCTTCTTCTGAATACAGCTTGCATTTCTGGACAGTCCCTGTCAATAGACTGCTGTGACTAATTTTTAATTATCTTCAGTAAAATTTTACCTGCATGTGATAGTAATGATATTGTTTGATGATTTCCACATTCTGTTGGATCACTTTTATTTGGATTGGACACAAATATTAATCTCTTCTAGTCAAATGGCCAAGTAAACTATCAATCTCTTGTACTCAGTTGGTTAAATAACTGTCTTCCAAATTTCCTGGAAAAAATGTATAAGTGCCTTCAGTGCTGTACCCCTTTGTTGAAACATCTAAATGGGTATTCCATCAACTCCTGGAACCTTGTTTTTCACCAATTCCTTCAGTGCAGCCTGGATTTCTTCCTTCAATACCATTGTTTCTTGGTCACAGGCTGCTTCCTGAAATAACTGGGCATTGACCATTTTTTTTTTTTTTTTTTAAATAGAGTGACTGTGAATTCCTTGCATCTTCTTTTGATGTTTCCTACATTGTTCATTAGTTTGCCCATAGAATCCTTTGGTGTTGCAAGATGGGGCTTGAATTTTTTCTTCAGTTATTTCAGCTTGAGAAATACCACTTTGTTCTTTCCTTTTGGTTTTCTAACTCCAGATCTTTGCACATTCATTATAAAATTTTGCTTTGTCTTCTTAAGCTACCCTTTGAAATCTTCTGTTAGTTCTTTTATTTCAGCATTTCTTCCATTTTATTTAGCTACACTACATTCAAAAGCAAGTTTCAGAGTCTCTTCTTCATCCTTTTTTTTTTTTTTTCTTTTCTGTCATTTTAATCACTATTTGCTTTCTTTATATGTGGTGTTCTTGATGTTATCCCACAAGTCATCTGGTCATTGGTCCTTGGTATTAAACACATCAAACCCATTCTTCAGATGTTCTCAAAATTCAGATGGAATGTATTCAAAGTGATATTTTGGCTCACATGGATTTACTTTAGTTTTTTTCACTTGAACTTGCATGTAAACAATTGATAGTTGGTTCCCCAGTCAGTTCCTGGCCTTGTTTTGACAGATGATATTGAGATTCTCCATCTTTCAATATCATTGCTGTCTAGTTTATTCAAATTAGAGGGAAGTAATATATTTAAAAATATTAGCAAGAGCATTCCAAATATTGCAGAGGAATGAGTACTAGACTTAAACAACTAGAACCACTGCAAACACTTTACAAAATAGAAAACACGTTTTTGAAGTCAAGCAAGAGTAGTCAAAACAGGAAGATATTAAAAGGACTCAACCCTTAGAAGAAGAAAATAATACCCAGTCGGGGAGCTCCACAGTTACATGATTCTTGTTCCAAAGTCACTCCCCAGTCAGCAGCATGAAGAATCTTGTATTCAAGCAAAATAATCACTGTTTCATTGACTGGAAGTACCAGTGAAAAGATTTTAGGACTGTCCCTAAATTCATTGTCTGAACCTGGACTGCATGTATATTGTGTGTCTGCTAAAAGCAATGACTGGAAGGCTAAATAAACTGTACAAAGATTTACCTATTAAAGTGGAAACAGATTGTGCAGTTTAAGTTCTGCCCACTTAGAGGATTTGGGTAAATACTTCAAGATTTACACAAACCTGCACTGTCAGAATTAAATACAATCCTCCACAGGTTCAAGATGATCACCAGTAATTTAACTGCCATGCTGGAATAAATATCATGTTTCCTCAGAGAAATAGAACTAGACAATCTGTAAATACTATACACAATATCCTCTTTAAATAAATAATGGCAAGAGAAATAAAGACAATTAATTGTGATCTGTGGTTAAGAAAAATTGTTATCTGTAGTTAAAAAAAAAGCCATCAATAGAAACATAATGCATAATGATGGGGAAAGTTGATATTATCAGAGAAGTACATTAACACTTCTATTATAAATATGCCCAAAGACTTAAAGAAAAATCAATCTGTTTATTCATTTAATAAGTACACACTTAATGAGTTTCACTAAAGATTTAAGACCGAAAGTCATAATGAAATTGAAGTTCCAGAACTAAAAAATACAAATTTTAAATAAAAAAAAAAAAGAAAAGGATGGATGTGGTGCAGTTAATTGCTGGATATGGCTCTGCTAGCCATGGTCTTTGTAACATCCATCAACTGCTTTGGTGGAACTAGGCAAATGTGAGGTGCTTGATTGGATAGCTTGTTAATGTAAATAAGGTACATGGCACCCATGTGTGTGTGAGAGACTCACAAATGTGGTGTATGGAACCCTAATGTGGGGATTGTTCAGTTTTGTCATTCTCCTAGGCTTAAAATGAGACTAAAGCCCAGATGACCAGCTTTAAAATCTGGCCCAGAAGAACTTTATTGACATAAATGGCTCTATCTTAGATAAGAAGATGCTGTTCCTTAGATAATAGGAACTGATAACTGTAACTTAAGAGAGAACAAGTTGATTACAGCACAACGTTGAAGATAAGCTGTTAAGAAATGGTATCTTAACTAAAAATTGTGGAGTAAAATTCTAAAAATATGAGGTCAGTCCCAACAAATCAAAAATCCTAATCCTCACAATCCCTCTAATGAAGCATCAGTCAGTTCTCACGAACTCTACTGAGTTTCATCCTGGAAATGGTCTCATTCTAAATTGAGCTATCTCCCACCTCAAAGATGTGAGCAAGGACTTGGAAATCAAACTGCTGTCATATCCAGAAAGATCTGTGAAGTGAAGATAGAGTGGCAGAAGTTTCCACCAGATACTGACACATAGGCACAGCACCAATCTGGTTAAGGACACCTCCCATTCTGGAGTTTAGAAAGAAGAGCCTTCCACACATTTGCTCAAATGGATTAATAGTTGTAGCTCCTTGGGGACTAATTTCACTCTCAAAAGGGCTAAGGGCGATACTGATACCCATGGAAATGAGTTTTCTGGCCTAAGTTGGTCAAATGCCTTCTAAGAATTTGATTCATTCTTTCTACTCTCCCACTGCATTGGGGTCATCAGATAGAATGAAGTTCTACTCAATGTCAAGGGCTCCTGAAACACCTTAGGTTATTTGGGAGATAAAATATATCCATGGTCATTTCCAATGGCTCAGATGAGCTTAAATCTAGGGATGATTTCTTTTAATAAGAATGACTTCCTGAGCCTTTGTAGTTCACCAGAGAAAAGCCTCAGATCATCACTAACTGTCCAAGAATACCAACAAAATTTTACTATTCTTTTTGTGTGTCTTAACAAGGAGCTCTGGTGGCATGTGGGGTAAGGAATATGGCTGCAGACCAGAAGGTCAGTGGTTCAAACCCACCAGGTGCTCTGCAGGAGTAAGATGAGGCAATCTACTTCCATAAAGATTTACAACCTTAGAAACCAAACTGAAGTCATCATGAGTCACAATCGATTTGATGGCAGGGAGTTTGTTGTTTTGATTTTGCATTAGTTCAGTAAAGTTTATTACCAGTTTTCACCTGCCAGCACTCCCACTGTCTGGGCTCCAGCAACATTCTGTGTTTGGGATTATTCATGGGACAAGTAAGAGAGTTGGTCATCACTTACTGAATATGGGGTATGAACTTGGACCCTAAATGGTACTTCTTAACCCACTCATAAGTGGTTTCTATTCTAAAATGTGTAGATTGATGAAGATGAAAAATGATATTTCTTACCTACTCTTAAGGAATTAACACTTTATAAGCAGGAATGTGTCTTCATCCATTAGTGCTGTGATAGTTGGAGCTGTGTGTCAACTTGGCTGGACCACAATTCTGTGTGGTTTGAGCTGTTTTGGTGTGGTTTCTCCCATGATGGGATCAGATGACTATGTTTTGAGTGGCCAATCTGTTGAAAGGGAGTTTCTGTAGGGTTGTGGCCTGCTTCCAGTATATCCAAGAACATCCTGGGAAGAGAGACATTCTTCTGTGGATTGAGATTCTGTTGTGCTGCCCACAACTATGCATGAGTGAACAGTCCACCATTTGGCCTGGAGATCTTGGATTCGTCATTCTTTGGAGTCAACAGCTGGTGTACTGCCTGCCAGCCTTGAGCTCTTCAACCCCTGCAGTTGCAAGAGCCAGGAAATGCCTCCAGCTTGATATTTGATCCAGGAACTTTGGACTTACCAGGTTCTATAAGTGTGTGAGCCATTTTCCTAAGATAAATTTCTCTCTCTCTCTCTCTCTCTCTCTCTCTCTCTCTCTATATATATATATATATATATATATATATAAGCTTTACTGGTTTTTATTTCTCTAGAGAGCTCAGTCTAACAGAAGTGTATTCTATAACTCCCCAGTCTTGAGCCTTCTTTAGATCTTAGGCAGAATATTAGAAGGCTTGGTTTCTTAGTCTGGTGTCTGAGGAATTAGGGGTAGAGGATAATTAGTTCCCTTCTCAGCAGGCTCCTCTGCTGTTTTGTTGGCAAGACAATTTCCCAAATAACATCAGTTTCTCCTTTGGATCATAGCCATCACACAAGGAACATGCACTGTCAGGGAATTGTTGAGGCTAAATTTTTCAGTCCCTTGAACTTGTATCCAGGTAGCTGCGACTGCCCAGAGGCAAACTCACCAACTCACTATCCTCTTGCCACTTCATTAAGAGTCTTTGAGAAATATGCCACAGGATGTCTCCAGGGGCAAAGGCTCTGAGTAGGGATGCCCACCCCACTTCTTTTCTTTCCTGTAAATATAACTCAAAAAGGTTGTTATAGTCTTAGAGCACCAGTGTGGGAGTGCTTACTAGCAAAGTCTTTATTGGGTTAAAAGCATTTTGCCACTTGGGGGACCATTCAATAAGGTCTTTCTATGCATTCCTGGGAGCTCTGGTAACATAGTGCCTAAAGCACTTGACTGCTAACCAGAAGGCTGGCGGTTCAAACCCACCAGCCACTTCTCAGAAGGAAGATGGGGCAATTTACTTCCATAGTGATAATGCCTCGGAAACCCAAGAAAGGGTTGCTATGAGTCGGGCCCAACTCGACAGCACATAACAACAACAGCAACAACAACATGCATTCCCATTGTCTTCATATAGGGGTTGGGGCACTAGCCCCTAAGTTCAAGATCCAGATGCTTCAAAATCTGGACGTTCTCCAAAACTCTCAGAGTTATTTCCAAGTGTTTTTTTGGGGACATTCTAAAAAAGACTTCAATCTGCTTTGGGAATAGTTTTCATTCACCTTGTAAGATCTGAAATCTCAAATCCTCACAGCCTGTTGGGTAGGTTGAGTTTTTTCCCCTAGAGATGCTGTACCTAGTAAAGGCTAGAAAATTTAAAACATCACAGTATTTCAATTAGAGGCTTCACAATTCTCACTAGCAACCAACAAATTGTCAATATAATGTAACCCAGCATTATAGTCCAGTGGGGACAGGGCTTCCAAATCTTCTGCCAAGGCTTCTTAGCCATGGCTACCTGGAATTGGGGAGCAAGATCTCAAGGGGCTTGTCCTCCTTTTCAACATTCTCTTTCCAGTGACCTTTCTCTTTGCAAAAAAGCATACTAGTTCCTTCAAAGGCGAGGTCCCATGGGATCCCAGTACCTGGGCCTCCCTGCTTCCCACCCCCCCCTTCCCCCGTGTTGCCTGCTAAGGCAGTGCCAAGGAGGGAGACCTGAGATTTCATCTCCTGGCTCTTTTTCTGTACCTGGTCCAAACTGGTAAACATCTTAAAAGCTACATCCATCAGCTAGTAAAGGGGCATGTCCCTTCATCCTTCCATTTTTCTGTATCTCTTCCGAATGCTGTGAGAGTTTTGGCCCATGAAAGTCCTATTAACTAAAGGAGCATACTTCTCAATTTCTGGGTCAACATTAGCACACTAACAATTTGCTCCAAAAACTATAAATTCATTGCTAAAAGCTTGAAGGATGGTCATCCAGCATCTGTTGGACTTCTCTTCCCTCCTGAAGGTAATTGGGACTCCATGGTGGAGACTATATATCAGTTACCCTGTGTATGTTTGGAGATGAAGCTAGTCAGCATCAGTCTTTGGGTCCCACCTGGGCTCAGTGGAGGGCAAGGACATCTTGGAAGGAACTCCATCTGTCCCTCCTCAGCATACCAGGCTTCTGCCCTTTTGCAAGGCTTCAGACAAACCATACATCTTTCCTCCGACATCAGAAGAATATTTATTAGAGATTCATGATCTGCCCAAGTTGGGTGATGAGTCTTAAATATGGAGGCAAGAGAAATCACAAATGTGGCAGGAGATCTGGCTGGTAAGGGGTAGTTTATATTTCCATTTGAACAAGTCAGAAAAAGAAAACGGAATATGAATCCACAACATATGTATGCCCTAATCTCCTCTGGCTACTGGTACTTGTCTGAGACAGCCCCACTGGGTTGGGCCAAATTCCGCACCTGAGCAGGTCTTGGAGGAAGACACCATACCTTCTTTTGGACCCTCTTCAGGACCACAGGGTGTGGCACTAGGCTGTGTGTCCTGATGTTCAGACACCATGGGGGAGGAGAATGAGAGGATGCAGCCACTGCCATACCTCCCCAAGGACATATTCCCTTTGCAGAAGGAGCTAAAAGAATATCTAAAACTTCATCATAATTTTTAGATATCTCTTAAACAGGAGCTTGGATTTTACATTTGGTTTTTGATTCCTTAACATGACACAATATCATAAAGCTATCAACATACATTTTCTCATTCTATGTCCCCATTCTAGCATGGTACAAATCCAGCCGTAAAAAGTCATTACAACTTAATGGTCTAGACTTTGGCCGGGCTATTCCATCAGGGAATTCACACTTGGGCAAGGAGCTGGTGCACAAAAACTTCATTGTAGTCTTCCTCATAGGATCTCCAGAGAAGTGAACTTAATTCTTAAGAATACACTCTAAGAGACAGCAGTCTGAGATAGAATTCTTCTATCCTGTTTGTAATGGGTATTAGAGATTAAAGAAAGCTGTAATTCCACCCTCAGCCAATAGTTGATGGAATATCCTAAAATGGAAACTAGAATTTGCCTGGGAGAGACACATGCTCTTTTTGCAACAGGCATAACAGTTTATGGAATAAAGCCACAAAAAGTATCAGTGAAGTTAAAGATAGACCAATAGAGATGATTCAATCTGAAAAAAGAAAAAAAGAAAAATTGAAAATATTAATGAACAGATATTCAGTAACTTTTTGTACAATACCAGGCAATCTGGAACTGTCTAGTAAACATGTGTATTATATAACCTACTCAGCTGAACTTCCATGATGTTCCAGTTACCTAGGGCCACTCTGACAAGAATATACCACAAATGGGATGGCCTTAACAAACAGGAGTTTATTCTCTTAGAGTTTGGAGGCTTTAAGTCCAAGTTCAAAGTGTCAGGCTCTAGGGGCTGGGTGAAATCCCCTGGATCTTGGACTTTAGCTCTGCCTCTTGCTCCCAGCCCACTGAATCTGGAGACTTTTCTTCATGCAGGCAGCTGCTAGCTGCTGAGGGTGATACACCTAACATCGACAAGTAAAAAGGGACAATTCTGATATTACCAAACCACAGCAAGCCATTGATGAGAGTCCATTAAAAGTCCCAAGATCAGCAAAGCATGGCAGGCTGCTGAATGAAGACTCGCTTCATGCAGGGTACAAGTGTGCCAAAAAGCTGTAGACCATTCCCAAAGCTTCTCCTTATATACAGGAAGAAGACTGCATCCCTAAAGTAGCTACTCAGCTGCTCATGGCATATCCCACCATGGAGCTGGTTGTCTTATCATGAGGAATAACTACCTCTAGCTGTTCAGCCACTGAAAACCAGGCCCAACCAAGTTGACATATAACCTTAACTACCACAAGGTCTAAGTAAAAGGAAATCATTAAAAACTTAAATATTTTCTCCATTTATCATGATGCTGATTATTGAATGGGTTATCAAGTTTTTGTTTCCTTCATGTTAATGTGTAATCCATACTGAAGTCTGTAGCCTTTGATCTTCAACTGCAAGTGCTTTAAGACTTCTTTGCTTTCATCAAGCAAGGTAGTATCATCGGTGTATCGTAGGTTGTTAATAAGTCTTCCTCCATTCTTGATGCTACATTATCCTTCATATTGCACTCAAGTCTTGTTCTTTTACTTTCAATTCTTTCACCTTGATAAATGCCAGGTATGTTCTTCCATATTTGTTTCTTAATTCTAGGTGCATTTCATTATACTTTGTCTTTTAGAACCACTCTTTAAAATCTTCTATTCAGCTCTTTTACTTCATCATTTTTTTTTATTTGCTTTTGCAACTCCATGTTCAAGAGCAAGTGTCAGAATCTCTTCTGATATCTGTTTTGATCTTTCTTTGTTTCCTATCTTTTTAATGACCTTTTGCTTTTTTTTAGGTATTATATCCTTGTTGTCATCCCACAACTCATCTGGTCTTCAGTCATTAGCATTCAGTCAGTGTGTCACTTCTGTTTTTGATTTGGTTTCTTAATTCAGGTAGGATATACTCAATGTCTTACATTGGCTCTGGTGAAGCTGCTTCATTTTTCTTCCGCTTCAACCTGTCTATACCTTCCATCAAATCCTGTTTATTTCCCATCTTCATTTATGCCCATATACAATTATTTCATATAATAATATGTATATTTTATGTATATATATTATCATGTTTCTCTTTCTAATCCATAAGTGAAGTTGATTTAGACAGCTTACTTCACTCTGCTGGTGCTACTGGCTTTTGTTTGCTATCTGTTCACACAATCCAGCTTTCCTAAGATGTTGCAAGTGAAACCCACGTAGAGAGTGTGTGGGTCCTTAAATATAGAAACATTCAGATCACACTTCACATTTCTTTATTGTTTGTGTCCCCAAAGTTTGTGAGCCAAGGAATAAAAATAAAATGATACTACTGGTTCAAACCCACCAGCCACTTCTCAGATGGAAGGTTGGGTAATCTACTTCTGTTGTGAAACCACCTCTGAAACCCAAGGAGGAGTCAATATGAGTTGGGTCCGAATCCATGGCAGTGAGTTTATTTTTGTAGTACATCAAAGACAATGGAAAACCCTCTTTGTGGTTGGTGGTACCCAGAATGGCTCCCCTTACATCTGACACACAGCTGAAAAATCAATACCTCGCATCACCTTTAAATCATTGGTGGCTCATACACAGGAACGTTTTGCCTAATATATGTCTAATGACCACTTTTAGCTCTCTGAATGTGCTAAGGGCTACAAATTATTTCATACATTCAACTGATCATTCAACTATTTCTTCATTAATTACACAAACATTATTTTGTTCCTACTATATTCTGGGAAATGATTTATTTACATCAGTGAATTCCCTTGTGGATTTTGAATTCTAGTAATACTTTAGAGAAAAAAAAAGATAATTTATCATAAACAGTAAGTGCTTTTGAAAAAAAAATATGCAAATTCAGGAAAGATTAGGATGGTTGGAGCATTACAATTTTCAATAGATTAGTCAAGGGAAGATCTCACTGAGAAGGCAACATATGAGCAAAGACTTGAAGGAGAGGAGATGAGGGGTAAAGAGATAACAGTATCTAGGAAAATTAGTCTAGATAGAAAGAGAAGCCACTGCCATTGAGTTGGTTCTGACTTACAGTTACCCTACAGGACAGGATAGAACTTCCCCATAAAGTTTCTAAGGCTACAAATCTTTGCAGACTGCTACATTTTTCCCCCATGGAGCAGCTAGTGGATTTAAACTGCTGCTCTTTTGGTTAGCAGCTGAATGCCTTAAGCACTGTGCCACCAGAGCTCCTGAAAAAAGAGTGAATGCAAAATGCATGAGATGGGAGAATTCTTGCCATGTTTAAGAAAGAGTGAAGAGGCTGGCATGAGAGGATTAAGATATTAAATCAAAAAAATAAAAAAAAAACAACTTGTTATCATTGTTGTTATGTGCCGTCGAGTCGGACCCAACTCATAGCGACCCTCCTTGGGTTTCCAAGGCAGTATCACTACAGAAGTAGATTGACCAACCTTCCATCTGAGGAGTGGCTGGTGGGTTTGAACCACCAGGTTTCTGGTTAGCAGTCAAATGCCTTATTCACTATGCTACCAGAGCTCCTAAAAATCAACTAGTAGCAGTCATATTAGACTGTATACAGTCTTAGACTTTTACACTGACAGATGTGGCCATCCTTTGATAGCTCTGGTTAGATAAATGAAGTCAGCTAAGTTGTATTTTTTTTTTTTTTTTAACTCACTATACCAACTGTGATAAGAATACACTGTGGGTGGGGAGAGTAAGAGTAGAAGCAAGATGATCAGAAATAACTGCGCAGTAACCCAGGAAGGACTGAGCTTTCTTCTTGTGTGAAAGTATTGTGATAGTTACAATTGTATGTCTTCTCTGGATTATGAAATGACTGCTCTGGGCCCCTGTTCAGTGACTTACATTACAGAAGGTCTAATAACTGTTTCATATTTTAATTATTTTCCAAAATTTCTGGACACAGCATTTGTCATATATTACATTAAGGGATAAGCCAGAATTTTCTGTTTTTTAAAAAATTTTCCTTTCTTCACCACTCATATCAGTTTCAGGGGACTGCGAATGATAAGTTTCTTTTAATACATAGTGAAATAATTCTCTTTACACTCAAAGAAAGTGCAGAGTTTCACTCTCCTTTATCTAAAATTAAGGTATCTGTAAATTTCAGTTGACCCTTTGTTTTTCACATACAGAAGCAAACGGAAGCATCCGAAGAGACACACAATCTTCAGGCATTCCGATGTCTCATTATTCACTTTTCACAGCTTATCTCACACACACACACACACACACACACACACACACAGACACAGAATCTGTCTTAAATCTTTCCTTTAGCTAAAGAAGTCCTATGAAACAACTCATGCTTTAGCAAACAAATTGATGCTTGATGGATTGATTAATTAGTAGAACTACAAATGTTAATTCAATTGAACAAAGTTGTATGAACCAAGTTCTGTAAATTTACTGGCATATCTCTGAAGAATACTAGAATACAGACACACACACACACATGCATATACACCGATGAGCTCATGCTTCTAACACCTAAGTAAAGTTAGTTCTTATATTTTATAGTTCTGCTGGGGCTATTGGCTTTTGTGAGATTAAGAGTTATTAAGTGGAAGATGTATCCAAATTTAAAATGCTCTTAAATCTTGGTATTGGAATATTAAACACATTAGTTTTACAAACACACAGATTTAAGTTCAAATTAAGATCAAATTAATGTTTTGGCACTTAATATTTGTGTGAACTTGAAAAATCAATTAAATTTTCCTAAATCTGACTTTGTTCTTCTATAAAACAGAGATAATTACTTTGTGGGTTTCATAAGATTAAGACTAATTAAATTAGATAAAATATGTTTGTCATAAAGTAAATATTCAATAAATGCTATGCACCATCACCATTGTTATCATTGGCATATAATACTTAATACTATGATTATAATTAACATTATGTTGAAATTCTTATTCCATACAAAAAGCAGCATCATAGCTCTATATCTGTTTCTCTCACTAATGATGGCTTAGTTTGAAATAGGGTCACTCTGGGTCAGAACCAACTTGTCCGCACTGAGCAACAACAACGTAAAGACATAAACAAGTACCAAGTCAAGTTCAAAGGAAATCATATATACTTTAATGGGATAATTATCTAATTTATTTAATTCTAGGCTATGGTTTCTTCAGCATAATTTATGTCTTTGACCTTAAGGAGCTTAATTGAACAGGCATCAATATATATACATTAATATTGCATTTGCTTTATAATTAGACACACAAAGCTTGGGAATAACTTGGAGAAAAGCTATTTCTATTGTTGGAATGAAAAAGATTAAACATACCCATGCATACACAACACACTCATGCACACGTGCATATATATAATTTATTAGTGATAAATATGATCATTTCTATTATGGAAAGATTTATATGATGCATTGTATTAAGTATTTTTATCATTTCTTTGCAGTAAGCCATTGTTTTAGGAAAAAAAAATGTAGATTGAAAACTCACAATATTTTAACTGATCACCATGGAGTGATCAGCAGATGGTTAGACTGTGAGGAAACGAAGATAAACTGACAGATACAGGATTGGCACAATTCTCAACTTATAAACAATCAAATAACAAGTTTTTAAAACATATTGCAATTTTTTTTTGTTTTTGTTTTTTTAATCTTATAACCAATAGATTTAACAATTTAAAAATGTAAACAAGAAATCTGTATTACATAAAAGAATAGGCCTTTGATGGAAAATTACATAATGATTTTTACTTCTCTTACTTCTAACTCCCCCTGTAAAAATTTTTACAGAAGTATGTGTGTGCACTTATGAGATAGTTTTAACTGAGTTATTTCATCTCTGACAACTTCAATTGAGAAGTGGCAGTTGTGAACTTCTGATGACTTAGTATGTGCTGTAGAAAAGGTGTGAACTGAATAATTAAATTGTACTTGAAACAGAAAATAGATTCAATCATTGCTCACACCTCTTCATTGGCTCTTATTAAAATTTTAAGAGCTGTTGTGCTAAAATCAAGTTGCCATTTCTGTTAACCTCAGTGTATGTGTATATATATATATTTTTAGGGGGGAGGTGAAAATTATTATATGGTTTCCTAAACTATTAAGGAATATTTTATATAATATCTCTTTTCTTTATTTGGAGAATATAAATCAACACAAAATAAAAATTTAGCATATAAACACTTTAAGACTTAATAGGTAACATATTGAAAGTGCACAAAAAAAAGTCTCAGTGGATAGATTTTTTTTTTTTTTTTTTGTCCTCAGGACTACCTTTATTTTTATTTGTAGTTTTTTGTTAATTTTATGTGATATCAGGGTATAGGAGCATTTAACTAATGGATTGAATTGCAGTAAAGGCTTGCTGGCTATCAGTTTATGACCTGAAGCATGAAGACTAATTACCTCTAGTTTATCTAGATAGCTATAAGCAGTATAATTGGCCATAAAATTATATAGTCCTTTTCAAAATACAGACATGGTACTTGACTCAATAGTCCTCTGCATCAATGAATTTCATTACCAGCTAGATATTACATTTTTTGGAAACAAGCTGTTTCCTTTGGATATTTGCATTTGCATATATTGCATTTTCTCCTACTCTTTACTTTCTTTTATTTGATTAGGTGATTTTGCAGGAAAATGAAGAAAACAAAATTAAGTAAATCACAATTTTTGGCTGTTGTAGTGATTGGATTGTTATGCTGATTGCTTATTAAAAAATAACCTGTTGTTGTTGTTAGGTACCGTCAAATTGGCCCCCACTTATAAACACCCTATTACAACACAACAAAATACTGCCCTGTCCTGTGCCAGCCTCACAACCCTTGCTATGCACGAACACTTCGTTGCAGCTACTGTGTCAGTCTATCTCACTGAAGACTTTTCCCTTTATGACTGACTCTCCACTTTACCAAGCATGACATCCTTCTCCAGGGAATTGCCCCTTCTGCCAACATGACTAAATTAATTGAGACAAAGACTGGCCATTCTCCCTTCCAAGGAGCATTCCAGCTGCACTTCTTCCAGAACAGATTTGTTAGTTCTTCTGGCAGTCTATGATACTTTCTGTATTCTTTGTCAAACCACAGCTCAAAAGCATCAACTCTTCTTTTGTCTTCCTTATTCATCGTCCAGCTTTCATATGCATATAAGGCAATTAAAAAATACAGTGCCTTGGGTTAGGTGTACCTTAGTCTTCAAAGGTGTATCTTTGCTCTTCAGCACTTTAAAGAAGTCTTTTGCAGCAGATTTGCCCAGTGCAATATGTCATCTGATATCTTGACTGCTGCTTCCATTGGTGTTGATTGTGGAAGCAAGTAATATGAAATCATTTGACAAGTTCATTTTTTTTCTCTGTTTAAAGTGACGCCGCTTATTGCCCCGGTTGGGAGGATTTTCCTTTTCTTTATGTTGAGGTGTAATCCCTACTGCAGGCTGTGGTACTTCATCTTCATCAAATACTTCAAGACATCTTCATTTTCTCAAGTGGCCATCTAAGATGCAGCTAATGGTCTTCTCTGGTATGAAGTGAAGAAGACTGAAGAAAACCAAGGGCATTTGGAAACAATCAGTCCTGGGACATGATGGACCTTAACACGAGAAGAACAAGATGGTGTTCAACTACCAATGTCCCCCACTTCCAAAGTGATCAAAACTGGAGATCCTGGATAGAGTGGTTGGAAAAACATGGAGCAAAATTCAAAACTCAATAATGACCAGAATTACTGGTTACATGGAGTCTGGTGGGACCCATAAGACTATGGCCCTGGGATACACTTTGGGTCTGGGATAAAACTCATTCCCAAAGGCTGGCTCTCAGCCCAACAGTAGCAAGACTTAGATGCAGAACACTCAACCTGGGACAATGCACCTACCTACTCTGGTAGCATAGTGGCTAAGGCACTTGACTGCTAACCAGAAGGCTGGCGGTTCAAACCCACCAGCCACTCCTCGGAAGGAAGGTTGGGCAATCCTACTTCCGTAGTGATACTGCCTCGGAAACCCAAGGAGGGGTCGCTATGAGTCAGGGCCGACTCGACGGCAAACAACAACAACAACAACACTCTATAGAGATACACCCCTCGGAGTAATTGGCCATGGAGCACCAAAGGGCCAGCATTCACGTGGAAACAAAGCTGGACAGACAGGAGTGTATAACTAAGGAGGGCACGGGGATGGCAGGGTTACAGGGAAGGGGGAAGAAGAGAGTGAATTAGGGCTGGGGATGGTAATTGGGGAGTGAAACCAAATGTACACAGACTATTGAATGTAAAACAAATTCTGCTCTGTAAATTTGCATCCAAAACAAAATTTATAAATAAATAGATAAATAAAGTTGGAAAAAAAAGAACAGACTACTGGAAAGCAACATTATTATTCAAAGACTAATACTATGGTGGAAATTCCAACCACATGGAAAACTATTGGGGGAGATACTCTGTTCTAGGGCCAGAAACAAAAGATCCTGAGTGGCACAATGCTTAAGCACTTGGCTGCTAACTGAAAAGTTGACTGTTGAAACTCACAGGAGAAAGACCCGGCAATCTGCTCAGGTAAAGATTACAGCTTAGGGTACACTATGGGGCAGTTCTACTCTTTGCATTTGGTGGCTATAAGTTAAAATTCTACTGGTTGGCATCCACTACAGCAACAGAGATGGAAGCAATGAAGACTCTTAGGGAGTACTTCAAACTACATGAAATAAGGGACTCAAATCCTTCTGTGAATGAGGCCAGATCAAAGTGTCCAGTTAGCAACCCTTCCCCTTGCCCCATATTGAGGCACTCCTTTCCTTGGCAACAAGCTGAGCACGGCAAAAGGCAAAATTCTCACAAAATAAGACTTTCTGTGTTTTTCCCCAACAAGTGATTAAAAAAAAAAAAAAAAAAAGGAAAAAAGACATCTTCATTTTCAGTGAGCAAGGTTGTGTCATCTGCATGTTGAAGGTCATTAATGAGTCTGAAATTGACTGAACGTGCAATCAAGATGTGTTGATTATCACTGGTGATGGCAATGCAAAAGTTAGAAACCAAGAAGAATGAACGGTAGTTGGAAAATTTGGCCTTGGTGACACAAATAACACTGGAGATTGCATGATAGAACTTTGCAAGACCAACGACTTACTCACTGCAAACACCTTTTTTTTCAACAACACAAACAGTGGTTATACATGTGGACTTCACTAGATGGAGTACACAGGAAACAGATTGACTACATCTGTGGCAAGAGGCAATGGAAAAGCTCAATATCTTCAGCCAAAACAAGGCCAGGATCTGATTGTGGAACAGACCATCAATTGCTCATATGCAAGTTTAACCTGAAGTTGAAGACAATTAAAACAAGTCCAAAAGAGCCAAAATATGACCTGGAATATATCCCTTCTGAATACAGAGACCATCTGAAGAATAGATTTGATGCATTGAACACCAATGACCAAAAATCAGAACAATTGTGGGATGACATCAAGAAGATCATCCATGAAGAAAGCAAAAGGTCATTAAAAAAGATGAGAAAAGATAAAAGATGAAAATGGATGTCCAGAAGAGACTGACACTTGCCCTTGAAAGGAGAATAGCTAAAGCAAATGGAAGAAATGACAAGATAAAAGAGCTGAACAGAAGATTTCAAAGAACATCTCGAGCAGACAAAGCCAATTACTATAATGAAATGTACACAGACCTGGAGTTAGAAAGCCAAAAGAAAAGAACACTCTTCGCATTTCTCAAGCTGAAAGAACTGAGGAAAAAAATTAAGCCTCAAGATTCAATACTGAAAGATTCTATGGGCAATATATTGAATGATGCAGGAAGCATCAAAAGAAGATGGAAGGAATACTCAGAGTCACTCTACCAAAAAGAACAGGTCAATGTTCATCCATTTCAGGAAGTAGCATATGATCAAGAACCAATAGTATTGAGGGAGGAATTAGAAGATGCACTGAAGGAACTGGCAAAGAAAAATTCTTCAGGAATTGACCCAATACCCATTGAGATGTTTCAACAAATGGATGACCCATTGGAGGCACACACTTGGTTATACCAAGAGATTTGGAAGACAGCTACTTGGCCAACTGACTGGAAGAGATCCATATTTGTGCACATTAAAAAGAGAGGTTATCCCACAGAATGTGGAAATTTTCGAACGATATCATTAATATTGCACGCAAGTAAGATCTTACTGAAGATAATTCAAAAATGGTTGTAGCAGTATATTGACCTCTCTTCTCTAACTTCCAGAGGTGCAGGCTGGATTTAGGAGAGGATGTGGAATGAGGGATATCATTGCTGATGTCAGATGGATCTTGGCTTAAAGCAAAGGATACCAGAAAGACGTTTACTTATGTTTTATTGACTTTGCAAAAGCATTTGATTGTGTGGATCATAACAAATTGTGGATAACATTGAGAAGAATGGGAATTCCAGAACACTTAACTGTACTCATGAGGAACCTGTACGTAGATCAGGAGGCTGTTGTTTGAACAGAACAAGAGGACACTGCATGCTTTAATATCAAAAAGGGAGTGTGTCACTGTTGTATCCTTTCAGCATACTTATTCAATCTATATACTGTGCAAATAATGTGAAAAGCTGGAGTATATGAAGAAGAATGTGGCGTCAGGATTCGGGGAAGGCTCATTAACAATCTGCATTATGCTGACGACACAACTTTGCTTGCTGAAAGTGAGGATGACTTGAAGCAATTACTGATGAAGATTGAAGACTGCAGTCTGCAGTATCGATTACATCTCAATATCAAGAAAACAAAAATTCTCACAACTGGACCTTAAGCAGCATCATGATGAATGGAGGAAAGATTGAAGTTGCCAAAGACTTCACATTGCTTGGTTCTACAATCAACTCCAATGGAGGCAGCAGTCAGGACATCAGACGTCATATAACACTGGGCAAGTTGGCTAAAAAGGACCTCTTTCAAGTGCTGAGGGGCAAAGATGTCTCCTTGAGGACTAAGGTGCGCCTGACACAAGCCATGATATTTTTAATCGCTTCATATGCATGTAAGAAGTGGACAATGAATAAAGAAGGTCAAAGAAGAATCAATACTTTTGATATGTGGTGCTGGAGAAGAATGCTGAAAGTACCATGGACTGCTAAAAGAAGTAACAAATCTGCTTTAGAGGAAGTGCGGTCGGAATGCTCCTTGGAAGTGAGAATGACCAAACTCTGTCTCACCTACTTTGGTTGTGTTGTCAGAAGGAACCATTCCTTGGAGAAGGATGTTATACTTGGTAAGGTGGAGGGTCCACAAAGGAGGGGAAGGCCCTCAGTAAGATGGATTCACACAGTGCCTGCGGCAATGGGCTCAAGTATAGCAGGGGTTGCGGAGCTGGCCTAGGACCAGGGGATGTTTCCTTCTGCTGTGTATAGGGTCGCTATGAGTCTGAGACGACTTGACAGCACCTAACAACAACAACAACAAACGAAGTCTTCTTCCAATCTTGATGCTGTGTTCTTCTTCATATAGTCCCTATTCTCAGATTATTTGCTCAACATTTAAATTGAATTAGTATGGTGAAAGGATACAATTCTGACTCACTCCCTTCCTGATTTTATTGTTAAAATGACAGAAAATTAAGTGAATCACATTTTTTATTGTAGTGAGTAGATTCTTAGGTTGATTTGTTATTAAAAAAATAATGCATAGAATCCATTAATTTAGGAACAGAAATATTAATCCCAATTAGTGCTTACAATGACCATCTCACTCTTTTCTATACCTTCAAATGTCTGACACCTCTTCCTTTTCAACCCCTTTTGTAGAGTATGTCTTTTCCTTTCCAGAGAAAATAGAGTCTATTAGATGGAAAATCCACAAATTTCTGCCACTATGTCCCAGATTCCCAGAATATTTTTACAGTAGAAGAAATGATATTTTCTCATCCAAGTATATCTCCCAAACTATTCTGAATCTCAAGCCTTCCAATATCTCTGCTAACCAGAAGGATTGCAGTTCAAATCCACCAGCTACTCCTGGGAAGGAAGACTGGAAAATCTACTTCCATAGATACACTACATCAGAAACCCAAGGAGGGGTTGCTAGGAGTCAGAAAACCATGCTATGGCAGAGATTTTGGTTTTGTTTTAATTCATAACAATTTATTATTCCTACTCCTTCTTTGTATAATTAACATCTTAAAATTGCATCCTTCTTGTCAATATTGGGAGCCCTGGTGGCATAGTGGCATAATGCCTAAGGCATTTGACTGCAAACCAGAAGGCTGGTGGTTCAAAGCCACCAACCAATCCTCAAAAGGAAGATTGAGCAATCTATTTCCACAGAGATCCAAACAAAAAACAACCAAGCCCATTGCCATCAATTCAGATCAGACTCATAGGGACCCCTCCTTGGGTTTCTGAGGCAGTATCACTATGAAAGTAAATTGGCCAACCTTCCTTCTGAGGAGTGGCTGGTGAGTTTGAACCACCAGCCTTCTGGTTAGCAGTCAAGTGCCTTAGGCACTAGGACACCAGAGCTCCCTCCATGGAGATACTGCCTCAGAACCCAAGGACAGGTCTCTATGAGTCGAATTGACTTCACGGCAGCGAAGTTGAGATTTATCTACCACTTATTTACTTATTTATTTTGAAATTTTATTGTCCATGAAATTCTTGAACCAGAATTATTGTCTTTCACTTTATATTTCACTGGCTACTAGTCCTAATTCTTTTGCTCTAGAGTCCGTTCCTTCTTTAGACATTTCTTAGGCAATAGTATCCACATTTAAAACATCAATTACAACCTGTACAAAATGACTCAAAGATGAGATAATTTTAACTCATTATTTCAACCCTCATAACTTCAGTTTTATTCTTATCAGGTAGGGAATAAATATTTATTAAATTAAGAAATGAACAATAAAATTAGAGCTCTCTTATGACAATGCAAATTTGACACACTTCATTTTAAGAAAACTAAAATAAATGTGATAAATAAATGATTAATTTTGAAAAAATAATAAAATTGCCTAAAGAGTGTAATATCTAATGCCATGAAATTCATACATAATTCTCTAAAAGAAAGAAATATAAAATTTGTTTCCATTTTTCCATGAAACATATGAATTGTCCACATGATACTAAGTGTAAATAATTCAATAATGTCTCAGCTTTGGTGCAGTGTTCCAAAATTTTTAGAGTTTTTTTACAGTCAGTATAAAGTTCATCCATGGTTCAGTCTTGAGTGAGACTCTAAAATCAGTTGCAACCCAACTTTTGGTACCATATGGAAAAAAGTTTAAAATATCTCCTCTTGAAAACAAAACAAAAAACCAGATTAACTGCCCTTAAGTCAGAACCGACTCACAGCGACTCCTCCTTGGGTTTCCTAGGTGATATCAGTAAGGAAGTAGATTGCCTAACCTTCCTTCTGAGGAGTGGCTGGTGGGTTTGAAACACCAGCCTTCTGGTTAGCAGTCACGTGCCTTAGACACTATGCCACCAGAGATCTTTACTCTTTTCAGAGCATAGCAGCTTGGGTGTAGAAACAAAGTATATCTGTGCATAAATGCAGAGTTAACCTAATACTTGACATGTAAGTAATCAGTGAATTTGCATTCTCTGGGTCTGTGTGTTCTTAAATATAATATAGGAAAATGGGATTCGTGTTTTGCTGTTTTTGTGTGATAAAAAGATAAGTTATATTAGATAACCTGGGGTTAAATTTCATCCTTGCTGCTTAGTAGCACAAAAGCGTGTGGTAACTTACTGATTTCCTTTAAGATAGATAAATAAATAAATAAATAAATGGGGCAATTTGCATATTGGTAAAATGGAGGTGATGAGGTCTCCCTAAAATTACTTTAGGAAAAGGACAAATAACTTAGATTAAGCCACTAGCACTGTGCCTGGCTCAAATCAGGAACTAAACGATTATTTGTGGTCTTTCTCAGCTTTCATTTCTCAGTGATCTTCTATCTGTAAGATGTTGCTCAGGAGCAGTACATGCCATTTCGATCTGTCTATGGCCCACTCCTCGGAAGGAAGGTTGGGTAATCTACTTCCGTAGTGATACTGCCTCAGCAACCCAAGGAGTGGTCGTTATGAGTCTGGTCCTACTGGATGGCACATAACAACAACAACAGCAACAACAACATGGCTCTAATGTATCTCTCTCTCCCTCTACCTATCTACTTAAAATCTATCTACAGTCTTTGAATGATGCAAACTGTTAACATGATGGGCTGCTAACTGAAGGTTCAATGTTCAAGCCTACCCAGATGTGCCTTAAAAAAAAAAAGGTCTCATGATGTATTTCTGAAAAATCAACCACGAAATACCTATGGAGCACAGTTTTCTACTCTGACACATATGGGGTGCCATGAATCGGGATTGACTCCAGGACAACAGGGCAGCAGGCATCAGGCAACATCTATCCATTTATCTATCTATCACCTATCTTTTTATCTTTTTTTTTCTTTAAGAGCAGCAACTATTATCTATTAATATCTTAACTGACAATATAGTAAACTTTTGGAGACCTCATAAGAGAAGAATGGAAGATTATTCTAGATGAGATTCTTTGCCTAAGGCATTTGACTGCTAACCAGAAGGCTGGAGGTTCAAACTCACCAGCCTCTCCTCGGAAGGACGATTGTGCAATCTACTTCCGTAGAGATACCGCCCAGAAACCCAAGGAGGGGTCACTATGAGTCAGATCTGACTCCACAGCAGTGAGTTTGGTTTGTAGAATTAAAAGGCCGAAACTAAAGTGTCAGAAGAAACTGAATTTGAATCCCATCTGAAACAAAACTTCAAGCAAACTGCATCTGTTTTGTTTTCAAATATAAAACATTATCACTCTCAAATCTAAAAAAAAATAGAAATTAAAGTATAATTTATATATAGGGTTATTGTGAGCATTTAAGATGACAACATTTCTCTACTGCTTATGTTGGTCACACTATCTGAAATTATCTACCTATTCATCTGTACACGTGGACTTCACCAGATGGAACACACAGGAATCAGATTGACTACATCTGTGGCAAGAGGCGGTGGAAAAGCTCAATATCTTCAGCCAAAACCAGGCCAGGAGCTGATTGTGGAACAGACCATCAACTGCTCATATGCAAATTCCACTTGAAGTTAAAGACAATTAAAACAAGTCCACGAGAGCCAAAATATGATCTTGAATATATCCCTCCTGAATTTAGAGATCATCTAAAGAATAGATTTGATGCATTGAACACCAGTGACCGAAAGCCAGATGAATTGTGGGAAGATATCAAGAACATTATCCATGAAGAAAGCAAGAGATCACTAAAAAGACAAGAAAAGAAGAGAAGACCAAAGTGGATGACAGAAGAGACTCTGAACCTTGCCCTTGAGCAGAGAATCGCTAAAGCAAATGGAAGAAATGGAAAGGTAAAAGAGCTGAACAGAAGATTTCAGAGAGCAGCTCGAGTAGACAAAGCCAATTACTATAATGAAATGTGCAAAGACCTGGAGTCTGAAAACCAAAAGGGAAGAACACGCTCAGCATTTCTCAAACTGAAAGAACTGAAGAAAAAATTGAAGCCTCGAGTTGCAATAGTGAGAGATTCTATGGGCAAAATATTGAATGATGCAGGAAACATCAAGAGAAGATGGCAGGAATACACAGAGTCACTGTACCAAAAAGAACTGATCGATCTTCATCGATTTCAGGAAGTGGCATATGATCTAGAACCAATGGTAATGAAGGAAGAAGTCAAAGCTGCAATGAAAGAACTGGCGAAGAACAAGGCTCCGGGAATTGATGGCATACCGATTGAGATATTTCAACACACAGATGCCCCATTGGAGGCGCTCACTCAGTTATGCCAAGAGATTTGGAGGACAGCTACCTGGCCAACTGACTGGAAGAGATCGATATTTGTGCCCATTCCAAAGAAAGGTGATCCCACAGAATGTAGAAATTATAGAACAATATCACTAATATCACATGCAAGTAAGATATTACTGAAGATAATTCAGAAACATTTGCAGCAGTATATTGACAGAGAACTTCCAGAGGTTCAAGCCGGATTCAGAAGAGGACGTGGAACAAGGGATATCATAGCTGTTGTCAGATGGATCTTGGCTCAAGGCAAAGAATACCAGAAAGAGGTTTACTTGTGTTTTATTGACTATGCAAAGGCATTTGATTGTGTGGATCATGACAAATTATGGATAACATTGAGAAGAATGGGAATCCCTGAGCACTTGATTGTACTCATGAGGAATCTGTACCTTGACCAGGAGGCTGTTGTTCGAACAGAACAAGGGGACACTACATGGTTTAAAATCAAGAAGGGAGTGCGTCAGGGTTGTATTCTTTCTCCACACTTATTCAATCTATATGCTGAGCAAATAATCCGAGAAGCTGGACTATATGAAGAAAAACGTGGTATCAGGATTGGAGGAAGAATCATTAACAACCTGAGATATGCAGACGATACAACTTTGCTTGCTGAAAGTGAGGATGACTTAAGGCACCTACTGATGAAGGTTGAAGAATACAGTCTGCAATATGGATTACATCTCAACATAAAGAAAACAAAAATCCTCACAACTGGACCAATGAGCAGCATCACAATCAATGGAGAGAAGATTGAGGTTGTCAAGGAATTCACATTGCTTGGTTCTACAATCGATGCCAACGGAAGCAGCAGTCAGGACATTAGACGGCGTGTAGCATTGGGAAAGTCAACTGCGAAGGAACTGTTTCAAGTGCTGAGGAGCAAGGATATCTCATTGAGGACTAAGGTGCGCCTGACACAAGCCATGATATTTCCAATCACCTTGTATGCATGTGAGAGCTGGACAATGAATAGGGAAGACCGAAGAAGAGTTGATGCTTTTGAGTTGTGGTGCTGGCGAAGAATGCTGAAAGTACCATGGACTGCTAAAAGAACTAACAGATCTGTCCTGGAGGAAGTGCAGCCAGAATGCTCCTTGGAAGCGAGAATGGCCAGACTTCGTCTCACCTATTTTGGTCATGTTGTAAGAAGGGACCATTCCCTGGAGAAGGATGTCATGCTTGGTAGGGTGGAGGGTCGACGAAAGAGGGGGAGGCCTTCAACGAGATGGATTGATACAGTGGCTGCGATGATGGGCTCGAGTATAGCAGGGATTGTGGGGCTGGTGCCGGATCGGGCAGTGTTTCGTTCTGCTGTGCATGGGGTCGCTATGAGTCGGAAACGACTCGATGGCACTTAACAACAACTTAACAATTCATCTATCAATATCAGTCCATCAATATTAGCTCTTATTTCCATTGTCATACTTGATACTCTTGTTGTTATTTGCCATCACATAGGCCCGACTCATAGGGACCCTTCCTTGGGTTTCCAAGGCCATATCACTCCAGAAGTAAATTGCCCAACCTTCCTTCCGAGGAGTGACTGGTGGGTTTGAACCACCAGCCTTCTGGTTAGCAGTCAAGCACCTTAGGCACTACATTACCAGAGCTCCTTACTTGACATTACTAGGTTCACAATACATATTCTAATTCTTTATTCTGACAACTTGTGTAGGTAGTTTTTAATATAAACATGAAGCACTGAGTGTGAATAAACTTTTGCTTAATTCTAATACCAGCCTTGGAATTAGAGTTCCTGAGAGGTTTGAAAAAATAATTAGGTTCTGTAATACCAGAGTAAAAGCAAGTTTTATTTTCGTAGATTGACTGATTTAATAAATGAAGCTCTGAAAGACCTAGAGAGACTTCACCAAGATCTGCTTCTTTAAGTCCATAGCAATTCACTCATTTAGTTTTGATTTATCACAGCCTGGAATTTTATGCCCTTCTACTTACAAAATCAAATTAAATTGTTTAGACTGCATTTATTGTCATCTCCCAGGCTCCTTGCCCAATGGGCTTTAATACTATTATTACTTATTCAGATGTAAGCTTCCCACTAAAAAAAAAAAAAAAAAAAAGACAAAAAGTGTTTAATTAAAATTTAAATTAAGGAAGGAAGAGTTCATAAAATATGTGTATATTACTATTTATATGTTGCCCACAGTTTTTATGTTAAAAAGAAATTTTCAGAGATGTGTCATAAGAGCAATAAACTGTCTCATTGAACAATTGAAAAGATCTTACTTTATTGTTTAATTATTCAAGCCCATTGATTTTACTATATTCCCTTCATTTGAGATAAACTTCCTTTAAAATAACCATAAGAAAAGATTAGTAAATAGCTGTTTATTAAGTTCCTATTTCATACTACCTTTTAATTATTTTACAGATTGGAGTAAAAGTAGCATCGTTAGCGTAACAATGTTGTATGCTAATCTAAATATGCTAGAGCACAGTTAGGTTTATATTTCCTGCAAGGATAATTCTGTTTTTTCCAGAACTCAAAATAAAATTTCCTTCATATATCTGTTTACATTTGATATTATTTTAAATTTTATTTATTTAAAAGATTATAACCTTACAATGTTTTTAAAGATATATAGATAGAGTTTACTACCATATGTTTATAATTTAGGCTGACATTAGTCTTCAGTCAGTATTAGGTTAAATGCCAAGTTTCTACCGTTGTACCTGAAAATATTTAAAATTTAAGTGAATATATTAAAAAAAAAAAAAATCTCACAAACATAGTCAAGCATATTATACCCCCCAGGCGTTGTTCTAAGTCTTTTTGTTATTATTTCAGTAATCCTCCCATCATTCCTGTGACTTGTATTATATCATTATCCTATCCACCAGACACTCCTCAGAAGGAAGATGGGGCAATCTACTTCCGTAGTGATACTGCCTCGGAAACCGAAGGAGGGGTCGCTATGAGTCAGGTCTGACTTTACGGCACATAACAAAAACAACAATATTTTATAATTGACAAAACCTCTTAATGTAAACTTACTTCCCCCTACGTTTCCTGTCTAATCTTTTGAGTTCCAGCTGTCCATTCATCCCACATGTTCTTTTTAAGTGCTACTGAGTCAGTTGTAACTCATAGTGACCCTGTGTACATGCAACAGAATGAAACACTGTCCAGTCCTGTACCATTCTCACAATGGTTGCTATGTAGCTGGAGACACTTTCTATGAGACAAGAAAAGAACAGGCTTTCTACAATTCATTAAAACTATTATTATTATTTTCATATTTCAATTTAGACTTACTATTAGCATATCAATTACTTTCATGATAGAGCACAATGAAAGGGTTCTGATTCTTCTATAGTCAGACAAGAAGATACTGCCTTCCTGATTTGGTGGTTTTGTTATACACAGTTATGTTGTAGGCAAAGAGGGAGAGAGAAAATGTGTCAAAACATACACAATTGTACATGGGGTCAGAGTAACTCTATGTTAGTAATAATATGAAGATGGTTCTTAAATGAGAGTCAAGAGATCAGGTTCTAGTCTTACCTTTCACACCTCCCAACAGCAGCTCTAGTAAACTTTGAAAGAAAACTGAGATAATCCAGTTACCAGAAAGTCCCATAGTCTAATTTCCAGCCACAGACCATGATCTCACTCCCTGTCCAAAGAATTCAGAACTTTTCTTACATAATAGGCTTAGCCTTATTTCATACTGGAAAATGGTGGGAAGAATAAGTCCAGTGAATAAATTTGTTGTGTTGTTGTTGTTGTTTGCCGTCGAGTCGAACCCAACCCATAGCAACCCCTCCTTGGGTTTCCGAGGCAGTATCACTAAGTAAGTAGATTGCCCTATCTTCCTTCTGAGGAGTGGCTGGTGGGTTTGAACCGCCGACCTTCTGGTTAGCAGTCAAGTGCCTTAGGTACTATGCTACCAGAGCTCCTGGGGAATAAATAGAAGACAAATAATGGTAAATATGCATTCCTATGCCTATTTGGAAGGGCTAACAGGGTTTATGAAGGTTAGCCTCGAGCTAATTGAAACATAAATTCTAATATAGGTTTCAAGCAAATTTGTTTATAATATCAATTTAATGCATGTTGTGGCTATGCTTAAATGTCGTCAAGTTGGTTTTGAGTCATGTTGTTGTTATGTGCCGTAGAGTCGGCCCCGACTCACAGCGACCCCTCCTTGGGTTTCCGAGGCAGTATCACTACGGAAGTAGGATTGCCCAACCTTCCTTCCGGGGAGTGGCTGGTGGGTTTGAACTGCCAGCCTTCTGGTTAGCAGTCAAGTGCTTTAGCCACTATGCTACCAGAGCTCCTAATAGTGACCCTATATACCACAGAACAATCATTGCTTTTTTGAGCCTATTGCTTCAGTCATTGTGCTAATTCATCTTGATGAGAGTTCCTCTTCTTTGTTGGCCTTCTACTTTACCAAAGTTGATGTCCTTCTCCCAGGACTGGTTCTTTCTGATAACATGTCCAAAGTATGTGAAATGAAGTCTCATCATCCTCTCTTCTGAAGAGTATTCTGACTGTACTTCTTCCAAGACAAATTTGCTTGTTCTGGAAGTCCATGATATATTCATTATTCTTTGCCAACACCATAAATGCAATACATTGATTCTTCAGTCTTTCTTATTTATTGTCCAGGTTTTACATGCATTCAAGGAAATTGAAAATGCCATGACTTGGGTAAGGCTCACTTTACTTGTACAGCTGACATCTTTGCTTTTTAACACTTTAAAGGGGTCTTTTGCAGCAGATTGAATCAATGCATTAAGTCTTTTGATTCCTTGACTGATGCTTCCATGGTAATTGTTTGGGAACCAAGGAAAATAAAATCCTTGCATGCTTCATTCATTTCTCCATTTATCATTGTGTTGTTATTGATCCACTTGTCAGGATTTTTAATGTCTTTATGATGAGTATAATCTTCATATCAGTAAGTGTTTCAAATCCTCTTTGCTTTCAGCAAGAAAGGTTATATCCTCTGCATATTGTATGATGTTAATGAGTCTTCCTGCAATCTTGAAGCCATGTTTTTTTTTTTTTTTTTTCATATAGTCCACCTTCTCAGATTATTTGCTCAATGTAAAGATTGAATAAATATAGTGAAAGTATCTAAGCCTGACACATAACTTTCTGGATTTTAGAGCATGCAGTACCTATTGGCTCTGCTCAAATGACTGTCTCTTTGTCTAGGTACAGGTTTGATACAAGTAAAATTCACTATTCTGGAACTCCCATTCTTAGCAATGTTATCCATAATTTGTTATGACCCACAAAATTTAATACCTTTGCAAAGTCAATAAATGCCTCTTGAAATGTTTCAACATTGACCAATAATTTTTGGTATTTTGACAGTATATTGCACATCTTCTTTCAAAGCTTCTTTAAACTTTAATACTTTGCCCTTGTTGTGGTTTTTGTTGTTGTTGTTGTTATGTGCCATCGAGTCAGATCCAACTCATAGAGATGCCTCCTTGGGTTTCCAAGACAGTATCACTACAGAAGTAAATTGCCCAACCTTCCTTCTGAGGAGTGGCTGGTGGGTTTGAACCTCCAGCCTTCTGGTTAGCAGTCAAATGCCTTAGGCAATACACTACCAGAGCCATCAAGTTGTTTCTGACTCATAACATCACATGTATGATGGAACAAAACACTGTCCAGTCCTGCACCATTCTCATGGTCTTTGCTGCACTTCAGCCCTTCGTTGCAGCCACTGTGTCAATCCATCTCATTGAGGGTCTTTCCCTTTTTTGCTGACTCTCTTCTTTACCAAGCATGATATCTTTTTACAGGGACTGGCCCTTTCTGACAATAAAGTGCTTGACAAAGTATATGACTTTGCCCATAGAATCCTTCAATATTTCAACTCAAGACTTGAATACTTCATTTTTTTTTCTTTTTTCCCAGGTTGAGAAAGGTTGAGTGTGTTCATCCTTTTTGGTTTTCTAACTTCAGGTTTTTCCACATTTCATAATACTTTGTGTACTCTGGCCAACCTTTGGAATCTCTTTTACTTCATCATTTCTTCCTTTAACTTTAGCTTCTTTGTATTCAAGAGCAAGTTTCAGAGTCCTTTCTGCCATCCATTTTGGTGTTTTCTTTTTTTTTCCTATCTTATTAATGAATGTGTCTTTTCTTCATTTATAATGTTCTTGATGTCATCCTACAACTCGTCTGATCTTTGTATCAAATCTGTTCTTGAAATGGTCTCTAAATTCAGTTAGAATATATTCAAAGTTGGCATTGGCTCTTTTGTCCTTGTTTTAATTTTATTTAGCTTCAACTTGAACTTGCATATGAGAAACTGATGGTATGTTCCACAGTCAGCCCCTGACCTTGTTCTCATTGATGATATTGAGCTTCTCCAACATCTCTTTCCATGGAGGTAGTTGATTTGGTTTATGTAGACTCCACCTGGTAAAGTCCACTTGTGTAGTTGCAATTTATGTTTTTGAAGAGATGTATTTCCAATGATTTGTTTGTTGGTCTTGCAAAATTTTATCATGAGATCCCTGGTTTCATTTCTATCACTGAGGACATATTTTCCAAGTATGGATCCTTATTCTTTGTTTCCAATTTTTGCATTCACCAATAATTGCCAGTGCACCTGATTGTATATTTGGTCATTTTCAGACTGTGAAAGTTGGAAAAAGTCTTTAATTTCTTCATGCTGGGCATTAGTACTTGCTGCATAAATTTAAATAATAAGCATATTATCTGGTCTTTCTTACAGGTCTATGGATATTAATCTATCACTGACAGTATTGTGCTTCAGGACAGATCTTAAAAAATGTTCTTTTAGACAATGAATGCAACATTGTTTCTGTTCAGCTTGTCATTCACAGCATAATATCCATATGACTATCCAATTCCAAATGGCCAATACCAATCCACTGCAGGTCACTAATGCATAAAATAGGAGCTCTGGTAGCATAAAGCCTAAGGCACTTGACTGCTAACCAGAAGGCTGGTGGTTCAAACCCACCAGCCTCTCCTCAGAAGGAAGGTTGGGCAATCTACTTCCATAGTGATACCACCTCAGAAACCCAAGGAGGGGTCGGTATGTGCCAGGTCTGATCAACAGCACATATCAACAACAACAACAATGCATAAAACATCAATCTTCAAAGGTTCCATTTCATTTTTGACAATTTCTAATTTTCCTACATTCATACTTTGTATAGTCCACTCTAATTACTAATGGGTGTCTGCAGTTATTTCTTTTACTTTGAGTCATACTATACCAATAAATGAAGGATCTAAAAGCTTTACTCTATCCATGTCATCATAATCCACTTATTTGAAGAGACAGTAGTATAAATAGATCCCCAGTATCTTTAGTGATAATTTGAGCACCCTCCAAAAGATTTACTGCTTCAGAAATCTTCTGTGGTAGTTCTACTCTGTCGTATAAGTCACGATCCATTTGATGGCAGTGGATTTTTTTGGTTTTCTGACACGATTGGTTCATCTTACAGCAACATATCTGACAATGTTCCACTGCTATTCATAAGGCATTCACTGGTCAATGTTTTATCAAGTAGATCATCAAGTCTGTCTTAGTCTAGAAACTCCACTGAAGGCTGTTCACCATGGGTGACTCTTCATATTTGATATACTGATAGCATAAATACTATCATCACAGCAACTCACAAGCTGCCACTGTATGATAGACTGACAGAGAAGTGGTGGCCATCATATATAAAAACTCACTGGCATCAAGTCAATTCTGAGTTCATAGTGACCCTATAGGACAGAATAGAACTGCCCCATAGGGTTTCCAAGGCTGTACGGAAGCAAACTACCTCTTCTTTTTCCTGTGAAGTGATTGCTAGGCTGGTGGTGTAATGCCTAATGCATTTGACTGCTAAACATTAGGCTGATGGTTCAAACCCACTAGCCACCCCTCGGAAGGAAGATTGGGCAATCTACTTCCATAGTGATACTGTCTCAGAAACCCAAGGAGGGGTCACTATGAGAC
>NW_006922096.1:158800-175199 GCF_000298275.1 Orycteropus afer afer | reverse complement strand
AGGATTTTTTTTTTTTTTAACATAATCTTTGATCTAAATGTTTAGTAATTGTAGCTGGGCCATATACAGTTTTTGTGGTCACATGGCAAAAGAAGTAATTGTTCACAGAGGCAATTAATCATACATCAATTTTTTCTTTCTAAACTTCAGTTTCCTTTCTCTGTTGCTCCAGGCAAAAAGAGATCAACTGTTGTGTCTGGATGGTGGATTGCAAGCTTTTAAGACTTCAGGCACTAAGTAAGTAATGAACTAACAGGTAGAACAGAAATACTAAACAAATAATTAGGTAATTAATTTGGATGTCCCATGAGACCATGACCCTAAACCACCAAATCAAGGAACCAAATCCCAAATCCCATAGCCTCAACAGCTACTCTTTTCTTCAAGGAAAGTCTTTTCAATTAAATTATTTGGTTTCATTGATATTCTCTTTGTTTCCTGTTTTTAATTTCATCTCTAAGTTTTATCTTCTCCCCCCCCCCTTTTGTTTGCCTTAAGCATAAATTGTTCTTTCCCTAGTTTCTTAAGGTGGAAACGAGTTATTGATTTTGATGATAAATTCTCTCTTTTTCTTTTTCAGGGAAGGGTCTGAGAATTTTGTTGTGTCTTCTTCACATTTGTAGAACAATTTTACCAGTTATAGATTTCCCTATTGGTGCTTTTCTTTTCTTTCTGTCTTTTTTTTTAAGTGCTTTAAATTTTACATTGTGTCCTTGATTTTCTGCTTTCTAATGAGAAATCTTCTATAATTGCTTGTTCTTATAAGTAAGGGAGGAGCTCTGGTAGCATAGTGCCTAAGGCACTTGACTGCTCACCAGAAGGCTGGCGGTTCAAACCCACCAAGCCACTCCTCGGAAGAAAGGTTGGGCAATCCTACTTCCGTAGTGATACTGCCTCGGAAACCCAAGGAGGGGTCACTATGAGTCGGGGCCAACTCGACGGCAAACAACAAAAACAACATAAGTAAGGGGGCTTTGGTGATGCAGTGCCTAAGGCGTTTGACTGCTAACCAGAAGGTTGACAGTTCAAACCCACCAGTCACTCCATGAAAGGAAGACTGGGCAATCTACTTCCATAAAGATTTACTGCTTCAGAAACCCAAAGGGGGTTGCTATGAGTTGGAATCGACTAGATGGTAGGCTAGTGAGTTTGGTTTGATTGGAGCTTGTTTAATAATATTCTCTTTGTCTATGTTTTTCTGCAGTTTATATATAATATGCCTAGATGTTTATTTTTTCCATATTTTACCTGTTTAAAAAAAAAACACTGCTATCGAGTTGATTCTAACACAAACGACACCCAGTAGGTTTTCAAGGCTGTAAATTTTTATGAAAGTAGATTGCCTCATCTTCTTTCTGTGGAGCAGCTAGTGGGTTTGAACTGCTAACATTCTGGTTAGCAGCTGAATATCTTACCCACTATACCACCAGAGCTCTATTTCTACTTAATAGTGCCATTCAAGGGATAGTGGGGATTTTTGGCAAGCAAGTCAGAAGGTTGGGCTGTGGTGTGGACTGCACAAACTTTCAGTTGTTATATGCCTATTTGGCAGTGTGAAGGATAATGACCTTTCACTTGAGAGCTGTAAGCTCTGTCCCAGGCAGCTATGAACACAGAGAGAGAAAGTACAGCAGCTGGCAGTCAATAAATACAAATTGGGTATGTAAATGTGAGGACTGGATCAATCTTCACATTTTGGGGACTAGATTCATGTATACCCTAACCTATGCATTCTCTTTCTTCTTTTTCTGGTATTCCGATTACTCACATGCTGTACCTTTAGAAACTGTCCTACGGTTATTCTATATTCTATTTTATTTCCATTATTTTTCCTTTCCCTTCCAGTTTATTGTTGTTGTTAGGTGCCGTCAAGTCATCTCTGACTCATAGCAACCCTATGCACAGCAGAATGAATCACTGCCCAGTCCTGCACCAGCTTCATGATCCCTGCTATCATTGTAGCAGCCACTGTGTCAATTCATCTCGTTGAGGGCCTTCCCCTTCTTCATCGACCCTCCACCTTACCAAGCATGACATCTTTCTCCCGGAAGTAGGTGAGATGAAAAGTGGCCATTCTTGTTTCCAAGGAGCATTTTGGCTGCACTTCCTCCGGGACATATCTGTTAGTTCTTTTAGCAGTCCACCATAATTTCAGCATTCTTCTCCAGCACTACAACTCAAAAGCATCAATTCTTCCTTGGTCTTCCTTATTCATTGTCCAGCTCTCACATGCATATGAGCAAGTCAACGCATGCATATGCAAGTCATCACAGTGTGACAAACTGACAGATGTGTGGAAGCTCCATAATTTTAGCTCCCAGTATTTACTTTTTTTTTTTTTTTTGGTTGTGCACAATCTTCAAATATGTATTTACCCTTGTTCCTTATATTCTACATCTTAATTAAAGCATTGTTTATAAAAACATTCTTTGAGGAAAATGAAAGTACTTGTCAGTAGTTGTAAATATCATTGTGATTCAAAATATCATGGCTTGTGTCAGGTGCACAAGTCCTCAAGGAGACATCCTTGCTCCTCAGCATTTGAAAGAGGTCTCTTATAGCCAATTTTCCCAGTGCTATATGTTGTCTAATGTCCTGACTGCTGCTTCCATTGGTGTTGATTGTAGAACCAAGCAATGTGAAGTCTTTGACAAATTCAATCTTTTCTCCGTTTATCGTGATGATGCTTATGGGTCCAGTTATGAGGATTTTTGTTTTCTTTATATTGAGATGTAACCCATATTGTAGACTGTATTCTTCAGTCTTCATCAGTAAGTGCCTCAAGTCATCCTCACTTTCAGGAAGCAAAGTTGTGTTGTCTGCATAGCTCAGGTTGTTAATGATTCTTCCTCCAATCTTGATGTCATGTTCCACTTTGGGAAGAAAAAAATTCTGTGTGGTCCTGTGCCAACCAATCCTTTCCTCTTAGTCTGTCTTAGTCTGGATGTTTTGCTGAAACCTGTCTACCAAGGGTAACTCTGTTGGTAGTCTGAATATTTGTAGTGTGGCTTCTAGAATCATAGCGATAAGCAAGTTACCACAGTGGGACAAACTGACAGATGTGTGGGAGCTCCTTAACTTTAGCTCCCAGTATTTACCTTTTTTTTTTATTGTTGTGCACTATCCTCAAATATGTATTTACCCTTGTTCCTTATATTCTACATCTTAAATGACAGCATTGTTTATAAAAACTTTTATTGAGGAAAACGAAAGTACTTATCAGTACTTGTTGTAAATATCATTGTTTTCTTTTTTTAAAAGAATTTTTACTGTAATTTGGGTGAAAGTTTACAGAGCAAATTCATTTCCATACAGCAATTCATACACATTTTGTTTCATGACATTGATTGTAGTTCCTCACAATGTAACAGCTCTCTTCCCACTTTCTCCTCCTTCATTATTTTCTTGAAGGAAAGTCTAACTATGTTAAGAATTTCAAGCTGAGTTGAGCCTTTCTTTTTCTAATTACTTCCATAATGTTAAAAGTAATATTCCCATTACTTTTCTTTATATGTGCATATTATTCTTCAGCAAATCAATTCAAGCATGCATCATCTGTAAAATGGCAAAAATATTTATTTATGTATTGTACATATTTGACATTAAATAATATCTAGATTAATTTTCATATTGATATTCATAGGTTGTACCTGAATTGCTTTTTCATATTGGAAGTTACAGATTGTATCTGGAAAAATTAAAGACATGAAGGAATACTGGAATATTATCAAAATAAATTACTACTTATTTTTTTAAAACCTTCCAGTTGAATTGTTTAACACTTTGATGTTGAACGACTTCTTTTGAAAAGGATCCCAAAGCTTGTGATCCTGGGATAGCCAATATTTGAGTGAGAGGCTTTAACCCATGAGTTGCTCAAAAAACCTTAGGAAATTCTTAAAATATTCTGAACTATTTGGCCATTATATTCCAATTTATTGCATTAAATGCCATATCACAGACAATCTTCTTAGTCCCCAACTAATTTACATGGTGAATACTTTTTAAAGTATATTTAAGAGACAAGTAGGGACCTAAATTCAACTACATATCATTGAAATAACACAAATGACATGACACTCTGATGAGAAGTATGTTATATAGAGTTCCTGGTCCCTGCCTATTTTAAGCACGGAAAGAATTCATCAAAGATATTAATAACTAACAGGCTTTTCAGGAAAGTGTGGTAATCAGGTTTATTTGCTACAACATTATGAGAATTACAGAAGTAGAACAGATCTGGTGAAAACACCACTGCCCACAAGCTTTGCACCAATGAATAAGACGAGATGACATACACATCACTGATGCTAAGACTGGAAACCACAGTTCAGTGACTGGTACTGCTGTAAAGAAAAATATGTTAATTTTCACATATTAAAAGTGATCAATATTGTGCATACATGCCTCCTCACAAAGCTTGCTTCTTCACATTGCTTAATTCCAAAATAAAGCATAGATATCCTTGACTCAGGGAACTGAGGGCACATGTCTGCACTCTAGGCTGCAAGTCATACTGAGAAGGGAGAGGCAATAATGTGACAAACTTCTTTGAATATTAATATTGCCATCACATTTCTAAGAAGAGTTAAATTTGAACATTTGCAAAGAATGAGGCTGCATAATATCTGTATTATTGGCACAATTGCATATTGCATCTGTGACAACTTAATTTAATAAGTTTAATATGTAAAAAGTATGTTTTCTTAGAATCAACATAAGATATTATATTATTTGTTTATTAATAAATAAATTGAAGGTCTAGCAATGAAGTTACTTTTATAGCATATGGGTTGTGGAGAGAAGATACATGACACATGTTTCAGATTAAATATATATATATATATATATATATACAATTTGTTGGATTAATTGCAAATGTAACGATCATAGTTTAAAAGTGCTCTTTTTGTTGTTAGCAGGTAAATAATGAATAAATTTCTGGTCTATAAAACATATGTTAATTGGTAACTCTAGATGTTGAATTGAGACTTTGGGTTCCTTGTGCATTGGGATGAAAATATACATATATTCTACACAGTTTGTAAATAAATGCCTAAGTAAATGGCATAAACCTCCTCTATTACTTCCATATGGAAGAAAATTTATAACTGCATTATAGATTGATGAAAATATTGTGATATTTATTTAAAAATAACAAAATAAAGAAAAAAATGTCACCATCAATTTGATTCCGACTCATAGCAATCCCTATTTGGTTTCTGAGGCAGTAAATCTTTACAGAAGTAGATTGCCCAGTCTTCCTTCTGAAGAATGGCTTGTGGGTTTGAACAGCCAACCTTCTGGTTAGCAGTCAAATGCCTTAGGCACTGCATCACCAGAGTTCCCTATAACAGTTATCTATTTTAGCCATTATCTGTTGTCTACTGGGATATAAAAGATGAAAATGGACTCAGAGATGTAAGATTCAAGAGAAATATTTTATATAGCCCCAAAGGACTTTGGATAATTGAAAAGTTTGTTTAAGAAAAGATGAAATTGATTTTTTAGCTTATAAAATTGCTAAGGTTATTATTATTATTATTATTATTATTGAATGGTAAATGTTTGAGTGAACAGTGAATTTCTTCTTTCAAAAGAAAGATTAAAAAATATTTCACTTCTGAGATTCCATACCTCATTCCATGTTTGTTGTTGCTGTTAGGTGTCATTGAGTCAGCTCTGACTCTAGAGACCCTATGTACAACTGCACGAGACACTGCCAAGTCCTGTGCTGGCCTCACCATCCTTGTTATACCTGAGCCCATCGTGGCAGCCACTGTGCCAAACCATCTTGTTGAGGGACTTTTTTGGCCCTCCACATTAGCAAGGGTGATATCCTTCTCCAGGGAATGGTCCCTTCTGATAACATGACCAAAGTAAATGAAACAAAGTCTGGCTATTCTCACTTCTAGAGAGCATTCCAACTTTACTTCCTCCAGGAATGATTTGTTAGTTCTTCTTGCAGTCAATAGTACTTTCGGTATTCTTTACCAACACCATAAGTCAAAAGCATCAACTCTTCTTATGTCTTCCTTATTCATTGTCGAGCTTTCACATGCATATGAAGCAATTGAAAAGACCATGGGCTGGGTTAGGAACACCCTAGTCTTCAAACAGGAGCTCTGGTAGCATAATGCCTAAGACACTTGACTGCTAACCAGAAGGCTGGCAGTTCAAACCCACCAGCCACTCCTTGGAAGGAAGGTTGGGCAATCTACTTCCTAGTGATAAAGCCTCAGAAACCCAAGGAGGGGTAGTTATAAGTTGGGTCCGACTCGACGGCAATTAACAACAACAACAAAGTCTTCAAAGAGACATCTTTGCTCTTCAGCACCTTAAAGAGGTCTTTTACAGCAGATTTGTCCAGTGCAATATACCATCTGATGTCTGGACTGCTGCTTCCATTAGTGTTGATTGTGGAACAAAGTAATATGAAATCTTTGACAGCTTCAATTTTTTCTCCATTTATCACCATGCTATTTATTGATTCATTTGTGAGGATTTTTGTTTATATTGACATGTAATCCATACTGCAGATTGTAGTCTTCCATCTTCATCACTAAGTGCATCAAGGCATTTTCACTTTCAGCAAGCAAAGTTGTGTTGTCTGCATATCTCAGGTTGTTAATGAGTCTTCCTCCAATCCTGATGCTGTGTTTTTCTTTATATAGCCCAGCTTCTCAGATTATTTGCTCAGCACACAGATTGAATAAAAGTATAATGAAAGAATACAACTCTGATATACTCCCTTGGTTTTAAACCATGCAGTATCTCCCCTACCCCTTAGGAGTTCTAGTGGCATAGTGCCTAAAGAATTTGCAAACCAGTAGCCTAGTGGTTCAAACCCACGAGCCACTTCTCAGAAAGAAGACTGGGCAATCTACTTCTGTAAAGACACCACCTCAGGATTCCAAGGATGGGTCTTTTATGAGCTGGATCTGACTCAATGGCAGTGAGTTTTGTGTGGTTTTGAAGTTTCCCCTTGTTCTGTTCAAAACTTCCTGGTCTCTGTACAGGTTCCTCACGAGCACAATAAAATGTTCGGGATTTTTTATACTTGGAAATTAAGTGACTCTGGAATTCCATATTTAGAGGCATCTGAATTTGAATTCTGAATATCTGATTTGTTATATTATATACTAAATAAATTGTGACATTGAGATAATATGGTGATAATGGATTTGTTCTTTAATTTAAGAAGAGAAACAATTACAAAATGTGTTGCTATCCAAGATTTAAATATTGAGAGACAGTGAACCTCGTATAGTGTACCTTTCACAAATTTGTGTCTCATAAGCTGAGATCTAGACTCTGCTTATTCTAAAAGCATGATATAAAATAATCAATAAAGATAGAAAGAAAAGGGGGAAGGAAGCACAGAAGAGAGGTGTGGAGGAAAGAAGGAAGGGAGGAAGGAAGAGAGGGAAGGGGGAGGAGTGGGAGGGAGAGAAGAAAGTAGGATAGTTTTCTCTTCCTATTTTTCCCATCTCAAAACTTAAATCATTTTTTTATTTACATATTGTTTATGCAAGTCACACTTCCTCAAAATTTTCATTCTTTCTATACTTTTTCATAAGTATGTAAAAAGAATCTTTCTATGACAGAGACAATGATAGATAATGCCATGTAGCTTCACATGTGTGGTAGTTAAAGTTATATGTCAACTTGGCTGGGCCCGGTTGAGTGGCTGGGCATCTGGTGGTAGTTATTCCCCATGATGAGACTGGCAATCAGCTCCATGGTGGGATCCACCACAAGCAGCTGAGTAGCTGTTTGGGGTAAATGGTTTTCTTCCTATATATAAGAAGCAGCTTTGGGAATGGCCTCGAGCTTATGGCATGCTTGGACCCTGCATGTAGCCATGTCATTGTTCAGCAGCAGCCTGCCATGCTCTGCTGACCTTGGGACTTACAATGGTCTTAAATTAATGGCCTGCTGTGTGGTTTGGTAACATCGGGACTGTGCCTTTTTACCTGACAACCTTGGGCTTGGCAGCCTCAGCAGTCAGAAGCTGTCTGAGTGAAGAAAAGCCTCTAGCTTCAGTGGGCTTGAAGCTGGAGGCAGAGCTGAAGCCCAAGGCTGAGGAGCTTTCACCCAAGCCCTAGAGCCTGGCACTTTGAACTCGGACTTAACGCCTCCAAATTGTAAGAATAAACTTCTGTTTGTTAAGGCCATCCCATTTATGGTATATTTCTTATCAGAGTGGCACTAGGTAACCAGAACAACATGATTAACAAAATGGAGTCAATGTGTGAAGGGTTACTTAACAGGGGAAGTTTTGCCACTAACTTATGTCACACAGGTCTAGGTGTTTAGCACATTCCCTTTTTAATAAGCAATAACTCTAGTCTTAATGATGCCTTTTTCTGTTCCAGCACTATTATTCATGTCCGCAACACTGAAAAGCAGAACTTCCACATGTCCTACTACAAAATTATCACAGCAGAGTTCAGTTGCACAAAATCATACCACTACTTTTTCAGTCACAAACATCATGAAAGTAGTGATTGATGGAGACATCTCAGAAAAGGCCAACTAGAAGAGGGATCCTTAGCTCTACTGACAGAACACACTCACCTGAACAGACTTCACATTGCTTGGTTTTACAATCAACACCAATGAAAGCAGCAGTCAGGACATCAGATGACAAATAACACTGGGAAAATAGGCTGCAAAAAGATCTGTTTCAAGTGCTGTAGAGCAAAGATGTCTCTTTGAGGACTAAGGTGAACCTGAAACAAGCCATGGTATTTCCAATCACCTCACATGCATGTGAGAGCTGGATAATGAATAAGGGAGACTGAAGAAGAGTTGATGTTTTTGAGTTGTGGGCTGGCGAAGAATACTGGAAGTACCATGGACTGCTGAAAGAACTAACAAATCTGTCCTGGAAGAAGTGAAACAGGAATGTTCCTTGGAAGCAAGAATGGCCAGAATTCATCTCACCTACTTTGGTCGTGTTGTAAGAAGGAAACATTCCGTGGAGAAGGATGTCATGCTTGGTAAGATGGAGGGTTGACGAGAGATGGGAAGGCCTTCAAAAAGATGGATGGACATGGTGGTTGCAATGATTGGCTCAAGTATAGGAAGGATCATGGAGCTGGCATGGGACTGGGCAGTATTTTATTGTGCTGTGTGTAGGGTTGCTATGAGTGGGAGACAACTCCACGGCACCTCACAAAAACAAACAGCAAGCTTTGACTCAACTTCCACAGTAGTCACTGAGATTGATTAGACATGATTCTGCATACTGGTTCTTTTTCTCCATTTACAAGTTTTGGCTATCTAGTGCTACTTTATTAGAAAATACCACAAATGAGGGGTTTTAACAACCATGAGCTTATTGTCACTGAGATTGATTAGACATGATTCTGCATACTGGTTCTTTTTCTCCATTTACAAGTTTTGGCTATCTAGTGCTACTTTATTAGAAAATACCACAAATGAGGGGTTTTAACAACCATGAGCTTATTGTCTTACAGTTTTGGAGGCGAGAAATCTGAGTTAAAAGTGTCGTGCTGGGTGAAAGCTCTTCAGCCTTGAGCTTCAGCTCTGCCTTTTGTGCCTGGTCCACTGGAGCTAAAGGTGTCTCTCAACTCAGGCAGCTGCTGGCTCCTGAAGCTTACAAGTCCAAGGTCAATAAATTAAATGGCACAGTACCAATGTTGCCAAACAACATGGCAGGCCACTAATTCAAATCCAGAGACAATCCCAACATCACCAGGAAACATGGCAGTCTAATAAATGAAGACTCAACTACATGCAGGATCTAAGTGTGCCAAAAAGCTGCAGATCATTCCCAAAGCTCTCTTTATAAACTGAAAGCAGACCACATACCTAAAGCAGCTACTCAGCTGCTCATCCAGATTCCACCATGGAGTTGATTGCCAGTCTCATCATGGGGAATAACTAAAACTAGCTGCCCAGCCACTCAAAACCAGGCCCAGCCAAGTTGGCACAAAACATTACCTGCCACCAAACCAAACCAAACTCACTGCCATAGGGCTGAATCAACTCATAGTGACCCCTTCTTGGGTTTCTGAGGCAGTAACTATACAGAAGTAGATTGCCCAATCTTCCTTCTCAGGAGTGGCTGGTGGGTTTGAACCACCAGCCTTCTAGTTAATAGTCACATGCTTTATGCACTACACCACAGACCTCTTTAAAGTATTGAAGACCAAAGTTGTCACTAAGTTGGACCTTACCCAAACCATGGTATTTTCAATTGCCTTATATGCATATGAAAGCTGGACAATGAATAAGGAAGACTGAAGAAGAGTTGATGCTTTTGAGCTGTGGTGTTTCTGAAGAATACTGAAAGTACCATGGAGTGCCAGAAGTATGAACAAATCTGTCCTGGAAGAAGTGCAGCCAGAATGCACCTTGGAAGTGAGAATGGCCAGCCTTTGTCTTATCAATTTGTTCACGTTGTCTGAAGGGACCATTCACTGGAGAAGGAAATTATACTTGGCAAAGAGGAAGGTCAGCAAAAAAGGGGAATACCCTCAGCCAGATGGGTTAACACAGGTGGTGCAATGATGGGCTTAAGTATAGGAGGGATCGTGAGGATGGCACATTTCCGGGCAGTATTTTGTTCTGTTGTACATAGGGTTGCTATGAGTTGGGGTTGATTCAACAACACTTTAACATGACATTGATTAAATCTGAGTATAACTGTACATATTTTGAATAGATTTGGAGAGCAAGATTTAGGATGGTCCTTCTTATATATAGATTGTGTGGAAGTTCCAAGAACATTCTAATAATAGAAGTAGAAAGTAGAAAACCTGTTAATGAAGAGAGACATAATTATATATATATATTAACTAGATTTCTTTGAGAAGCTCTGGTGGCATAGTGCCTAAGGAATTTGATTGCTAACCAGAAGGCTGGTGGTTCAAACCCACTGGCCACTTCTCAGAAGGAAAGTTGGGCAATCTACTTCCATAGTGATACCACCTCAGAATCCCAAGGAAGGGTCACTATGAGTTGGATCTGACTCAATGGCAATTTGGTTTCATTTGATTAGATTCCTTTGAAATATTTTGAATAGGAGAAGGATATCATCAGATAAATTAGAGTCTATAGAGTGAGAGATATATTGAATTCAGTGTAAGACTTGGTTTCAATTAGGAAAACAAAAACAAAAACAAAATATTAAATTAATGCAAGGTGCTGTGCAAACTATGTCCTCTTTTACTTTGTTTTTCAATATGTTTATGGAAGAAGAACTTATTGAATAACATTTTTCCCATTGTGAAAAAATATCCTGATCCAAGAGAAATTTCATCAAAGACATCGTAACGAGCAAGGACAATAAGACTATGGTGACTGTGCAGCTTCCCAATAAACTTCCTGGACTGTAACACACAGAGACTTAAGCTCTAGATTATTTAATGAATGATTACTGCTATTTATGCTTAAAACTTTTAGTAAAATGAGATGTGAAATTTCTGCATATATTTGATCTAAGGGACCTATCCAAAAAAAACTGTATCTATTTAATTTTCTTTTGCCTTGTTATAGCCAAAAATGGATAAACTATCTGGTTGTAGAATTTGGTAGAAAAGAGTAAAATAATTTTTATGAAAAACTGTCGATAAATTGTCCATATAAAACAGTAATGCACTTTGTTGTACTATACTTTTGCTTTGTATTTTAGAAATAAGTGTTGGTTTTTTTAATGAATAACTCACTCACTGCTGTTGAGTCGGATCTGACTCATAGCGACCCCTCCTTGGGTTTCCAAGGCAGTATCACTATGGAAGTAGATTGCCCAACCTTCCTTCTGAGGAGTAGCTGGGGGGTTTGAACCGTAAACCTTTTGGTTAGCAGTCAAATGCTTTAGGCACTGCACCCTTAGAGCTCCCTTTTTATTAATAGAACAGGATTTTAAAGTTGACAGTAGCATCTTGAATGCAACCTGACTTTGTGAATTAAAGGAATATCTATCTCTCAATAATGTAATTAATGGTACTGAGAATCATGGGACACATCGCATTAGGAAGAGAAAGTCAAGTAAGCAGTTTATTTTGGTTGTATGTCAGAAAGACATTGAGCATCTCCATGGACATCCAGAGATCAGATAACTTTTCAGTCTCTTCCTGGCCTGAGAGACTTCCAAAACACTGGGTAACACATGTTAGGTCTGTGGATAATGAAAAAAGGTGATAGGATGTAAGGTAAAGTTGCAAGATAATTGGAAAATATTGACAGTGAAATTAGCATTAGAGAACAGCTCAAGCATATTAAAACAGTATGCTAGTTATACAAAATTTATAAATTCATGCTTCCAGTACAGTAACTAAAAGAAATCTGTTATTCAAACCACATTCCAAAGGAGTCATTTTTTTTTTTTTTTTAATTTCTAAGTGGAAATATTCAGTGTCTCATGCTTTAAAACCAACCTTTTTCCTGTCAGTCTAAGTTCTATATTTGGACTTGAGCACAGAAAACTCCTTTTTCACTGAAATCCTAAAGGTCATTTCACCATATGGTGTTCCACAAAGCCTTGTTACGAACTCCAATCAGCTTTACATTATAAAATACTAATGAAAATCTTGGTCTATTTGTTTTTCATCCCTACATTTACCTCAGTGGAACAGGCTCTTGCTATCTACACTGGCACTTCAGTGTTGTAGTTGTTGGGTCCTGTCAAGTTGATTCTGACAACAGAAAGAAACACAGCCAGGACCAGCACCATCCATACATCATTACAGTAATAGAGGTGTTATGTAATGGATATTTAGAGTAACAAGTGTGGTCGAAATTTCATTTTAAAGATAATTCAGTTTACCTTTTTTAACTTTCTATCATTTGGCTGCCAACCAAAAGGTCAGTGGTTTGAACCCATCAATCTTTCTGTGGAAGAAAGATGGTGTAGTCTGCTTCCATAAACATTTACAGCCTTGCAAACCCAATGGGGGTAACTATGACTTGGAATCAACTTGATGGTGGTGAGGTTGGTTTTTCTGATATCATAGTTTTAGGGACACAGATATGCTATCCTTCCCTGAAGATTTTCTACATAATGTTAAAGAGAGGGTGAAGCAGGACATTCCTCTTTGAATGGTGTGTCTTTGCAGTAATATGCTAGATGCTATAGTAAAAGATATATCATTTGCTCATTGTAACATAATCATGAAGTAAATATTGATAAAAAAAAATCAGATGTCTAAATACATGTTACAATAAGAAAAGTGTTTGATTCCTTGATTTATTCAGCAGCTCTTTCCAATATTTTCAACTTTGTTATTCCTCTGTTCTTTATTTGACCAAATTACAACCTTGAATAAAGGCAACTCTTGGATTTCTGTGAGTCTACATGTAGTATTGATCGAATTTGTCCCCAAACAATGTATTTTGGATTTCTAACCCCTGTGCCTGTCAATGTAATCTTATTTGGAAATGGATTTTTCTTTGTTTTGCTAATAGATACATATCACAATAGTTTGTGTTCTACACCTAATCACTTCTTAGACACAGAGATAAGCAAGCCCAAATGGAGGAAGACAGATGCTACATGAGGTTTGGATCACCAAGCAGCCAAGAAAGGCTGGGGTTGTAGAACAGAAGCTAAGAGAGACAAAGATTTTCCTCCAGAGCCAAGACCCCAAAAGAGGGCTTATCTTAGAGCTGGTAACGTCAATTCAGACTCTTATCCTTCTGAAATGTGAGAAATAAATTTCTGCTCTTTACAGCCATACACTTGTGGTATTTTTTGCTATAGTAACACTAGGAAACTAAGACAATACCAAATTGATAAGAGCTCCTGAAGAAAGTCAACAAGCTACATATGTGTCATGGTCTCCCGCTTTGATTGTGTTACATTATGGTGAGCAGTGTTTAAGCCCTCAGTTGCTAACCACAAAGTTGGTTTTCAAACCGCCCAATGGCTCCTAGGTAGAAAAGATCTGGCAATTTGCTTCTATAAGATTATAGCCTAGGAAACCCCATGGGACAGCTCTGCTCCGTCACACAGGATAATTACGAGTCAGAGTAGACTTGACAGCACCGAGAAACAGCAAGAAGTGAAACTATATATCCCTAGCCAACATCTCATGACTTTCTACAGGACCTTTTTTTAAATCGTTATCCTGCTTAACTCACAGTTTCTCTCTCTTCTTTTCTTTCAATAAATATCTTCATCTACTAGTTCTCAGAGCAATAGAAATAATGAAAACTACATCCACTCAAACCTCAAAACCTCAATATTTATGCATATCTGCACTATAACTTCCAGTTATTTCATAATAGATAATATAAAGGCTGTCATTTCTCTTATGGTTTATCATTCTGACTTTGCCCTAAAGTTCTCTTTTTATGTACCCAGAGGCTTGATTTTCTGGATTATACACTATCATTCTTATGTCTTAAAATTCTCCCTGATTTCAGGCACTTTCTCATCAGGGTAAAAGAAAGATAAAAAACAAACAAACAGAAAACATGTGAAACAACCACAGCAGACACAAACCTGTAGCTACCATCTTCTGTCTCTTCTCCTCTTCAAAGTACCTCTTACTCAAGTCTTTCTAATTCTGAACCTTCATCTGTCCTTTGATCCTAACATTGTCTATACTGAGATCATTAAAATCACCTAAGTCTTTCTGGAATCCTTCCAACTATGGGCATTTCCATTCTTATTTTGCATGTTTCCTCTGTAGCATTTGACACACTTGACCATACTCTTACCTTGCATCACTCTCCTCGTTATTTCATGATACCACACTTCCCTATTTCTTTTTCTAAATCTTCGGCTACTACATCATTTAACATCTATCCTTTAAATATTGTCATAAGCTAGGATTCTTTTTCAGGTCCTCATCTTATTTAGCTCATTGTGCTTGCATGATGTCATCTATGCCCTTGGTTTCAGTCACTATCTATGGATTGATTCTTGATGTCTTTTCATAAAAGATCTCTTTCTTTCTCAGAATCTTCTGATTTTAGCTGGTGCTGTTCTGGACTTCTTCCCTTGAGTATCTCATAAGCACCTTAAGTAATATTTTTAAAATCGAACTCAATATCTTCCCTCAAACCCCAGTGTGAAGTATTTCCCCAAAATTTTTGTATTTCTTTCTTTACATTGAATGCCAAGTACTACAATTTATCCTGCCTAAATACCTTTTGAAACTATCCCTAACCCAACTATTACTACAATAATCCTGCCTTCCAACTGGTCACCTGGAATCAAATATTATTTTCTTCAATTTAGTATTCTGTGGCCATTATTAATACACAAATATTATCTTCTCATCCCATTGTTTAAAATTCTCTAACTGAACATCATTTCCCTCAGGCCAGGGGGGGAAAAAAGTTACCTCATAAGCCATTTAAGGCTTTTCCTGATGTCTGTTTGGCCTCACTTCTTATTACTCTTTCCTTATATCATTCATTTTAGCTATACCAAACCAATTTAATCCCTCTGGATATGTCTTATTCTCTCTTACTTTTTTTGCTTTAGGAGAAAGTCCACTAGCTAATGCATTCTCTATGCAAACCCCAATCTGCTACTCACATACATATTTTTGCACACTCTACTCACTTGTCTCCCTAGTTTCTACTCACCATTTATATCTCGTTTTAGCTTTCACTTACAATGCATAATTTTCCCAGAACAATTTCTAACCCCTATCCTGACCCATACTTCCAAATCCATGTTAGATGTATGTTCTGTATTTTCTCTCAATATATATCCTCTTTTTCATATAGCGACCCCTCCTTGGGTTTCCAAGGCGGTATCTCTATGGAAGTAGATTGTCCAATCTTCCTTCTGAGGAGTGGCTGGTGGGTTTCAACTGCCAGCCTTCCGGTTAAGAGTCAAGTGCCTTAGGTACTACATCATGAGAGCTCCCAGTTCTTACAACACTACACTATAATTGCTTATTTACTTAACTATACTGTGTGTGAGTCAAGGGTTATGTTTGGTGTATATTTGTTATTCATTCCTAATTCCTGTCAAAGCAATACTTGACATTCAATAGGCTTGATTAGTTTTGGATGCATTGTTTTAATTAGATGGTATTCAATTTCCTCAGCTTCCTCCTCGCCAACTTCTCATTTTTCTGCCTCAGACACGGAGTGGTATTCCAAATCGGGAGAAATCCTACTTGGACCTGTTGTTGTTATGTGCCTTCGAGTCGTCTACAACTCACAGTGACCCCTCCTTGGATATCCGAGGCAGTATCACTATGGACGGCTCCCTTGTTACCCTCCCGAGAGGGACCGGGTCTCCGGGAGCAAGGTAAGCACAGGCATAGCACAGAGTAGCAGACCAGAAGAGCAGGAGAAAGGGGTAAAACCCAGGGATCCAAAGAGAAGAGCAATCAGCTGAAGGGATTAGGTGAGGAGGGGAAACTCAGGGATGCCCAAAGAAGCAGGCCAGAAGAGCAGGAGA
>NW_006922096.1:151293-152060 GCF_000298275.1 Orycteropus afer afer | reverse complement strand
TCTTCTGTGTCTGTGTTAATTGGTTTCCCTTTTCTTTGTTGAAGAGGGTCTGTGCAATCCTTCTGCCTAGTCCGCCATCTTGCCCCGCCTAAATAGCATTTTCTTAAACTGGATGTATTTTACTTCTTTCTCATAGAAAAGACTAAGAGAGTGGATAGTCTAGGGGAGACAGGCAGTTACACTTCATAAATGCTCCTCATAACTCAAGTCTCTCATAGGTTATTTCTTCACTACCCCTCCATTAACTGCAATAAAAAAATGTTCTGGTCTTCCCATTTTACAACTGTTGTGCCAGTGTAGTTGTCCACAGTGCTCCTTCCACTCTTACAAATATCACAGTTTAGGACTTGTAATTTGAAGACTGGTTTAACTAATAGAATGAGTTCAATAATATGGTTTATATTCCATGTTAAACAAAAGGAAGAGAGGAAGCAAAGGGCAACAGCTCCTTCTAAAGGTGGCATTTGAAATCGCTTATATTAGATTTGCTCTTGACAGAAGTTTGGTCACACAACACACACACACACAAAAAAAAAAAAAAAAAAAAAAACCACACAGGAAAACCTTACCTCTAGTTGGGCTGCTTGTAGCCTGATTGAAATTGGGAGGTCATTACTAGAAAGGAAGACAAGACGTTAGACATTGAAAGGAAATTGGTATTACTCGTTGCACACAGAAATCACCACCACTCTAAAATTTTGTTACATGTGATAAACACAGTCTGTCAAACTATGCCTCATCAATGCATTTGTTTATTTATTTAGCAG
>NW_006922096.1:148325-150773 GCF_000298275.1 Orycteropus afer afer | reverse complement strand
TCTTTTTTAATGATTTTGACTTTTATTCCACATTGTTCTTGCATTCTATCCATGATCTCCTACATAGATCACCCTCTGAGTGGTTGACAGTGGTAGCAAGGCACCATCTAGTTCTTCTGGTGTAATAGTTGTACAGGCTGAGCATCATGTGGTGCAACAGTTGCCTGGACTAATTGTTTCCGTGCATCTTTGGTTTTCTTCATATTTCTTTGCTCTGGACTAGAAGAGAGCCATCATTGCATCTAGATGGCCACTTGCAAGCTCTTAAGGTCCTAGTCACTACATGGCATAGTAGGATGTGGAACAATGTTTTTGGGTAGTATGTTATGACAATTGAGTTTGATGTTCCCTGGGACTATGGTCCTGAGCCCACAGGCCCAACTACTTGCTCTCTGTAGGTAGCTGGCTGTGGCCAAGAAGTGACTACAACCTTGTCCCTTGTCAGCTCTACTATATACCTGGGAATTCTTACAGAACGTACAAATACACTTGTAGAAACATTGTCTACCAACCCTATACATGGTCTTGGGCACACTCCCCCCTGCATAGATATACCTAATAGTTCAGCCTGTCCACCCATCTATACACCTGTATATCAATGTTTGTCTTCACTGACAATGCGGTACTGTAAGTCCAAAAGGGTTCATCTTCATTGTCTGTCCCTTCCACTCACCTCTCTATGTCTTCCTCTTCCTCAAAGCCACTGTGTTGATCACTCACATTTGGGGCATTTCCCTTCTCTTCACCCAAATCAATACTTGTCTCTACCTATCTAGCAGTGTTTCCTCCCCTCCCCTCTTACCCTTGGTAATCAACACCGTAAACTTCCTTCCATATATAAATGTTTCCTTGACTTTACAATAATGGACTAATACAATATTGGCTTTCTGTAATTGACTTTAAGCAATGTTTTGCAGATTTTACGTTATTCTTTATGGTTGTATAGTATTCCATTGTGTGTATGTACTGTAGTTTGTTGCTAGGCACCTAGGTTGTTTCCATCTTTTGGCTATTGTAAATAGTGCTGCAATATCTGTTCTTGTCCTGGTTCCAACTTCTTTAGGATCTATACCTTGTAATGGAATGGCTAGGTCAAATGATACTTCTAATTCCAAATTTTTAAGGAATCTCCATACTGCTTTCCACAATGGTTGTATCATTTTACAGTCCCACCAACAGTGGATGAGAGTTACAATCTCTCCATATCCTCACCAGCATTTGTTATGTTCTGCCTTGTTGAACTTTGCTACTAGTGCTGGGGCTAGATGGTATCTCATTGTTGTTTTTATTTGCGTCTCTCTAATGGCTAATGATCATGAGCATATGTTTGTTGGCTGCGTGAATATCCTCTTTGGCAAAGTGTCTATTCATGTCTTCTGCCTACGTTTTAATTGGATTATTTCTCCTGAGTGCTGCATTTAATCCATTGACACTCAGTGTAAATATCAACAAGTACGAATTGGTTACTGTCACTTTGTTTTGCATTTTTTCATGGTGTCTCTGGTTTCTTTGTTCCATATTATTCTTTGTGCTGAGCTCATTATATTTATGAATTGTGTTATCATTTCCTTCATTGCTAGTGTTTTAACATTAGATAAATATTTGTGCTTGTCCTCTTTTTTATTCTGATGTCAATGTTTATCATTTTTCTTTGGTTACCCTGTGATTTTTACTTTTCTCCCTGAGTTTAGAACTGTCCATTTTATCTTGCATCTCTTTTGACTTCCTTGCCATTTAGAAGTTCTGTAACTACAAGATTATTTCTCTCTTTCTGGTGTGTAGTTGTCTTCATTTGCCAGTTGATGTCTCTGGTTCTCTGTTTACAATCTTGTAGGCTTATTTGCTTTGGATACTTCCATAGCTGTATTGGTCTCTGGGTTATATCATCTTGTTATTAATTGTTGGTTGTTGCTTACTATTACTGTTTGTCTGTTCAAGGACTCCCTTTATTATCTCTTGTAAACTTGGTCTGGTTTTAACAAATTCCCTTAATTTCTGCTTATCTGGAAATCTCCTAATTTCACCATTATATTTTAGGGACACTTTCACTGGGTATATAGTTCTTGGTTGGAAATTTTTCTCTTTCAGGATTTTATATGTACCATCCCATTGCCTTCTCATCTGCACGGTTTCTGCTGAGAAATCAGTGCTTAGTCTTATTGGTTGCCCTTTGTAGGTAACTTTTCATTTTTCTCATGCTGCTTCTAGCATTCTTTCTTTGTCTTTGGTTTTGGTGAGTTTGATGATGATATGTCTCAGAGATTTTCTTTTGGGGTCTATGCTATTTGGAATTCATTGGACTTCTTGAATGGATATATTTTCATCTTTCACATATCAGGGAATTTCTCTTCCAACAAATCTTGGACTATTTTCTCAGTGGTTTTATTTTCTCTTCCTGTTCTGGAATTCCAATGACATTTAGGTTATGCCTTTTGAGGATATCCCACA
>NW_006922096.1:145544-147530 GCF_000298275.1 Orycteropus afer afer | reverse complement strand
TAGAGTAGGAGAATAATGAAGAAAAAAATAGGAAAAATGCAAAAAGAAAACAAAGAATGGAGTTAACCATGAGAAAGAAAAAAAAATTGGAACCAGGAACTGGGAAGAGAGAAAAATCTGAAAACTAGAACCTGAGAAGGGAAGAATAAAGAATAATAATAAAAATCATGAAATAATAATAATAATTTAAAAACAGACAAAGCAAACAAACCGAACAAAAAGGAAAAAAAATATCTGGACAGGACATGGTAGTGCACCCAGGCTCTGTTGGAGCACACAGACTTGGATGGAATTTCTGCTGGCACAAAGGGGTGGAAGTGAAGGATAACCATACCTCCATTCAGCAGAATGTTGTGGGGTATGAGAGTAACAAGGGGAATATTGCACCTTCCCAGTCATTTGTGTCAGGAATGTCCTTGTAGTCCTCAGCAAGTGGAGCCTATTCTTAGGTCCCTGCAATCTGAGAGAATGCTGTCACATTAAATATCCAAAATGGTTGAACTGCTTGTAGCCATTCAAAATCGCTGCACCCTCTGGACAGCCAAAAAGTCCATGGCTCAGCCCATCTCCCTCTTCGCTGTTTCCCCTTTTATTCACCAGTCAACAGTTCAGTCCTTCATGTGGCCCCTGCTAGAAGGGCTGATTTTTAGGTTCATTCTTAGGTCCTAACACCACTTGGTAATATCAAAACTGTCCATGCCACCAGGGTTACTGACAGACTACAGCTCAGTATGTCTCCTTTTTCGGTGTTTACATTCAGGTTCTTCTAGTAGTTGGAGTGTAGTTTTCTTCAGTGTACTTCCTTTCAAAGCTCAGGACTCCAGGATTATCTTCTGTACCTGTGTAATTGGTTCCCCTTTTGTTTGTTGAAGAGGGTCTCTGTAGTTTGTCTCTCTATTCTGTCATCTTACTGGGATCAACAAACAGCTATGTTTTTAACTGGACTTGGAAGAAAGACCTAGTGATATACTCCTGAAAATTACCCAATGGAAGCCCTGTGTTCAATATAATACTGGAAAATGAGGCCCCTTATTTGGAGGGCACTCAAAATACACAATGGCTATAACAATGGACTTGAGCATTCCAAGTATCATGAAGATGGTGATGGGCCAAGCAATATTTGGTTCTCTTTACATGGCATTGCCCTGAGTCAGAGCCCACTCTGTGACTGCTAACGACAATAAAAACATATTTCTAACTCATGCTAAGTATTCACTCATGGAATAATTGTAGTAAGTTGTACCTTGTTATATCCTCACATCTATATAACAGATATTTTGCAAAGACAAGTTTATATAAGAAAAGTAGTATGGTAATTGCTACAAGCCATTTACTAAAATAGTAAACAAATACTGAAAATGGTAAATGAGTAGCACTAGGCAGGGAACTTCTGATAGTAAATATCTTTGTCAAAATTCACTTTTAATAAAAATATTGATATACTCTTTTCTACTTTCACTATCTAGGAAAATGTGTTCAATATACAAAATACTATCACGTAATCCTATAATAACAGATTCACAGTATACAAAGCTGAAGTGTTGATTTCATGGCCCAGGTTTTTACCATTCTCAGAATATAAATGTTGCAGAATTTGCTTAATTAATGAACCATATAATATAATTGATCCTTATAAGATAAACTTTGAGACATATCATGATCTGTATAATTTAGATATGCACTTATTATATTTGGTACATAATTTATTCAATATTTATATCTTTGGAATAAGAAAATGCCACAAAACTCATAAGTCTTTGGTTCAATGTATAATATATATTTCTAAGTAATAATATCTATCCTTTCATTGTTGTCTATGTGCAAATGTTATTCTTTATTTACCCCTCAAGCAGAAACGGGAAATGTCATTTTTAAATTTAGTAAGATCTACTCTGCAACATGTTGTTGTTGTTGTTAAGTGCTGTCGAGTCATTTCTGACTCATAGTGACCCCATGCACAGCAGAATGAAACACTGCCCGATCCCG
>NW_006922096.1:144059-144905 GCF_000298275.1 Orycteropus afer afer | reverse complement strand
TTTCTTTATGTTGAGATGTAATCCATACTGCAGACTGTATTCTTCAACCTTCATCAGTAGGTGCCTTAAGTCATCCTCACTTTCAGCAAGCACTGCAACATGTAGTCCTTGCTAAAATTTGCCAGCTAAAGACATTAAAGATGAAGAACAAGTGGAGAGGAAATAGCCTTACAGCATACTTTTAATTATAAATATATGTTTTGTTTTTTAATTTCCCCTTATGTAATCATTGGTCCATTCTAAATCCTGATGATGTTTTGATTATATTCATATAAGAATTATGAGCCTATCTCATGGGTTAGTGGACTGTCTTGCATTACTGGTTAGATAATCACTCAAAAACAATCCTTACTGCATGGTGTATGCACATGTGTGTGCAAGTGTTTCTTCTCCTGTTGAGCTGTGCCACAACAGCAAACAGAGATCCCAAAAGCTTTACTTCATCCACATTATCGGTAGATTCTACTTTAAGTAGGCATTGTTTCTCCAGTTGTATTTTGAGTGCCTTCCAACCTGAGGGACTCATTTTCTGGCATTATATTGGGCAATATTTTAGGGCTACTCATAAGTTTTTTAGTAATATAGCAGACAGTGTTTCACTGATATTCATAAGATTTTCACTAGCCAATTCTTTGAAGAGTGGATGGTCACTTCCTTTTTCCAAATCTGTCTTAGTCTGGAAGCTCCACTTAAACCCGTCTGCCATTGGTGACCCTGCTGGTTTTTGATATACCCGTGGCATAGCCTCTAGCCTCATAGCAACAACTGAGCCACACTGTATGACAAACTGACAGATGAGTGGCAGAGGAATGCATACTGGATTTTATTAAATGCTTTTTCTGCATA
>NW_006922096.1:140766-143674 GCF_000298275.1 Orycteropus afer afer | reverse complement strand
ATTGAGAGTTATTTATTTATGACTAGCTCAAATTCTTTCAATTTCTTTCTTTTGTTATCTATCTGTTCAATTTTCCTATTTCTGTTTGTGTTAGATTAGGGATCACATGCTTCTAGAAATTTGTCCATTTCTTCTAGATTATCAAATTTATTGGAGTAGAGTTTTGTGGTTGTTAAACTGGGTTCTCTAGAGAAACAAAACCAGTACAGCTTATATATATATATATATATATATATAGAGAGAGAGAGAGAGAGAGAGAGAGAGAAAGAGAGAGAGAGAGAGAAATTTATCTTAGGAAAATGGCTCACACACTTATAGAAGCTGGCAAGTGCACAGTTCTTGGATCAAATGTCAAGCTGGAAATTTTTCCCAGCTCTTGCCACTGCAGTGGCTGAGGAGCTCAAGGTTGGCAGGCAGTATACTGGCTGTTGACACCAATGAATGACGAATCCAAGATCGGCAGTCTGAATGGTGGATTGTTCTCTCATGTACAGTTGTAGGCAGCACAACAGAATCCCGATCCACAGAAGGGTTTCTCTTTTCCCAGGATGTCCATAAACATACTGGAAGCAGGCCACACCTCTAGGGAAACTCCTTTTCAATGGATTGGGTGCTTTACACACATACATCTGATCCTATCATGGAAACCACCCACATCACATTTGTTTAAACCACACAGAATTGTGGTCCAGCCAAGTTGACCCACAACTCCAACTATCATAGCATGAGTTTAGTGCTATTATTCTTTTACCTTCTTTCTTTCTTTCTTTTCTTTTTTTTTTTTTTTTAATTATTGTGGTGTTGATTGTTTCTTTGTTCCAGATCTTTTTCTTTGGTGATTTAATTTTGTTATCATGTTTTCATTTCCTTTACTTCATATATGTTTATTTTGTATTTCCTAAGTCCTTGTGGTTTTCTTCTTTTTATTTTGGTTCAAAGCTTTATTAATGTTCTTTGTGGTTACTTTGTGATGAATGTTTATCTTCTAAGTTTGGAATATGATATTCTATACTGATGTTCTGACTTCCTTGCCATATGGAAATTCTGTAGTTATACCATTTATTTTCACTTTTGTCTTTATAGTTGTTCACAGATTAATGTTTGTGGTTTTCTATTTTCCATTTTGTAAGCTTATTTTAGTTTTGAGAATTATTTTTCCAGGTTCATTTCTGGCTGGTATTATCATGAGTCTTGTTGTTGTTGTTATGTGCTGTCGAGGTGGCCTGACTCATAACTACCCCTCCTTGGGTTGCCGAGACAGTATCACTATGGAAGTAGATTGCCCAACCTTCCTTCCGAGGGGTGCCTGGTGGGTTTGAACTACCAGCCTTCTGGTTAGCAGTCAAGTGCCCTAGACACTATGCTACCAGAACTCCCATCATGAGTCTTAGTCTTAGATTATTGTCATCCATTGTTGCTTTTCTATCCAAAAGGGCTCCCTGTAGCTTTTTTTGTAATGTTAGTCTATTTTTTTTCCCCACAAATTTTGTTAATTTCTGCTTGTCTGGGAGTGCCTTAATTTCACCATCATATTTGAAGGAAAATTTTGTTGAATATATAATTCTTGGTTGGCATATTAGAATTTTAATTTTGAGCTTTTTTAAACGTCATCCCATTACCTTCTTGCCTGCCTGGTTTCTACTGGGAAATCGAGGCTTAGTATTATTGGTTGTACTTTGTAGGTAATATTTCATTTTTACTAAGTTTCCTCAAAACTCTTAACCACACACACACACACACACAAAAAAAAAGACAGAGAGAAAGAGAAAAAAGGGAAAGTGAATGAAAAGAAAGATTGGTTGAAAAAGAAGAAGAGGATAAGGGAGAAATGAATGAATAAAAAGCAATAAAATGGAGGAAAAGTGAGAAAAAATAAGGGAAAATAAGAAAGTAAAGGAAGAAGCACTTTTGTAGTTAAGATCAGCCAGCAGCACTGGGCTCAGGTGATTGTGACACCTCTGAGAGTGGACACTGCAGGTGTGTGCCTCCTGCACTCGGTTTGAGAAAGACTAGTCAGTGACACGTTCACTAGAAGGACAAGCCAGAGTTCCTGGCTCTGTCTGCTTGGGGCATGTGTCTGCAGGTGGCTGTGTTGCTGAAGAGGTGACCAAGGATCCAAGCTCATCGGGGCAGGACATCAGTAGCCACTGGGTTGTTGGGGGCAAGAAGAGTGTATGCCTATGGTCACTGGGAAGGTGTATTTGTTGGAGCAGAGACTACAACTCTCAAGTCATGATTCACTGGTGTGAGTCTGGCACTCTAATTTATCCAGCTCATGCCCAGACACAATCAAGTCAAAGTCTACCTTGGGTCTAGCTTCTCTAACCACACCAATACAGGCATTTTCCCTCACATGAGCCCTGCAGACTAATGATTTATGCTTAGTAATGGTGATTTGGTTTACCCCTTTTCTCTGACTCCCTCTTCACTCTGCGGCCACCTGTGTCACTGGGAGTCAGTTTCCATGTATTTTCCCCTCCAAACTCCAGCATGTATTCTGCTCACCTTAAATGCTTCCAAATCTTTCTATGTTATGTCTTTATCACCATGTGGATTTTGTGAAGTTTGTTTTTCCTCATCAGCTTATGATACCTGTGCCTTAAAATGGATACACTTCAATAAGTCTTGGCTCCTTCTCTCTCTCTAGTGATTGCTTTCACTCTGTCTCCCTTGCCAATAAACAATCAATCTAATTAATTATTCTTTCATTTAATGCTCAGAATTCCAGGATCATTATTTGTGTTTGTTTCATTCTGTTCTTCCATCTCTGAGCTGTAGAGAGATTGAATGGAGTGGGTTAGCAGTACACTAGCTTGTCTCTACCTTCTTAGACATTATGACTCATACCAAAGAGAGGTTGCTAGGAGTCCAAAATGACTCAAGGGTAGAGAGTTTTTTTTTTTTTTTT
>NW_006922096.1:131584-132872 GCF_000298275.1 Orycteropus afer afer | reverse complement strand
ATGATATCTTATTATAATTTTGCTTTGCATCTCTCTAGTGGCTAATGAGGATTTATTTTAGTTTGAGCTAACTCAAAGGCATTTATCAACAAAAGCATGGCTAATGCATATACCTTTATTATCATAATCTCATATATATGTGGAAATTGAAAAATGAATAAGGAATGCTAAAGAAGAGTTGATGCCTTTGAATTGTGGTTTTGGTGAAGAATACCAAAAATAACAGACTGCCAGAAGAACCAACCAATCTGTCCTGGAAGAACATTCCAGAATGCTCCTTGGAAGCAAGAATGACCAGACTTCTTCTCATCTACTTTGATTTTGTTGTCAGAAGGGACCATTCCCTGTAGAAGGACATCATCCTTCATACAGTATATGGTCAGCAAAAATGGGGAGGACACTCAATGAGATTGGTATTAACACAGTGGCTGCAATGCTGGGCTTAATCATGGTAAAGATTGTGAGGATGATTGTGCAGGACCAGTTAATGTTTCATTCTGTTGTACATAAGGTCACTGTGAGTTGGAACCAACTCAACAGTTCCTAACAACAAAAACAACAATAACATCTTTAACATTTAGATATTGGATCCCATTTCAGTTAATTTTTGTTCATGGTGTGAAGGTTGCATCCAGTTTGATTTTTCTGCATATATATGTCATGTTTTGCTAACACAATTTGTTAAAGACACTATTTTTCCCCAAGGAATGGACTTTGACATTTTGTAAAAGTAGATGTATGGATTTACTTCTGTGTTCTCAATTATATTCCATTGGTCTAAGTGTCTGTCATTGGACGAGTACCACACTGTTTTGATATCAGTCGTTGTATAGTGATGAAGAGTTAATCAAATTACAATAGGCCATAAGCAAAGCCCAACTTGTTTGTCAACATTTATAGACCCTTCAGATAATAAACAGGAGGCTGAAAGGACAGAAGAGATGCTTTACCCTGTCCAATGAACAGTAGACAATGTAGGGTCAAAGAGTATACCAAAACTGAATAATATTATGCCAGTAAGTGAGTTAAAGATCTATCCAATATGATTCCTACTCCACAAAACAATGATAATAATAATAATATAATAATGAGCTATAATTATATCTTATTTTATGTTGTTGTTGTTGTTGTTATGTGCCGTCGAGTCGGACCCAACTCATAGCGACCCCTCTTTAGGTTTCCGAGGCAGTATCACTACAGAAGTAGATTACCCCGTCTTCCTTCCGAGGAGTGGCTGGTGGGTTTGAACTGCCAGCCTTCTGGTTAGCAGTCAAGTGCCTTAGGCACT
>NW_006922096.1:130837-131484 GCF_000298275.1 Orycteropus afer afer | reverse complement strand
TTAAAAAAAACTGGGATGCAAATCACTGATGATTTTTCTCTTTAGCAGTAGTAAGATATTCAAATATTAATATATACTAAGATGAATTATGGAAGTATATGAGAGATACATATTGAATTTTGCTTGCCCTGCATTTTGAGAACTACTTCTTTCCTCCTCTCTTCTACACATAAAATTGCAAAGAATTAACCTGTATTATATTTTGAATGATGTAACCCTCCATCCCACTAACCACCATGACCCTCAGTACTGCATAATTGATTAGCTCAGGGTGTGTGCAAGTTATTTACTTCTCTGGGTATTTGGAATTTGGATATGGGATAGTAAGTCTAGGTCTTTCCATGGGTTTCTAGAACTGGGAGTTGTGATGTGGGTACCTTTAATTTAATGTATACAACCAAAAAGCAGAGGAAGTCTTTGCTCAGAATTAGTAAAGGGTGACACTATGAAACTGATACACAGAGAGAAATAAAATTGAGCACCAAAAAAAAGTATTGGTTGTTTGTATTTACATTTATAAAGCCAATACTTCAGGTTTCCATGAGATAATTATTTAATCAGTGTTCTACTAGTTTATTTTTAAAACTATTTTTTTTATTGTGATTTGGGTGAAAGTTTACAGAGAAAATTCACTTTCCATACAGCAG
>NW_006922096.1:129913-130401 GCF_000298275.1 Orycteropus afer afer | reverse complement strand
ATCTAGATGGCAGCTTGCTAGTTTTTAAGATCCCAGTCACTACTTGACAAAGTAGGAGGTGGAACAATGTTTTATATAGTATGTTATGCCAATTGCACTTGATGTCCCCTGTGACTATGGTCCCAAGCCCACAAGTTCGACCACTCAGTCCCTCTGGGTAGCTGGCTGTGATCAAGCAGTGACCACAACTTTGTCCCTTGTCAGCATTACTATACACCTGGGAATTCTTATCATTCACATAAACTTATAGGACCATTGTCTGCCAACCCTATATATGATCTTGGATACACTCCCCACTTCATAGACATACTTAATAGTTCAGCCTCTCCACCCATCTATCCACCCATATACCCATGTTTGCCTTCATTGACAATGCAGTACTGTATGTGCAAAAGGATTCATCTTTGTTGTCTGTACTTCCTGTGTACCTCTCTATATCTTTCTCTTCCCCATTGCCACCATATTGGACACTCACATTTGGTACATTG
>NW_006922096.1:119962-129813 GCF_000298275.1 Orycteropus afer afer | reverse complement strand
TAAATCAATCATAGCATGTAAATAACTTATCCATAGGTGCAGGCTACAATGAATGGAAGGGGAATGCTGAAAGACCCTGTATTCACAATAAATCAACACCTGTTAAAATTGTAAAAATAGAACTTGAAAGTTGTATGTCTTTGGTGTTTGATCTGTTTATATCCATAGTGCTTGCAGCCAATTTCCCAATATTTGCTTTTGTTTTCTGATATGTCACAATTAAAAAAAAAACCCTTTTTTACTTCAGAAGGTTTTCATGAAATTTGATTACACTACAATGACTTTTTGGAGGGCCAGAACTGGTAGGGAAGTCTTTGAATTGGAAATGAAGCAGTTTGGAACAGCTAAGAGAGACAAACTCTTCTGTCAGTTTGTCATCCTATGGTGGCTTGTGTGTTGCTATGAATCTGGAGGTTGTGCCACCAGTGTTTCAAGTGCCAAAAGGGTTAGCCATGATGCACAGGTTTCAGCAAAGCTTCCAACCTAAGGCAGATCAGAAGAAGGAAGAGGCCATCCACTTGTCAAATAATTGGCCAGTAAAAACCTTATGAATAGTGGTGAAACACTGTCTGATATATTACTGAAAAATAACCCCAAAACATTGTCTTATATAGTGCCAGAAAATGAGCTTCTCAGGTTGGAAAACACTCAAAATATGACTAGGACAGAGCTGCCTCCTCAGAATAGAACCCACCAGTGGATGGAGTAAAGCTTTCAGGACCTCCTTTTGCTGATGTGGCATGACTCAAGACAAGAAGAAACAGCTGCAAATATTTCTTAATAATTGCAACATGGAATGTATGAAGTATGAATATAGGAAAATTGGAAGTTGTAAAAAAAGAAATCGAATGCATAAAGATTTGTCTTAGCCATTAGTGAGCTGAAGTGGAGTGGTTTTAATAAGACAAACATATGATCAACTATGCTGGGAATGACAAATTGAAGAGGAGTGGTGTGGCATTCATCATCACAAAGAATGTTTCAAGATCTATCCTGAAGTACAATGCTGTCAGTGAGAGGATAATATCCATACAGTTATGAGGAAGATGAGTTAATAATACTATTATTCAAATTTATGCACCAACCACCAAAGCCAAAAATGAGGAAATTGAAGATTTTTTACCAACTTCTGCAGTCTGAAATGGACAGAACATGCAATCAAGATGTGTTAATTATAACTGGTGATTTGAATGCAAAAGTTGGAAACAAAGAAGAATCACTGGTAGTTGGAAAATATGGTCTTGGTGATAGAAATGACATTAGAGATTGCATGATAGAATTTTGCATTGCAAGACCAACAACTTACTCATTTGCAAATACTTTTTTACAACAAAACAAAAGGTGGCTATATATGTGGACTTCACCAGACGGGGTACACAGGAATCAGATTGACTACAACTGTGGCAAGAGGTGACGGAGTAGCTCAATACCTTCAGCCAAAACAAGGCCCAGAGCTGACAGTGGACTAGAGCATCAACTGCTCCTATGTAAGTTCAAGTGGAAACTGATGACAATAAAAAAAACTCCACAAGAGCCAAAATATGACTTTGATTTTATCCCTGCTGAATTTAGAGAACACCTAAATAATAGATTTGATGCATTGAACACCAGTGACAGAAAACCAGAAAAATTGTGGGATGACATCAAGAACATCATCTATGAAGAAAGGAAAAGGTCATTAAGAAGATGAGACAAGATGAAAAGACCAAAGTGGATGTCAGAAGAGACTCTGAAACTTGCCCTTGAGCGGAGAGAAGCTAAAGCCAATGGAAGAAATGACAAGATAAAAGAGCTGAACAGAAGATTTCAAAGAGCAGCTCAAGGAGACAAAGTAAATTATTATAAAGAAGTGTGCCAGGAGTTGGTGTTTGAAAGCCAAAAGGGAAAACAAGCTCAGCATTTCTCAAGGTGAAGGAACTGAAGAAAAATTTTAAGCCTCAAATTGCAATATTGAAAGATTCCATGGGAAATATGTTGAATGATGCAGAAAACATGAAAAAAAAGATGGATGGAACACACAGAATCACTGTGTCAAAAAGAATTGGTTGATGATTACGATTACCCATTTCAGGAGATGGCACATGATCAATAACCAATGGTATTGAAGGAAGAAGTCAAAGCTGCACTGAAGGAATTGGTGAAAAACAAGGCTCTGGGAAGTGATGAAATACCCATTGAGATTTTCAACAAATGGATGCCCCACTGGAGGCACTCACTTGGTCATGCCAAGAAATTTGGAAGACAACTACCTGGCCAACCGACTGGAAGGGATCTATATTTGTACCCATTTCAAAGAAAGGTGATCCCACAGAATGTGGAAATTGTTGAAAAATATCTTTAATATCACACATAAATAAAATCTTGCTGAAGATAATTCAAAAATGTTTGCAGCAATATATTGACAGAGAACTTCCAGAAATGTAAGCTGAATTCAGAAGGGAACATGGAGCTAGGAATATCATAGCTCATATCAGATGGATCTTGGCTCAGAGCACAGAATATCAGAAAGATGTTTACTCATGTCATATGACTATGTAAATGGATTTGATTGTGTGGCTCATAAAAAATTATGGATAACATTAAGAACAACCTGGATAACATCCGGAACACTTAATTGAACTCATGAGAAATCTGTGCATAGACTAGGAGGCTGTCATTTGAACACAACAAGGGGATAGTGTATGGTTTAAAATCAGGAAGGAAGTGCATAAAGGTTGTATCCTTTCACCATATTTATTCAACTTGTATGCTGAGGCAAATAATCTGAGAAGCTGGACTATATGAAGAAGAACGTGGCATCAGTATTAGAGGAAGGCTTATTAACAACCTGTGATATGTGGATGATGCAACTTTGCTTGTTGAAAGTGAGGATGACTTAGAGAACTTACTGATGAAAATTAAAGAATATACTCTACAGTATGGATTACACCTCAACATAAAGAAAACAAAAATCCTCACAACTGGACCAATAAGCAACATCATGATAGATAGAGAAAAGTTTGAAGTTGTCAAAGACTTCATTTTGCTTGGTTCTACAATTAACACCAATGGAAGCAGTAGTGAAGATATCAAAAGATGCATTAGACTGGAGAAATCTGCTGCAAAAGACCTCCTTCAAGTGTTGAAGAGCAAAGATATCTCTTTGAAGACTAGGATGTGCCCAACTGAAGCCATGGTATTTTCAATTGCCTCATATGCTTGTGAGAGCTGGACAATGAATAAGGAAGACCAAAGACTTGATGCTTTGGAATTGCGGTCCCGGCGAAGAATGCTGAAAGTACCATGGACTGCTAAAAGAACTAACAGATCTGTCCTGGAGGAAGTGCACCCAAAATGCTCCTTGGAAGCGAGAATGGCCAGACTTCGTCTCACCTATTTTGGTCATGTTGTCAGAAGGGACCATTCCCTGGAGAAGGATGTCATGCTTGGTAGGGTGGAGGGTCAATGAAAGAGGGGGAGGCCTTCAACGAGATGGATTGACACGGTGGCTGTGATGATGGGCTCAAGTATAGCAGGGATTGTGAAGCTGGTGCAGGATTGGGCAGTGTTTCATTCTGCTATTCATGAAGTCGCTATGAGTTGGAAACGACTCCATGGAACCTAACAACAACAGCAACAACTTCACTGGGACTGGCTTGGTCTCAAGCTCTTCCCCTGATACTAGTGAATTCAAGATCAATTCCCTTTGGTCCTTACAAGTTAACTCTTATTGAAATTATTAGCAGCCGTCCTATGGGTTTTCCTTATGTGGTTAACAATATTGAGTCAAATATCCTTTCCACTAATATGCTAACATATTTCAAGGATTAGTTCAATTTGTTAAAGATCATGCTTATCAGTTGCAACATGCATATCAAACAAACACATCTGTTTCTAATTCCTCAAATTATAAACCCAAACTGGGAGATTATGTGCATTGCAAACATCAAATTAAGGATTTTCTCAAAAATCTACTGAAAGGATCTTGTTTAGTGCTATTAACTAATGATTGTGTTGCTAAATTACAGCGAGTCAAGTCATGGATATGCTTATCCCAGCTGAATAAAACTAAGGTTCTTGAATAGATTACTGAACCAGCAGAAAGATTAAAACTGAACTTAAACACTTCCCATGTACCACCATTAATCATCCTCCACCAAAGGCTGAATCTTCCCTCCAATCTATATCAAAAGGTGAAGAAATGGAAAATCCAGTCGACTGTATTAGTAGGACTTATTCCACTTTTTGTTTTTAATTGCAATCATTGTCGTGTTAAAATATATTAGGTTTATGTGATAGTTAAATTGTGTGTCAACTTGGCTAGGCCACGATTCTGAGTGGTTTAGCAGTTATGATGTAGTCATACCCCATAATGAAATCTGATATAAAGTAATCACCTCCAAGATGAGATCTGCTTGTTGTTGTTAGGTGTAGTTGAGTCAGCTCCAACTCATAGCAACCCTATGTACAACAGAATGAAATACTGCCTGGTCCTGCATCAGCCTCACAATCCTTGCTATATCTGAGCCCATTGTTGCAGCAATTGTGTCAATCTATCTCTTTGAGGGTCTTCCCTTTCTTTGCTGATCCTCCACTTTACCAAGCATGATATCCTTCTCCAGGGAATGAACCCTTCTGACAACATGACCAAAGTAGCTGAGACAAAGTCTGGCCATTCTTGCTTCCAAGGAGCACTCCTGCTACCCTTGTTCCAGGATGGATTTGTTAGTTCTGGCAGTCCATGGTACTTTCAGTATTCTTCACCAACACCATGACTCAAAAGCATCAACTCTTCTTTTGTCTTCCTTGTTCATTGTCCAACTCTCACATGAATATGTGTTGATTGAAAATTACATGGCTTGGGTTAGATGCACCTTAGTCTTCAAGGAGACTTGTGTATGTATGCATGACTGTGTATGTATGTATATATAATCTTCAGTGATTTTGCTTCTATAGAGAACCCAGCCCAAGGTATTTGATACCAAGAGTAGCTCTTGAGAAACAAAATCATATGGGTGGGTTTTCAAATGTGGTTCTCAATTCTAATTAGTCTTAGATTCTGGTAATACTCTCTTCATTAATAAAGTGGCTGCTGATGATCCATGGGGTGAGATGACAATATTACTACAGAAAAACAACAGCACAAATAGACCAAATACTGGTGAGAAATGGGTCTCTAAATGATCATGTTTTATATGTTTCTGCAATTTCATCAGAATGAGAAATATAAAGAAGCTGATAGATTGATCCCATTCATGCTAGACAAAGTGGTGAAAGAACAAGATGAGCTAAGGGCTTGGAAGTCAAGCACCACATGAAATACCTCAATGTTTCCACATATGCCGTGAATAAAGACTTTTTTTTTTTTTTTTTTTGGTAGAAACACCACTGATATTGCCAAAACCCAAACCCAGAATCTTATCATAAAATGGCTGAATTACAATGCCAATTGAACTCACAACCTCGAATGGTGTCTGGAGTTAAAATGAGGACATTGACTGAGAAGAAGTGGGTTGGAAACATATTTCCAGAAAATCATGAAGCTGGAGAAACTGAACCCCTAAATTCCATTGAATTTCTCCTGCCAGCAGAACAAACCCACTTACCCCATCTGTTGAGACTAAACCAGCAGTTCCTTCTGAATCATTGTCTGAGATATCACCTGTGGCAGCACCTGTGACATTGTCTGGGGAATTGTCTGAGGCAGATGCCTTAAATGACATTGCTAAGTGTTCCCATCACCGATTGCTGCTTCAGATCTGTAAAAAACTTAAGTCTCAGCGATCCTCAAAAGGTGAAGTATGAAGTGTTACTTGTTGTTGTTGTTGTTATGTGCTGTAGAGTTGGACCTGACTCATAGCGACCCCTCTTTGGGTTTCCGAGGCAGTATCACTACAGAAGTAGATTGCCTAATCTTCCTTATGAACTACATCTTTAGAATATACATTTCAAAGGAACTGCTTGATTTTTCTAATGTGTACAAACAGAAACCTGGAGAATATGTGTGGGGATTGCTATTAAAGGTGTGGAATCACAAGTTAAATCAGTATGAGTTTTTTTTTTTTTTTTATTTGGGAGCAATAAACAGATTCTTCATTCATTATTTCAGCTTGACAAGTTAGGAAAAGACCTAATAGTTAATTTGATTGGTTTACTGATACATGGATTATGTGGTGGCCTATAGTAAGTCAACTTGAATATACCTGCCGTGGTATCCTTTAAAAGAAGGTATCCAGAGGCTTAGAGAAATTGGCATGCTAGAGTGCATTTATCAAATTAAATCCATGGACTCACCCATGGAGTGTTAAGAGGACGTAACTTCTATGACAACAGAGAGGAACGAATTTGTGAAGGGAACCCCCACATCCTTAAGGCTTCTGTATGATTGCTATTTTACAAAAGCCATATCTGATGGTGGGAACTGCCCTAATTTAATTAATATATCTAACTTCAATGGGGTTGACTTGATCCCATAGTGGGAAGGCCAAGTGAAAACATTTAATTGACAAAGACAAAGTGGACATAATTACCAGAATTGACAACAGATTCAAACAGTAATCACATTAGTCTGACGTGTATAGACTTATGTTGTTGTTGTTATGTGCCATTAAGTCAGACCCAACTCATAGTGACTGCTTCTTGGGTTGCCGAGGCAGTATCACTATGGAAGCAGATTGCCAAATCTTCCTTCTGAGGAGTGCATTGACTATTTAGGCATGGTGTATGTAGGAGTGAAATAGATGGGAAATCTATGAAATATTTGATCTGTACAAGAGGAAGAATTCTAGGTCAAGTGAACAGCAGTCTAATTTGAATAACCAGAATACAGAGTCTCAGCCTGTCAGTCAAGTCCTAGATTTGAGCTAGTTTACAGATTGCTTGAATGAAGGGGAAGTCAGGTCACCTTGAGGAAAGATCACACTAACCCTGCCCTAAATTTATATTGGTAATCTTTCTCCCAGCCATTCCCAAAGGGAGCTATAGCCTTTTACAAAAATAACAGTTCATTGGGGAAAAGGAAATAATCAGATGTTTTGAGGATTACTTACCACTGGCTCTGAAAAGACACTAATTCCAGGAGACTCAAAGCATCACTGTGGCCCACCAGTCACAGTGAGGGTTTGTGAAGGTCAAGTAATTAATGGACTCTTAGCTGAAGTCTATTTTGCAGTGGGACCAGTGGGCCCTGAACCATCCCATAGTGATTTTCCTGGTTCCAGAATGTGTAATTGGAATAGGCAAACTCAGGAACTGGTAAACACCCCACATTGGTTCCCTGATATGTGGAGTGAAGGCTGTTATGGAAGAAAAAGCCAAGTGGAAGCCATTAGAACTGCCCATTGCTAGGAAAATAGTAAACCAACTGCAATATGGCATTCCTGAAGAGGTTGCAGAGATTCGTGTCACTGTCAAATAATTGAAGGATGCAGGGGTGGTTATTCCCTTTTAAATCACCTATTTAACCAGTGCAAAAACCAGACAGACATTGGAGAATGGTAGTCAATTATTGTAAACTTAACCAGGTTGTGACTCACATATTAGATGCTGTTCTAGATGTGGTTTCATTGCATGAGCAAATTAATACATCTGATACCTCATATGTAGCTATTGATCAGGCCAATGTCTTTTTCTTAATTCTGATTTATATGATCACTGGAATCAGTTTCATTTTAGCAGGGTAGGCCAGAACTGTATCAGCATTGCCCCACTTCAGAGATATATCTACTCTCCAGCACAATGTCATAATTTAGTCCTCAGAGAATTTGATATCCTTTTTCTTCCACAAGACATCATATGGTCCATTACATTGATGACATTATACTAATTGGATCTAGTAAGGAAGAAGTATCAATGACTTTATGCTTGTTGATAAAAATGTTACTGTGTCAGGGGGTGGAAAATTAACCTGACAAAAATTCAGGCACTTTCCACCTTACTGAAATGTTTACGGGTCCACTGGTGTGGGGCATGTCAAGATATTGTTACTAAAGTGGAGGATAAATAATTGCATCTGGCCCGTCCCACAACTGAAAAGGAGATGCAATTCTTGATGTGCCCCTTTGGATTTTGGTAGTACCATATCCTTCATTTGGGTGTGTTACTCCAGCCCACTTATCAAATGACCTGAGAAGCTGATAGTTTTGAGTAGTTGTTGTTAGGTGACGTCAAGTTGGCTCCAACACACAGTGACCCTCTGTACAACAGAATGAACCACTTCCAGATCCTGCACCATTCTCACAAACCTTGTAATACCAGAGCCCAGTTTTGCAGCCACTATGTCAATATATCTTGTTGAGTATCCCCCTCTTTTTTCTGACCGTCTATTTTACAAAGCATGATATTCTTCTCCCAGGAATGATACCTTCTGACAACACAACCAAAGTGTGAGAGATGAAGTCTGGCCATTCTTGCTTCCAAGCAGCATTCTAGCTGCACTTCCTCAAGACAGATTTGTTCATTTTTCTGACAGTATATCATACTTTCAGTATTCTTCGCCAGCACCACAATTCAAAAGCATCAACTCTTCTTCAATCTTCCTTATTCTTTGTCCAGCTTTCACATACATATGAAGCAAGTGAAAATACCACGGCTTGAGTTAGGTACACCTTAGTCTTCAAAGAGACATCTTTTCTCTTAAGTCCATTAAAGAAGTCTTTTGCAATACAGTTGCCCAGTGCAATACATCAACTGATTTCTTGACTGCTGAATCCATCGGTGTTGGTTGTGAATCCAAGTAAGGAGAAATCTTTGACAGGTTCAATCTATTGTCTATTTATCATGTTGCTGATTATTGATCCAGGTATGAGGATATTTATTTTCTTTATGTTGAGGGCTAATCCATATTGCACACTATAATCTTTAATCTTCGTCAGTAAGTGTTTCAAATCATCTTCACATTTAGCAAGCAAGATTGTGTCATCTGCATATCACATGTTATTGATGAATCCTCCAGTCCTGATGCTACATTATTCTTCATATAGTCCAGGCTCTTGGGTTATTTGTTCAGCATACAGATTGAATAAGTATGGTGAAAACAAACAACCCTGACACACCCCCTTCCTGATTTTAAACAATGCAGTATCCCCTTGTGTTCTAATGACAGCCTGTGCTATTATCAAGTGTTCTGGAATTCCCAGTCTTCTCAATGATATCCACAATTTGTTATGATCCACACAATCAAATGCTTTTGCATCGTCAATAAAACACAGGTAGACATCTTACTGGTATTATTCGTTTTCCACCAAGATCCATCTGACATCAGCAATGATATCCCTTGTTCTACTTCCTCTTCTGAGTCCAGCTTACATTTCTGGAAATTCTTTGTCAATATACTGCTGTAACTGTTCTTCAATTTTTGTATATTACTTGCATGTGATTTTAATGACTTTCTTTGATAATTTCCACATTCTGTTGGATCAACTTTCTTTGCAATGGGCACAAACATTGATCTCTTCCAGTCAGTTGACCAGGCAGCTTTCTTCCAAATTTCTTGGCTTAGATGAGTAAGTGCTTCCAGCATGGCATGCTGTTGTTGATATATCTCTATGGGAATCCTGTCAGTTCCTGAATACTTGTTTTTCACCAATTCCTTCAGTGCAGCTTCAACTTCTTCTTTCAATACCATCAGCTCTTGATCATATGCCACCTCCTGAAAAAGTTGAAAATTGACCAATTCTTTTTGGTACAGTGACTCTGTGTATTACTTCCATCTTCTTTTGATGTTTCCTGCATTATTCAATATTTTGCCCATAGAGGAGTTCTGGCAAGATGGTGGACTAGGCAGAAGGATTGCACAGACCCTCTTCAACAAAGAAAAGGGAAACCAACTGACACAGACACAGAAGATAATTGTGGACCCCTGAGCCTTGAAG
>NW_006922096.1:112989-116285 GCF_000298275.1 Orycteropus afer afer | reverse complement strand
CTTGATGTCATCCCACAATTCATCTGGTTTTCAGTCATTGGTGTTCAATTTGTCAAATATATTCTTCATGTGGTCTCTAAATTCAGATGGGATATAATCAAGGTCATATTTTGGTTCTTGTGGATTTGTTTTAATTGTCTTCTGCTTAAATTTGAATTTGCATATGAGTAATTCATGGTCTGCTCCACACTCAGCTCCTGACCTTGTTTTGGTAGATGTCGAACTTCTCCATTGCTTCTTCCCACAAACCAAACCAAACTCACTACCATCGAGTCGTATCCAACTCATAGCAACTGCTCCTCAGGTTTCTGAGGCAGTATCACTACAGAAATAGATTGCCCAACTTTCCTTCCAAGGAGTGGCTCATGGGTTTGACCCATCAGCCTTCTGGTTAGAAGACAAATTCATTAGACACTACACCACCAGAGCTCGTGCATTCAATCTGATTCCTGTGTAATCCATATGGCAAGGTCCACATTATAGCTGTTGTTTATGTTGTTGAAAAAATGGTGCTTGTAATAAAGAAGTCATTGATCTTGCAAAATTCTGTCATGTGATATCCAGCATCATTTCTATTAGCAAGGTCATATTTTCTAACAACTGGGGATCCTTCTTATTATCAACTTTTGCCTTCCAATTGCCAGTAATAATCAATACATCTTGATTGCATGTTTGGCCAATTTCAGATTGCAAAAGTTGTTAAAAATCTTCAGGACAAACAAATTGCATAAATATGAGGGGCACAGGGAAGCATTACTGGGTACAGAAGGGAGGAGACTGGGTTAGGGTTGGATATGGTAAATGGGGGTGAAACTAAATATACACGTATAATGTTGAATGTAAAACAAGCTCTTAAAATTAAAAAAAAAAAAAAGATTAACAGAAAAAAATCTTCAATTTCTTTGTCTTGGGCTTTATTGTTTGTTGTGTAAATTTGAATAATAATAGTATAAACTGGTTTTTCTTATAGGCATATGGATATTATCCTATCAACGACAGCATTGTACTTCATGATAGATGATAGATCTTGAAACATTTCTTTCTTTCTTTCTTTTTTTTTTTTTTTTTTACAATGAATGCAACACCATTCCCTTTCAGTTTATCATTCCTGGCATAGTAGATCATATGATTGCCCAATTCAAAATGACCAAAACTAGTCCATTTCAGCTCACTAATGCTAGGATATCAATTTTCACACATTCCATTTCATTTTTGACAACTTCTAATTTTCCTGAAGCAGCTATCTTGATAGAATGATAGAATGACTTTCCAAAGATGCAATTATTGAGACAGTAGGGTGGAGGTTCATTGCAGGTTTGGGACAATGTTCTCCAGAAGGCTGTATGTCTTCTAAACCAACATCCAATAGTTGGTGTTTGTGGTAGTTAAGTTTATGTGTCAACTTGTCTGGGCCTGGTTTTGAGTGGCTGGGAAGCTGGGTATAGTTATTCCCCATGATGAGACTGGCTATCAACTCCATGGTGAAATTTGCCACAAGCAGCTGAGTAGCTGCTTTAGGGATATGGTATGTTTCCCATATATAAGGAGAAGTGTTGAGAAAGGGGTCTGCAGCTTTGTGGCACACTTGGACCCTGCATGTAGCCAAGTCTTCATTTAGCAGCCTGTCATATTTCCTGCTGATTTTGGTACTTTCTCTCGACTTGAATTAGTGTCCTGCTGTGTTGTTTTGTAATATTGGGACTGTGCCATTTTTATTTGTGGACCTTATACTTGTTAGCCTCAGCGGCCAGAAGCTGCCTGAGTGAAGAAACACCTCTAGCTCCAGTGGGCCTGGAGAAAGAGGCAGAGCTGAAGCCCAAGGTCAAGGGGCTTTCACCCAGCTCTTAGAGCTTGGCACTTTGGACTCGGACTTCTAAGAGAACTGTATGAGAACAAATTCCTGTTTGTTAAAGCCATCAACCTGTGGTATTTCTGTTAGAGGAGGAGGAAGTAACCAAAACAGTGCTGTTTCCTGAATAGCTAAATTTTATTTGTCCTAGAACTAAGGGGTGGTAATTGGAGTGGCACCCAATCACTATTACCCTAGTGACTCAATGGGAAAAATCTTTGATTCCTGTCCCAGTGAGCTTATGTTCTGCAAGTCTAGAGGTCTTTGTAACAAAGGGAGGCATACTGCCAACTGTATATACAATATTGATTCCACTGAGTTGGGAAATTAAGAATGCCACTCAGCCCTTATTGTCTCCTTATACCTCTGGATCAACAGACAAAGAAGGGAGTTTCTGTACTGTCTGGTGTTATTGATCCTGATTACCTAGGGAAAATTGGATAATAGAGACTAAAAGAAGAGAGAATATCTGGAATACAGGAGATTCCTTAGGATATCTTTTAGTTCAACTATGCCTTGTGATTAAAAGTAATGGAAAACTACAGCAAACCAATTCTGATAAGACTTCTAATGGCTCAGAATGAAAATTTAGCTCACCTCACCAGCCAAAGAACCATGAGCCAGCAGAAGTGGTTTCTTAGTGCAAAAGGAATAAGGAAAGATTGGTGGAAGAAAGTAATTCTAAATAAAAACTATGACCATGTAAGCAGTTGCAGAAACAAGGACTGTGATTATTATGAACAATTCTTCCTTGTACTTGTATATCAAACATTTTTGTTTTATTCAGTTATACAATATTAGATGTAAACAAGGCTAATGTATTTTTAGTTGCACACTTGTTAGTTGTATCATGTTAAGTGAAAGTATGTTTGCCTTTATTTAGAGGTTATGTATGGATTAAGGAGATGTGTACAGATGCCAAGTAGACAAGGGTTGGGCTGTGATAGTTAAGATTGTGTGTCAACTTGGTGGGCTATGACTCTAAGTATTTACCAGTTAGGATGTAGTCATGCACTATGATGAGATCTGATATCTGATGTTATGTAATCACTTCCATAATACAGTTTGATATGGGCACTCATTTGAAAAAGGGATTCCTTTGGGGTGTGGCCTGCTTCCTATATATATGGGAAAGCTCTGGCAAAGTTCTTTGGCTTTTTGCTTGATATAGATCCTTCATCTGGCTTGTCACCATCTTCTGTTCTTGAAATTGAACTAATGACCTATCATATTAGCTTCTGATCTTGGGTTTGTTGTGTTTGCAGCTGTGAGTCAACAGACTGCCATCTTGGATTTCTCATCTCTGAAGCCAGCAGCCTACCAATCTCAGTTTCATCAGCTCCTGTAGCTGTGTGAGTCATGAGACACATCCAGTATGACATCTGACCCATGAACTTGAGACTTGTCATCTTCTATAAGTGTGTGAGCCATATTCTGGAGATAAATT
>NW_006922096.1:111402-112734 GCF_000298275.1 Orycteropus afer afer | reverse complement strand
TTGTAAAATTAGTTCAAACAGGTGTTGTTGCCAGCAATTTAACTGATCATTGGTTATGTCATCATAATTTAAAATCTGTACAAGACTATTCAGATACTGTAACTTCCTCAATAGGAAACCACCATGTTATCCCTTCATCAACCACAAATTTTAGCTCTGCCCTAAAAGGAAGAATAAGAATTAAATTGTGACATTCTATTAACAAGACATTTGATCCAAATATTCCTTGTTTCAATCTTTCAAGTGTATCATACATACTTATAACAGTAAAGAAGTAAAGGCTGTTTTTTTTCTCCAGGAAGGAAAATTAGGACCAAATTATATTAAATATTACCCTGAGTCACCTAGGTGTTATGATCATTGCTATCAAAATTGTTTAGGAACTCCAGATGAACCATATCCTAAATATGACAAATACAATAATCCTGTTTATGACAGTTCTTGTTCTGAGAAGTATACTAAGTTAGAGCTTAAGTTTGGAAGACTTCAAAAAAGTAATAACAAGCTAGTTGAGACATGGCTAACATGCAATTTTTTCTATTCCTCAACCTCATACTAATATTGTTATTTGTGCCATTTATGGTTATGTATTCCTGTGTAGGGGGAGTGATTTAAATAATCATTCTTCTAAGATGACCACCAATTATCTGTCAGCTGGTTATACTTTGGTGGCTTGTGTGTTGCTGTGAGTGTGGAGGGTATGCCCCTGTTATTTCAAATACAAGCAGGGTCATCCATGCTGGACAGGTTTCAGCAGAGCTTCCAGACTAAGATTCAGAAGAAGGAAGGGGTCATCCACTTCTTAAAGAATTGTTTAGTGAAAGCCTTATGAATACCAGTGAAACATTGTCTGGTATATTATTGAAAAACATTATGAATAGTCCTGAAACACTGTACAGTATAGTGCTGGAATTAGAGCCTCTCAGATCATAAGGCAATCAAAATATGATTGGGAAAGAGCTGCCTCCTCAGAGTAGAGTTGATCTTAATGATGTGGATGGAGTAAAGCTTTTGGGACCTACATTTGCTGATATGGCATGAATCAAAATGGGAAGAAACATCTGTAAACATCCATTAATAATTAGAACATTGAATGTACAAAGTGTGAATATAGAAAAATTGGAAGTTGTCAAAAAGGAAGAGAAACACACAAAGATCAATATCCTAGGCATTAAAACCAAAAACAAAACCTCACTGTTGTTGAGTCAGTTTCAACCCATAGCGACCCCTCCTTGGGTTTCCAACATGGTATCTCTATGGAAGTAGATTTCCCAGTCTTCCTTCTAAGGAATGCCTGGTGGGCAGTCAAATGCCTTAGGCACTACTCCACCA
>NW_006922096.1:107209-110143 GCF_000298275.1 Orycteropus afer afer | reverse complement strand
GTTTTTATGTACCATCAAGTTGGACCTGACTCAGAGCGACCCCTTCTTGAGTTTCTGAGGCAGTATCACTATGGAAGTAGATTACCTAACCTTCCTTCTGAGGAGTGGATGATGCATTTGAACCACCAGCCTTCTGGTTAGCAGTCAAGTGCCTTAGGCACTACGCTACCAGAGCTCCTATTGAATGATGCAGGAAACATCAAAAGAAGATGGAAGGAATACAAAGACAGTCAATGTACCAAAAATAACTGGTTGATGTTCATACATTTTAAAAGGTGGCATATGATCAAGAACCAATAGTATTGAAGGAAGAAGTTGAAACTGCACTGATAAACTTGGCAAAGAACAAGGGCCCAGGAATTAATTGAATACCTATTGAGATGTTTCAACAAATGGATGCTGTGCTGGAGGCACTCACTTCTCTATGCCAAGAAATTTGGAAGATAGCTACCTGGCTAACTGACTGGAAAACCTCCATATTTGCACCCATTCCAAAGAAATGTGATCCCACAGAATGTGGAAATTATCAAGCAATGTCATTAATATCACATGCAACTAAAATCCTGCTGATGATAATTAAAAAACAGTTGCAGCACTATATTAATAGAGAGCTTCCAGAAATGCAAGATGGATTCAGAAGAGGACATGGAATGAGGGATATTATTGCTGATGTCAGATGGATCTTGACTCAAAGCAAAGAATACCAGGAAGATGTTTACTTGTGTTTTATTGACTATGCAAAAACATTTGATTGTGTGGCTCATAACAAATCATGGATAGCATTAAGAATTGGAATTCTAGAACACTTTATTGCACTCATGAGGAACCTGTACATAGATCAGGAGGCTGTCATTTGAACAGAAAAAGGGAACACTGCATGGTTTAAAATCAAGAAGGGAGTGTGTCAGGGTTTTATCCTTTCACCATACTTATTCAATCTGTATGATGAACAAATAATCTGAGATACTGGATTATATGAAGAAAAACAGGACATCAGGATTGGAGGAAGATACATTAACAATCTGCAATATGCAGATGACACAACTTTGCTCACTGAAACTGAGGATGACTTGAATCACTTACTGATGAGGATTAAACAATTCAGTTTGCAGTATAGATTGCATATCAACATAAGGAAAATGAAAATCCTTACAACTGGATCAATAAGCAACAACACAATAAATGGAGAAAAGATTGAAGTTGTTAAAGATTTCATATTACTTGGTTCCACAATCAACACCAATGGAAGCAGCAGTCTAGACATGAGATGATGTGTTGCACTGGGCAAATCTGCTTCAAAAGACCTCTTTCAAGTGATGAAGAGCAAAGATGTCTCCTTGAAGACTAAGGTGGACCTAACCCAAGCCATGGTATTTCAATCACCTCATATGCATGTGAGAGCTGGACAGTGAATAAGGAAGACTGAAGGAGAGTTAATACTTTTGAGTTGTGATGTTGGCAAAGAGAACTGAAAGTACCATGGACTTCCAAAAGAATGAACAAATCTGTCCTGGAATAAGTGCAGCCAGAATGCTCCTTCCAAGGGAGAATGGCCAGACTTCTCTTGACCTACTTTGGTCATGATGTCAGAAAGGAACCTTCCCTGGAGAAGGATAAAGTGGTAAAGTAGAGGGTCAGTGAAGAAGGGGAAGGCCCTAAATGAGATGGATTGACACAGTGGCTGCAACAATGGGCTCAGATATAGCAAGGATTCTGAGGCTGGCACAGGACCGGGCAGTGTTTGTCCTGCTGTACATAGGTTGTGACAATACCTAACAACAACAACATTTCCTAAGAACTCTGTGGTTGTCCTTTTGTATATGGGTAGAGAATGAAAAGACAATGTACTTTAGGATCAATGGGTTTTCCCCTGGTGTTTATTCAAAATACACTACTCAGTACTGTCTGAGTGATATCAAACTAATTTCCTTAATCAAAAGAGAGGTGTGTGTAAATCTCACAGGAAAACAAATAGAGTGAGGTTGGTCATTTATACATGCATTAATTTCCTCATATGGTATAGTAGAATTAGAAAAATATTTATGAAATTTATGTGCCACAATGGCACAACAGCTGATAATGTAGATGATGAAAAGTTAAGTTGACAAAAATCATTAATTCTTTGGTAAAGTTGGTCTTGGACAATCAAATTTTGTCAGACTTCTCATTGGTGCAAAAAAGGAGTATGTACATTGGCCAACACATCATGTCGTGTCTGGGTAAATAACTCTGAAATTATAGAAAAAATATCCATAAAATTAGAAAGCAGGCTCTTTGGCTAAACTCTTGTCTTCCTTTATAAACCCCAGATTTATTTGGATGGCCACCTAAAGTAATAGGATCTTGGGCTCGCTAGCTTCTGCTAGGCATTTTAATGATAATAATACTAATTGGCTTAAATGATATTTTGTTCAAAGGTATGGTTGTTTGAATAAATAAATGCCAGCACTCAATGCATATCCAACACCTAAACAAATAACATGTGTTTGTTCTGCCAAGTTTTACAATATGATCAACAATATGTAACTCTCAAAAACCCTTGTGAAGAGCTGGATGGTATCCAGTGAAAATCAGACTGTGAAATTAAGGTGCCTGCCATAGGTGCCATTTAGGAGCTGAGCAAAGCCCAGGCATCATCTTGTGATCATCAATGTGTTTACAATAATCAGCAATCCGAAAGGGGGATTAATGAAGTGTTAACCAAATCACAGCAGGCCATAAGTAAAGGCCAAATTGATTGTCAAGATTTATAGACCCTTCAAGCAATGAACTGTAGGCACTAAGCACAGAACAGAGAGCTAACTGGTCCAATGGACAGCAATCAATGGAGAGTGGACATGTGTACCAAAACTGAGTAACCTTTTACCAGGAAATGCATTTAAGATCTACCCAATACCATTCATAGCCCACACAATTAAAAAAAAAAAAAAAAAA
>NW_006922096.1:103293-106654 GCF_000298275.1 Orycteropus afer afer | reverse complement strand
ATATTTTTTCATTTGTGCAGAACTCTTCATTTTTTTGTGGTAATCTTCTATAGTTCTCTTATATAAGATTTTTCACATGCCTGGTTAGGTTTATTCCTAGGTATTTGTTCCTCCTGGAGGCTATTGGAAATGGTAATTTTTTCTTGACTTCATTTTCAGAGTCTTCCTTGTTAATGTAAAGAAACACAACAAATTTTTTGAGTGCTGATCTTGTACCTTGACATTTTGCTCACTCCTTCAATTAGTTCTGGTGGTGTAGTGACTAAGGCATTTCACTGCTAACCAGAAGGCTGGTGGTTCAAACCCACCAGTTCTCGTCGGAAGCAAGATTGGGTGATCTACTTCTATAGTTACAGTGCCTCAGAAACCCAAAGAAGGGTCATTATGAGTTGGATCTGACTTGAGGTAGTGAGTTTCTTATTTATTTATTTGTCTGTTAGCTACAGTAACTTTCTTGTCTACAAGAATTTTAATGCATAGGATAATTTTATCTGAGAATAATAATAGTTTTATTTTTTGCTTTTCTGTTTGAATACTTTTATTTCCCTTCCTTACCTTATTGCTCTGTCCTGGAATTCCAGTACAGTAAGAGTGGTGATCAAAAACATCTTTCTCTTATACTCATCTTAAGGCAAATACTCCTAATCTCTCCACTAAGAATACTGTTGTTTTTACATATATGTCCTGTTATGTTGTAGATTTTTCCTATTTTCTCTCTCTATTTTGCTGAGAGTTTTTTTCAGGAAAGGGTGTTGGAACTTAACAAATTACTTTTCAGGGTTAACTGAGATGATCACATGATTCTTTGCCATTTTAAAAAGAGAAATCATCTTTCTATCCCTGGCATGAATCTCACTTGATCATGATGTATTATTATTATTATTTTTTTTTGGTCTGGTGGCATAGTGCCTAAGGCATTTGAATGCTAAGTAGAAGAGTGGAGGTTCAAACCCACCAGCCACTCCTGGGAGGGAAGATTGGGCAATCTACTTCTGAAGAGATAGCTACCACCTTGGGAACCAAAGGAGGGGTCCCTATGAGTCTAATAAATGCAAGGGCAGTGAATTTTGGTAGAAATTTTCTGAGAATTTTTGAATCTATATTCATTCATGAAAGACATTGCTTGTAATTTTCTTTTATTGGTATCTCTGCCTGGCTTTTGTGTCAGAGTTATGCTGTCTTCAAAGAATGAATTTTGGAGTATTTCATACTTCCATGTGTTCTTGAATAGTTTAATTGAATTAGTGTCAATTCTTCTCTAATTAACACAAATAGAAACAGAAAATTTGAACAGTCTTTTATTATGGGACTGTTCAAATTTTCCACTGCTATTTGTGTAAGTTTAGGTTATTCTTGTGTTGCTGTTGTTAGGTGCCATTGAGTCGTCTCCAACACATAGCAACCCAATGCATAGCAGAAAGAAACACCTCCCTATCCCACGCCAGCTCCACGATCCTTGCTATACTTGTCCCCATCTCCTCAGGCACTGTGTCAATCCATCTAGTTGAGGGCCTTCCCCTCTTTTGTCAACCCTCCACCTTACCATGTATGGCATCCTTCTCCAGGGACTGGTCCCTTCTGACAACATGACAAAAGTAGGTGAAATGAAGTCTGGCCATTCTCACTTCCAAGGAGCATTCCAGCTGCACTTCCTCCAGGACAGATTTGTTAGTTCTTTTAGCTGTTATAAACTAGCTGTTTAGTTAATTATTGAGTTGTTCTTTTAGTACATGACACTTTCAGTGTTCTTTGCCCACACCACAGCTCAAAAGCATCAATTCATCTTCAGTCTTGCTTATTCATTGTCCAACTCCCACATGCATCTGAAGTGATTGAAAATATCATGGCTTGTGTTAGGCACACCTTAGTCTTTGCTCCTCAGCACTTGAAAAAGGTCCTTTGCAGTTGAATTGCCCAGTGCTATACTTCTTCTGATGTCCTCACTGCTGCTTACATTGGCTTCAATTGTAGAACCAAGCAATGTGAAGTCTTTGAGAATTTCAATCTTTTCTCCATTTATTGTGATGCTGCTTATAAGTCCAGTTGTGAGTATTTTTATTTTCTTTATTTGCTGTTGTTATGTGCCGTCGAGTCGGACCCAACTCCTTGGGTTTCCGAGGCTGTATCACTACGGAAGTAGATTGCCCCATCTTCCTTCTGAGGAGTGGCTGGTGGGTTTGAACTGCCAGCCTTCTGGTTAGCAGTCAAGTGGCCTAGGCACTATGCTACCAGAGCTCCTTGAGATGTAATCCATACTGCAGACTGTATTCTTCAATCTTCATCAGTAAGTACTTCAAGTCATCCCCACTTTCAGCAAGCAAAGTTGTGTCAGCATATTGCAGGTTGTTAATGATTCTTCTTCTAATCTTGATGCCACATTCTTCTTCATATTGTCCAGCTTCTGGGATTATTTGTTAAGCATATCGATTGATTAAGTATGGGGAAAGGATACAACCCTGACACACTCCATTCTTGATTTTAAACCATGCAGTGTTCCCTTTTTCTGTTTGAATGACAGCCTCCGGATCCATGTGTAGGTTCCTAATGACTACAATGAAGTCTTCTGGAATTCCCATTCTTCTTAGTATTATCCACAATTTGTTATGAGCCACACAATCTGATGTTTTTGCATAGTCAATAAAACACAAGTAAACATCTTTCTGGTATTCTTGTCTTTGAGCCAACATTCATCTGATATCAGCAATGATATTCCTTATTCTATATCCTCTTCTAAATCTAGCTTGCACCTCTGGAAGTTCTCTGTCAATATACTGCTACAAATGTTCGTGAATTATCTTCAGTAAGATTTTACTTGCGTGCAAACTTAATGATATTTTTCGATAATTTCCACGTTCTGTGGAATCACCTTTCTTTGGAATGGGTACAAATATGGATCTCTTCTACTTCGTTGACCAGGTAGCTGTCTTCCAATTCTCTTGTCATAACTGAGTGAGTGCCTCCAGTGGGTCATCCATTTTCTGAAACATCTCTATGGGAATTCTATCGATTCCTGGACCCTTGTTCTTCACCAGTTACTTCAGTACAGCATTATCTTTTTTCCTTCGGTACCATTGGTTCTTGATAATATGGTACCTCCTGAAATGGATGAAGATCAACCAATTCTTTTTGGTACAGTGACTCTGTGTATTCCTTCCATCATTTCTTGATGCTTTCTGAGTCATTCAATATTTTGCCCATAGAATCTTTCAATATTGTAACTCAAGGGTTAAATTTTTTCTTCAGTTCTTTCAGCTTGAGAAATGCCAAGCTTGTTCTTCCCTTTTGGTTTTCTAACTCCAGGTCTTTGCACATTTCATTATAGTAATTGGCTTTGTCTGCTCCACCTGCTCTGAAATCTTCT
>NW_006922096.1:78696-102603 GCF_000298275.1 Orycteropus afer afer | reverse complement strand
AGTGATACTGCCTCGGAAACCCAAGGAGGGGTCGCTAGGAGTCGGGGCCGACTCGACGGCAAATAACAACAACAACAAAGCTGGTCTTCCTTGTAGGCATATAGATATTATCTTATGACTAAGAACATTGTACTTCAGGACAGATCTTGAAGCATCTTTTGTGATGATGAATGCCGCACCATTCCTCATCAAATTGTTGTTCCCAGGGTAGTTTATCATATGGCTGTCTGATTCAAAATGGCCAAAACAAGTCCATTTCAGCTCAGAAATGCTTAGGGTATTAATCTTTATGCATTCCATTTCATTTTTGACAACTTCCAATTTTCCTAGATTCATAGTACATACATTCCATATTCCAATTATTAATGGATGTTTGCAGCTGTTTCTTCTCAATTTGAGTCATGCCACATCCACAAATGGAGGTCTCAAAGCTTTACTTCATCCATATCAGTAAGGTTGGTTCTACTCTGATGATATCGCTCTTTCCTAGTTGTATTTTGAGAGCCTTCTGACCTAAGAGGCTCATCCTCCTGCATTGTATTGGACAATCTTTCCAGGCTATTCATAAAGTTGCCCAGTAATATATCAGACAGTGTTTCTGTGCTGTTCATAAGGTTTTCCCTGGACAATTATTTGAGAAGTGGATGCTCTCTTCCTTTTTCCTAGTCTGTCCCTGTCTGTAAGCTGCTTTGAAACCTATGCACCATGTACAATCCTTCTGGCATTTGAAACACTGGTGGCACAGCCTAAAGCCTCATGGCAAAAAGCAAGCCACTACAGTATAACAAACTGACAGACAAGTTTGTCTCCCTTAGCTGTTCAAAACCTCTCTGCCCTCCCCTTACCTTTATCCCTGCCCCTGATGGCTCTGTCATCACCTTTGGCTTTTAGTTTAGGTAGGTAGTGTGTTTCTAGAGATTTGTCTTTCTTTTCAGTTTTCAAATTTATTGGAATCAATTTTTTCATATTATTATGTTGTGTTACTTTTTATCTAAGTTGGTTTTACTGTAATGCCACCCATCTCATTTTTATTTTGGTTTTTCAGAGTTTCTCAAATTTTTTCCTTTGTCAATTTTTTGCCAATGGTTTGTTAATTTTATAGATCCTCCCCAAAATACCCCCCAAAAAACCCCAAAAATACCTTCTATTCTTGTTGATTCTTTCTATTGCATTTTCAGTACATGTTTCATTCATTTTTTATTGTTATCTTTTTTATTTCCTTTCTTTTGGTAACTGTGGTCTTCTCTTGCTGCTCTTTTTCTATTTGTTTGAGTTGTCAGGGTAAACTACTGATTTGGGTAGTTTCTTCTTTTGTGATGTGATTTATTGCTATAAATGTTTCTCTGAGTACTGCTTTTGCTGTGTCCCACAGGTTCTTGTGTGATGTGTTTTCGTTCTCATTTGATTCTAAGAATTAAAAAAAAAAAAAAAATTATTGTGATTTAGGGGAACATTTACACAGAAAATTGATTTTCTGTTCAATATTTCATACACATTTTGTTTCATGATATTGACTGTAATCCCTGTAATGTAACATCACTCTCTCTACTTTTTCCCCTGTAGTTACCATTTCCCTTTGTTTCTCTTTCCTATTCATTCCTGCCTTCTGAGTTTTGTCTCTGAACAAATGCTGCCCTTTTGATCTCTTCTGATTGATTATTCTAAGGCGTGTGCATTTGCCTGGTGTTATTCTTCACTTCAGAGGCCTGTCTATTCTTTGAGAGTTGAGTCATGGGGGTGAGTTCACTTCCAGGATTGAAGGGTGACTGAAAGCCATAGTTTCAAGGGTCCCACTAGTTCCTATAAGAGCAGCAATCTGGACTACCTTTTTTGTTACTTTGAATTTTGTTGCACATTTATTTCCCACTTAACCAGGATCTGTTTTTGTGATCTCTTTCAGTGTTTGGTGATGGTAGCAAATGGATAGCTAGTTTTACCAGTACTATTTCTTAAAGAGATTTTGTTTTTGCCATTTAATAGATCAGTTGTCTATAGGTGGATAGATGTACTTCTGTATCTTCAATTTGTTCCATTGGTCTATGTGTTTGTTACTGTACCAATACCAGGCTATTTTGACTAGCATGACTATGTAGTGTGTTTTGAGATTAGGAAGTGTGAGACCTCCCGCTTTATTCTTTTCCAGTAATGCTTTGCTTATTTGAGGTCTCTTTCCCTTTCACATATTAATGACTGGTTATTCCATGTACTTAAAGCAAATTGGTGTCATCTGGGATCAGCATTGCATTATATCTATAGATTGCTTTGGGGAGTATTGACATTTTCACAATTTTTCTATCCATAAGCATAGTATATTCTTCCATTCATGTAGGCTCATTTAGTTTCTTGCAGGTGTGTTTTTAGTTTTCTTTCCACAGGTCTTTTTTGTCCCTGGTAAGATTTATTACTAAGTATTTTATCTTTTTTTTTTTTTTTGTGTGTGTGTGTGTGTATTAGGTACCATCAACTCAACTCCAACTCATAGCAACCTATGTGAAATAGGACAAAACACTGACCTATCCTGCACCATCTTCATAATCCTTGCTATGTCTGAGCCCTTTGTTACAGCCACTGTGTTAATCCATCTCTTTCAGGGTCTTCTCTTTTGGTGACCCTCCACTTTATCAAGCATGATGTCCTTCTCCAGGGAATGGTCTCTTCTGACATGACCAAAGTAGATAAGATGAAGTCCATTCTCATTTCCAAGGAGCATTCTGGCTGCACATCTTCCAGGACAGATTTGTTAGACCTTTCTGCAGTCTGGTAGGGTAGTGCCTAAGGCATTTGACTGCTAACCAGAAGGCTGGTGGTTCAAACTCACCAGACACTCCTCAGAAGGAAGGTTGGGTAATCTACTTCTGTAGTGATATCGCATCGGAAACCCAAGGAGGTGTCGCTATGAGTTGGGTCCAAATCAACGGCACATAACAACATAACAACAATATTTGCAGGCCACGGTACTTTTAGTACTCTTCACCGACACTGCAACTCAAAAGCATCAACTCTTCTTTGGTCTTCCTCATTCATTGTCCAGCTCTCACATGCATATGAGGTAATTGAAAATACCATGGCTTGAGTTAGGTACACCTTAGTTTTCAAAGTCACATCTTCACTCCTTAACAATTAAAAGAGGTCTTTTGTAGCAGATTTGCCTAGTGAAATACAACATCTGATTTCTTGACTGCTGCTTCCATGGGTTTTGATCATAGATCCAATAAAATGAAACCCCTCACAATTTCATTTTTTTCTTCATTTATATTGATGTTGATTATTAGTCCAGTTTTGAGGATTTTTTTTGTTTTCTTTATGTTGATGTATAATTCATACTGAAGACTGTAGTCTTTAATTTTAATTTTGAAGTGCTTCAAGTCATTGCACTTTCAACAAGCAAGACTGTGTCATCTGAATATTGTTGTTCTTGTTATGTGTCATTGAGTCAGACCTGACTCATAGTGACCCCTCCTTGGGTTTCTGAGGCAGTATCACTACGGCAGTAGATTGCCCCATCTTCCTTCCAAGGAGTGGCTGATGACTTTGAACCACCAGCCTTCTGGTTAACAGTCAAGTGTCTTAGACACTATGCTACCAGAGCTCCCTTGAATATTGTACCAACTTGTTAATGAATCTTCCTCCAATCCTGATACTGCATTCTTCTTCATATAGTACAGCTTTTTGGATTATTTGCTCAGCATACAGATTCAGTAAGTATGGTCAAATAATATAACCTTGATGGAAACACTGATTTTAAATAATTCTGTATCCCTTTGTTCTTTTAAAGGACAGCCTCTTGATCTATAGACAAGTTCTTCATGAGTACATTTAATTGTTCTGGTATTCGTATTCGTCACAGTATTATCTGTTGCCTCCAATACTGTATCCATTTGTTGAAACAGCTCAATGACTACTTTGTCAATTCCTGGAGCATTGTTTTTGTCAGTTTCTTCTATGTATTTTGGACTTCTTCCTTCAATACCATTGGTTCTGGATCATGTGCTGCCTTCTGAAATGGTTGAACATTGACCAATTCTTTTTAGTCTAGTGACTCTGTATAGTCTTTCCATCTTCTTTTGTTACTTCCTGAACTGTTCAATATTTTGCTCATAGAATCCCTCAATATTGCAATCCGAGGCTTGAAGTCTTTCTTTAATTCTTTCATCCTGAGAAATGCAGAATGTGTTCATCTTTTGGTAGCTATTATAAATGGCATTGCTGTCCTTGTTTCCTTTCCAGAGTTCTCTTTTTTTGATATAGAGGAATTCAACTGATTTTTGTATGGTGATCTTGTATCCTGCCACATTGCTGAGTCTTTCAATTAGTTCCAGTAGTTTGCTTACTGAGTCTCAGGTATTTTCTATGTATAGGATCATATTATCAGTAAATAGGGACAGTTTTACTTTTTTCCTACCAATTTGGATGTGTTTTATTTCTCTTTCTTCCCTCGCCCAGGACTTAAAAATAGGAGAGATGATAGAGGGCTGCTTATCTGGTTTCTGTTCACAAGTGAAGTATTTTCAGTCTTTCTCCATTAACAATGATGTTGGCAGTTGGTTTTGTGTATACGCCTTTAATTATGCTGAAAATTTTCCTTATAGATGTATTATCATGAATGAGTGTTAGATGTTGTCAAATACCTTTTCTGCATTGATTGCTATGATCATGTGGTTTTTTTTTTTGTTTTATTTGGGTAGTGAATAATGGTGATTGTTTTTCTCATTTTGAACTGTCCTTACGTACTTGTTATGAATCTCACTTGGTCATGATGTATTATCTCTTTTACATAGTGTTAGATTCCTTTCACTAGGTTTTGTTGAATATTTTTACCTCTATATTCCTGAGAGATTAGTTTTTACTTTCCTTTTATTGGTGACGTCTTTGCCTGGCTTTGATATCTGGGTTATGCTTGCATTGTAAAATGAAATTGAGAATTGTGATAGTTATGTTTATATTTTAACTTGGCTGGGCCTGGTTGAGTGGCTGGGCAGCTAGCTGGTGGTAGTATACCCCATGGTGAGACTGGCAATCAACTCCATTGTGGGATCTACCACAAGCAGCTGAGTAGCTGCCTTTGGAATATGGTTTGCTTCCTGTATATAAGGAGAAGCTTTGGGAATGGTCTCTAGCCTATGGCATGCATGGACCCTGCATGTAGCTGTGTCATTGCTCAGCAGCCTGCTATGCTCTGCTGACCTTGGGATTTACAATGAACTTAAGTTAATGGCCTGACATGTAGTTGGATAACATCAGGAGAGTGCCTTTTTACTTGTCAACTTTGGGGCTTCTCAGCCTCAGCAGCCAGCAGCTGTCTGAGTGAAGAAATGTCTCTAGCTCCAGTGGGATAGGGGAGGAGGCAGAGCTGGACTCCATGGTTGAGGCACTTTCACCCAGCCCCTAGAACCTGGCACTTTGAACCTGGACATAAAGCCTCCAAATTGTAAGAATAAACTCCTGTTTGTTAATGCCATCCCATTTGTGGTATATTTCTTGTCAGAGCAGCACTGGGTAACCAGCACAAGAATATTCCATCTTCTTCTATGTTCTGGAATAATTTGAGTAAAATAGGTGTCAGATGTTCTCTGAACATTTGGTAGAATTCTCCAGTGTAGCCATGTAAGTAATTAATGATATATGTGAATTTAGTGCTATCATTAATTAATTTATTTTTATTGTGGTGTTGATGGTTTATTTGTTCCAAATATTTTATTGTGCTGAGTTCATTTTTTATCCAATTTTATTTTCATTTTCTTCATTGTTGCTGGCTTTGCGTTTACTAAGCCCTTATGATTTTATGTTTTCTTATTTCAGTTACAAGGCTTAACAGTTTTCTTTGTAGTTGCCCTGTAATTTTTATCTCTCTAAGTAAGTTTGCAACCTCTTATTTGTCAGTTTGTCATACAACCATAGCTTACATTGTGGGGAGGCTGGAGGCTATGATATTTCAAATATCAGCAGAGTGGACGGCATGGTGGACAGGTTTCAATGGAGCTTCCAGATGAAGACAGCTGGGAAGAAAGATGGAGCCATCCACTTCTGAAAAAACTTGTCACTGAAAGCCTTATGAATAGCAGTGAAACACTCTCTGATATATTACTGGAAAAATTTGTGAACAGTTAAACATTGTCTGGTATAGTGCTTGAAGGCACTCAAAATGCAACTGAGAGAAGAGCTGCCTTCCCAAAATAGAGTTGATCTTAATGACATGGATAGAGTAAAATTTTCAGGACCTTCAATTCCTGTTAGAGCATGACTCCACATGGGAACAAATAGCTGCAAACTTCATTAATCAGAATATGGAATGTACAAAATATGAATCTAGGAAAAATGGAAGTTGTCAAAAATCGTAAGGAACACATAAAAACTGATATCCTAGGCAATAGTGAGCTAAAACAGACTGGTTTTGTCCATTGTTAATCATGATCTACTATGACAAGAATGACAAATTGGAGAGGAAAGGTGATGCATTCTTCATCAAAAAGAACATTTCAAGATCTATCCTGAACTACCTATACATTTGGCAGATATTTCTACATGTGTTATTTGTATTTGCTGTAACACTGTCCATATAAATAGAACTAACAAGGGGAAAATTATGATAACTTTGGAGTCACAACCAACCATTCTGAAAGAGCAAGTTGCTGGACCTGTGGATGTGGGACCATGGTTGTGTGGGGGACATCGTGATCAATTGACATAGCATACTGCATAAAATATTGTTCCACATCCTACTTTAGGAAGTAGTGACCAGGATTGTAAATCTTGCAAGCAGCCTTCAAGATGTAATAATTGATCTGTCCTCTTCTGAAGCAAAGATGAATGAAGAAAACTAAAGACACATGGAAATAGTCCAAGGGACTAGTGGACCATACAAACCTTGGCCTATAGAACCATGAGATCAGAAGAACTAGATGGTGCCCAGCTACCACTTTCAACCACTCAAAAAGGGATTAATGCAGGAGATCCTGCATAGAAAGGGAGAAAAATGTGGAACAAAATTCAAAATCATAAAAAAAAAAAGACCCATCTTAATAGTCTGATAGAGCCTGGTGAAACTCTTGAGACTACGGCCCCTAGTTAATCTTCAGTCCTGCACTTGAACTCTTGTGGCTTCCAGCCAAACAATAGTCCCATAAGGTGAACATTTACACCAGGTAGACACACTCTTTAGAGTAATCAATCATGGAAAATCAGAAGAGCAGTATTTTCACATAGAGATAGCTCAAGGGGCAGAAATGCATAGGAAAGAAGGACACACGGAAGAGGTAATTATAAGGAGAAAGTGGGAAGGGAGCTATTATATTGTGGGGATAGCAGTAAATGTCATGAAACAAAATGTGAAGAAATTTCTGTATAGAAAATGAATTTGCTGTGTAAACTTTCACATAAATTGAAAGAAAAGTTAAAAAAAAAGGAGAAAAGATAAATCAAAAGGATCTATCCTGAAGTATAATGCTGTCAGTGATGGTATAATATCCATACATGTACAAGAAAGACCAGTTAATACAACTACTATTCAAGTTTATGCAACAAGTACTAAAACCAAAGGTGAAGAAATATAAAATTTTATCAATTTTTGCAATCTGAGATTGAACAAACATGCAATCAAGATGTATTGATAATTATTGGTGATTGGAATGTGAGGGTGTAAACAAAGAAGAATCATCAGTAGTTGGAAAATATGGCCTTGGTGATAGAAATGATGCTGGAGATCGCATGATAGAATTTTGAAAGTCCAATGACTTATTCACTGCAAATATCTTTTATCAATAACATAAATGGCAGCTGTAAATGTGTACCTCTCCTGATGGAATACAAAGAAATCAGATCTGCCACATCTATGAAAAGAGGCAATGAAGAAGCAGAAAGTCATCAGTCAAAACAAGACCAGGAGCTTACTGGGCAAGAGACCATCAATTGCCCTTATGCAAGTTCAAGTTGTAGCTAAAGAAAATTAAAATAAGTTGACAAGAGCCAAAATACATTGATTATATCCCACCTGGAATATAGGGACCATCAGAGGAATAGATTTGAGTATTGAACACCAATGACCGAAGACCAGGTGATTTATGGGATGATATCAATACCATATATGAAGAAAGCAAAAGATCATTAAAAAAGACAGGAAAAGAAGAAAGGACAAAAAAGGAAGTCAGAATGAACTTTGAAACTTCCTCTTGAATACTGAATAGCTAAAGTGAGTGGAAGAATTGCTAAAATAAAAACAGACCAGAAGATTTTAAGGGGAGGCTTGAGAAGACAAAGTAAAGTACTATAGTGATTTGTGCAAAGACCTTAAGTTAGAAAACCGAGAAGGAAGAACATTTTTCAAGTTGAAATAAATGAAGAATGTATTCAAGCCTCAAGTTGCAATACTGAAGGATTCTATTGGCAAAATATTGAAGGATGCAGGAAACATCAAAAGAAAATGGAAGGAATACTAAGACTCACTGTATCAAAAGTATTGGTCAATGTCCATACATCAGGAGGTAAAATGATCAAGAAGCAATGGTAGTGAAGGAAGAAGTTGAAGATGCACTGAAGGTCAAGGCTCCAGGAATTGACAAGATATACCCATTGAGATGTTTCAACAAATGGATGCCAATTGGAAACACTTACTCATTCTATACCAAGAAATGTTGAAGACAGCTACCTGGCCAACTGACTGGAAGAGATACAAATTTGTATTCATTGCAAATAAAGGTGATCCCACAGGATGTGGAAATTATCAAACAACATCATTAATATCACACACAAAGAAAATCTTACTGAAGATAATTCAAAAACAGTTGCAGCAATATATTGACAGAGAACTTCCAAAAATGCAAGCTGGATTCAGAGAGGACATGGAACGAAAGATAGCATTGTTGATGTCAGGTGGATTTTGGCTGAAAGAAAATAATACAAGAATGATGTTTACTTGTGTTTTATTGACAATGCAAAAAAATTTGACCATGTGGATCATAACAAATTATGGATAACATTGAGAAGAATGGGAATTTGGACACTTACTTGTGCTCCTAAGGAACCTGTATTTAGACCAAGGGGGTATGTTCATACTAACAGAACAAGGGGATACTGATAAAATCAGAAAGGGTGTGCATCAGGGTTGTATCCTTTCACTATATTTATTCAATTTGTACGCTGAGCAAATATCCAAGAAGCTGGACTATATGAAGAAGGGCACAACATAAAGATTAGAAAAAGACTCATTAACTACCTGAGATATGTGATGACACCATCTTGCTTGCTGAAAGTGAAGATGAATAGAAGAAGCACTTACTGATGAAGATTAAATACTACACTCTGCAGTATTTAATTTAATTTGATTTAAGTTGATTACACCTCAACATAAAGAAAACAAAAATCCTCACAACTGCACCAATAATTAGCATCACAATAAATGGAGAATAGATTGAAGATGTCAAATACTTCATATTTCTTGGATCCACAATCAATACTAATGGAAACAGTAGTCAAGATATCAGATATCTTATTTCCCTGGACAAATCTGATGCAAAAGACTTCTTTAAAGTGCTGAAGAACAAAGGTATCTCTTTGAACACAAAGGCACAATTACCACAAGTCATGCCATTTTCGATCACCTCATATGCATGTGAAATCTGGACAATGAGTAAGGAAGACCAAAGAAGAGTTGATGCTTTTGAGTTGTGGTGTAGGCAAAGAATACTGAAATACCATGGACTGCCAAAAGAATGAACCAAAATGAGCCAAAATCTGTTCTGGAAGAAATAAAGCTAGATGTTCTGTGGAAGCGAGAATGGCCAGACTTCATCTCACCTACTTTGGCCGTGTTGTCAGAAGGGAACCTTCCCTGGGGAAGGTTATCATGCTTGATAGAGTGGATGTTCAGTGAAAACGGGGAATACTCTCAATAAGGTGGACTGACACAGTGGTTCCAACAATGAACTCAGGTATAGCAAGGATTGTGGGAATGGCCCAGACTGGGCAGTGTTTCTTTCTGTTGTACATAGTGTCACTATGAGTTAGAACCTACTTGATGGCACCTGACAATAATAGCCAGACAGATGTTGGATGAAGGTACTAGGATCCTGCTTATCCTTTGGTAGAGGTATAGATGGCAACTTTAAAGATGCCACTAAACATTACTGTTGAAGTGAATGTGTATGTCTGGCTAGTCATTGGGTGTGGCACAGACAGCATTCTTATCAGTTGCTAGGTTGGACACTGTATGCACCTTGCTGAGTGGTTGAGGGGACGGTGCATGTGTTACCAGTCACTGGTGAGATGGAACAAGAGCTTGTCTCACCAATTGTCTGGTACATGAAGCAGTGTGGGTGGGAAATGAGGGCTAAAGTCTACAGTCTGATGCTGAAAGCACACACCACAGATCTCCAGGCAGGCAGTCTGGCACATGGATGGGCAGGTTGTGTATGAACTTCTAATTGCTAGTCTAGTAGTGTGGAAGCATGCGCCTAGGGCTTAGGTGGGAGGGAGTGATCACTGGAACAGCTGATCACTAGAAGGGACAGAAGGAAGAAAGAGGGAGGAAACATTATGCCCCAGTCTCTGAAAGGGCACTTCCCAGAGAGTGTAGCTGCTGATCAGCACCCAGCCCTGACCAAATGCTAGGAGAGGGGCCTTTCCAGAGCCCATTTGGATAGGGGATATCTAGCTGCCACTCCAGTGATCGCCTGCTCCATGAGTTCCACTTGCCCAAATCATCAGGGATGGCTTCTAGTGAGAAATTCTGTCCTTTTCTTTGTCCCTGATGCATGATCCCCTAGATCGTTAGGGATCTCGATTGGCTTTTCATACTTTCCTGCCTTAGATCCAGTTCATGTTCTGTTCATCTTGTTTTGTTCCAAGTTGTCCAGAAAGTATCTCTGTTTCCTATTGGAAATTCCATGAGATTGCCTTCCTGTGCTCCTTACCCAGGAATTTGTTTGCTTTGTCTCAAGATGGTCACACTGCACTGGACTTGCTAACAGGGTAATTATGGTCTGTAGATGTTCTGTTTCACTGTTTTCATTCAGTCTCTCCTTTCCTTCAGGGTTTGATCTAATCATTCATCCTTCCATTTGCTGTTCTGGGTTCACAGATTTTCATCTCTATGTTTCATTGGGTTTCCTTGGTTCTTTGCTGTAAGGACACAATAGGATGTATGTGACTAAGCCACCCTCATAGGCCATCTCTCCCTTTTATAATGCTTAATACTGAATTCTATCAACTCTTTTATATATTATATATTTTAATATAACTTTGCATATACATTTTGTTATGAACCTTTGACAGTAAAGAAAGATGATAAAATTAATGATTATTTTGATCTGCCTCACTTAGAGACAATATTCAAATTCTGCCTGCCTGCTTAAATATATATAATCTTTTACAGTACCACAAACTAATATATGAGTACAGTCACCATTTTCAGTACTGTATGCTGGTTATCTTTGAATTTCATTGGTTTTTGATTGTTAGGTAGAGCAAAAACATTTTTAAAATGTTCAAATTTAAGAGTTTCAATCATCTCTTGATCATCAAGAAAAAAATAAGCTTTTTACATTTTGTGTTTAATATTCTAATATAATAATTCACAGTGTAAAATTAATCACAGATACTGGTTAATGTGACCATTTGGCATTTTGTGTTTACAGCATTGGTTTTTGTTTTATTAAATCTATTGTGGTAGCAAAGGTTGTGTGTCAACTTGACCTAATTCTAAGTTGTTTACCAGTTACAGTGTAGTCATCCCTATGATGATATCTGATGTAATGTAATCATCTCCATGATGAGATCTCCTATAAACAATTAATCAGTTGAAAGGGAGTCTCCTTTGGGATGTGATCTGCTGCTAATATACATGGAAAAGCTCTCTAGCTTTCTGGTGGATCTGGATCCTGCATCTGGCTGATCATTATCTCTGGTTCATGGACTTGAACCACTGGCCAGATGTATTACTTTCTGACCTTGGGATTTTTGCTTTTGCAGCCTATGAACCCACAGCCTACCATTTTACCTGACAATCTTGAATTTGACAGCTTAAGAAGCCAGAAGCCTGCTGTATTGCCTGCTGTATGGGGTTCATCAGCCCCTACAAATAGGAGGGTCAGGAGAAGCCTCCAACTTGACATTTGACTCATGGACTTGGGACTTACCAGCCTCTATAACTTCATGAGATAAATTTCTCTCTTTCTATGCATAAGGAGTTTGGGTAGTGTAGTGGTTAAGGCATTTGGCTGCTAACCAGAATGTCAGTGTTTTGAACCCACCAACTACTCCATAGAGGAAATATGAGGCTCTCTGCTTCTGTAAATATTTACAGCTTTGGAAATCCAATTGGGGAAATTATGAGTCAGAATCAACTTGATAGCAGTGAGTTTGGTTTAGTTTATACATATATATATAATGTATATAAAAGCTTTACTGGTTTTCCTTCTCTAGAGTACCCACCTAAGACAGTTATTATCTTTAAAATTTATCATAAATATTTTAAAGAGACATTTAAAAGTCTCTGTTTCCCATGCCACCATTTTGTTATCTCACATCTGATTTCTGTGTTGGACAGTCCAGTGGGAACTCTGAGTGACCTTTCCATACTGATTTCCTCATCCAATATAGGCAGCAGAACTTTGTTCCTTCTGTACTAAGGAAATTCGCTGAGCCCTAAACGTTTATGCAAGCAAGGATGAATTGCCAGGGAGTTAGCACCCCGTGGAAAATGTTCAAAGGAGAATGGATAAGATTCTGAGTTTAAATGTTTCTGAGCCCCCCTTTTTTAAGTGGACAATGATGGAAAGAACTCTCTATGCTTCCAGAATGTACCATTAGAATAGAATCTCCGTCAACAACTTGAATAATGAGTATTCATATAGACTTTCCCTCCTTTTATGACTCACTCTTAAAGCTGTTTTCTTCTGAATCCTTAGTCCAGTTTCCACATAAACCATATACCTCCAGAAACTGCATCCTTACCTCAGGCCCTGCTTTTGGTGGAATACAAGATTAAATACAATTCAATGGAATTTTATTAAATGTCTTCCGTATATCAAATATACCACATGATTTATCTTTATTATTAATTTCAGGAAAATTCTAAGGCATTGTCTCTATTTGATCCATTTTAGAGACGAGGAAAACATCTGATACAAGAAGCAGCTTTTGATTCCAGTAATCTCAATATAATTCCCATTATTTTCCAACTTAATCTATTCCCAGTATGCTGTCAGAATCAAGTGTACTTTAAGTTAAAAACTTACTGGGTGATATCTTTGAACAGATAGTATGAGAATCAATTATCAGTTCTTAGACCTCACTTCACCAGCATTTCTCAATTTGGGCACCATTTAGACTTGGGCTGGGCAAATCCTTGTTGTGAGGGGATATCCTATCCTTTGTATTATGTTTAATAACTTCTCTGGCCTCTGTTCATTAACTACCAGTAATACTTCCACCTCCTGCAAATGGTGACAACCAAAAATATCTCTGTTGTTGTTGTTTGCCATGGAGTCACCCCCGACTCATAGTGATCCCTCATTGGGTTTCCGGGGCAGTATCACTAGGAAGTAGATTGCCCAGCCTTCCTTCCGAGGAGGCTGGGCAATCTACTTCCAAGTGATATTAAAATATCTCTAGACATTGCCAAATCCCTCATCGGGGGCCAAGTCTCCTTTCGACCCCACGCACATTGTTTAAAAGCATTTTACTAGAATAAACTCCCAAAGAAGGACTAAAAAGACTGCTCTGCACTTTTGTTTTCTTCCCCAATAGTTTTCACAAATGGTTTCCAGTAATCGGGGCTCAGTAAGTACATACTGCAAAAATGAATGGGAAAACCCCTGGTAAATTTAAAAAAAAAAAAAGAAAAATCCCTAAAAGTTTTATAGCTATCTCTATCAAGACATAGTATAAATCCTTTATTGAGTATTTTCCACCCCTCCCGTGTTAAATTTGCTTACTAATATTTGCATAAGGAGCTCAAACCCACCAGCCACTCATTGGAAGGAAGGTTGGGCAATGTGATACCACCTTGGAAATCCAAGGAGGGGTCGCTATGAGTCGGTCTGACTACATGGCACATAACAACAACAACAATATTTTCATAAAGTTCTTTTTTTTTTCCTTTGTAAGCAATTGAATTTCACGGGGAAAAATATTAAAGTTTTTTTAAAATCTTTTTTTTTTCTTTTCTTTCTTCTTTCAATTAAAATTTTGAGTTGGGGATTAAAGGCTCAATATGATGGGTTGCATTGTTTTCAAATAACTGTAAATTTATTTGAGCACAGAGAAAAGCCTCAGATATTCATACTTGTTTATGATTGTGCTGTTCTCATATTTTTCATTAATATGTCTTCCACAGGAGCTTTTCCTGCCTCCATAAAACATATTTCAACTTATTGAATGGTGTAAGTTTTTTGAATGCACAGTGATTTTGATAACATTATATGGAAATAAAAATGTAAATCCATAGAAAATTAGGTGTAGTTAAAGCTGAATTCCCATGATTTATTATGTCTGCACAATAACGAGGAGTAAGAACCTTGAGCTAAATGCCTCAGGATAAAATTTTATCACTTTTTTAATATTTAATATATAATAATTGCTTCAAATTTTTCTGTAAGATGTGTTTCAATGTCATTCATGGTATTTAAGAAACAACTCAGCATTTCTTTATTCATTATAAGATCAATAAACTTGTTTCATATATTAAAAATACAGTATTTTATATCTTCATAAAATAAGTGGTTTAGATGCCTTGCCATAGTGTGTTTGAAGTAATTACAGTTATTAGAAACATTTATCAATACCTGTAAAAGAGATGAAATTATTTTCTTATGTTTGTCTGGTACCTGTTTTGGTAGAAGTAAAATCAAACAACAAACCAAAAAAAATTGTGGTTAATTGCATCAGGGTTTAACATATGGCTACTAATGTGCACTATAAGAGGATTTTGTGAGCTCTCGTGACAGAGTGCCTAAGGCATTTGACTGCTAACCAGAAGTCTGGTGGTTCAAACCCACCAGCCACTCCTTGGAAGGAAGACTGGGCAATCTACTTCCACAGAGATACCTCCTCAGAAAGCCAAGAAGGGGTCCCTATGAGTCTAACTGACTGGACAGTGTGGAGTTTTTTTTTGTTTTGTTTTGTAAGAGGATTTTGTGTGATTTATAAGATTTCAACACATTTTTTTTTTTCTGTCTGAAATATCTTTCTTCTTAAATATAAATTCTGAGTTTTATGTAAGGGCAACTTTCATTCCAAATTTATTCAGAGATTACATAACATAGCATGATGTCTCTGGACTTTGACTAAAAAAACAAAATAAAACAACAACAACAACAACAACAAACCTCACTGCCATTAAGTCGGATACAAATCATACAAACCCCTCCTTGGGTTTCTGAGATGGTATCACTACTGAAGTAGATTGCCCAATCTACTTTCCAAGGGGTGGCTGGTGGGTTTGAGCCACTAGACTTCTGGTTAGCCATCAAATGCCTTAGGCACTATGCCACCAGAGCCCAGGCCTTGACTACCTGGCTTCAAATTTCTCCATGCCACCAGTGAAATGTAGGTTCAATGAGAAGAGATATTTAATCAGTTTTGTCCACTGATGTATCCTAAGTACTTATAATAGTGTCTGCCATATTATAGGAACTCAACAAAGATTTCATCAAAGAATGAATGAATAAATGAAGTCTGTAAATTGTATATTTGGCTCCTATACTATTGTGTCAAATTATCACTTATTTAGTGGAATAAAACAACACAAATTTATCATCTAATAGTTCTGAAACTTGGAAGTCTGACAAGGGTCTCACTAGGCTAAAATCCAGGTATTGGCAGGGCTATATTCCTTAGTGAGATTGATTATAGAGGAGAATCAGATTCCCTTTTTGTTTTCCAATATTTTAGAGGCTGTCAGCATGTCTTAGTTCCTTGTATGCTTGTATCTTCAAACAAGCAATGGTTTGTTGAATCTTTCTAATATTGCATCACTCTGAACTTCTTATGCTCCTGCTTCCAATTTCAAGTACTCTTGTTATTGCATTGGCCCAACTGAATAATTATGAATACTCTCCCTACATTAACGTCAACTGATTAGCAATCTTAGTTCTATCTACAACTAAATGGTCCCTTTTTTTTCATGTTATATTATATATATTTTTTTCATGTTATATATGTTGTCCTTAGATGCCAAAAAGACACCTCCAAATCATAGTGAGCCTATGCACAACAGAACAAAACGTTGCCGGTCCTGTGCCAGCCTCACCATCCTTGTAATACCAAAGCCTGTTGATGCAGTCACTGTGTCAATCCATCTTGTTAAGGAATTTTTCCTTTTTTGTTGATCTTCCACTTTACCAGGAGGAGTCAGCCACAGGGATCCAGGTGACGGGAGGGAACCCAAGCCACGTCCCACAAGTGGCAAGGCAGGAAAGGGGGGAAAGGACAGAATAGGCCAGGGGGACTGGGACAGAGCGAGGAGGCAGCAGTAGGTATCCAGGTAAGGGGAGGGTGGAGAGGTTTCGAACAGCTAAAGGAGACAAATTTGTCTGTTGGTTTGTCCTACTGTGGTGAGATGTTGTGAGTCTTGAGGCTGTGCCACTGGTGTTTCAATCCCAGCAGGGTGCACTGGTTGCACAGGTATTAGCATAGCTTGCAGATAGACAGACTAGGAAGAAGGAAGAGGCCATGCACTTCTCAAATAATTGGCCAGGGAAAACCTTATGAATAGCAGAGAAACACTGTCTGATACAGAGAGTCACTGTCTGATACAGACAGTGAGAATGAGTCACTTAGATCAGAAGGTTCTCAAAATAGGACTGGGAAAGAGATTCATCATCAGAGTAAAACCAGTCTTACTCATATGGATAAGGTAACACTTTGCAGACCTCCATTTGCTGACATGGCATGGCTCAAATTGAGGAGAAACAGCTGCAAAGATCCATTAATAATCAGATCATGGAATGTACGAAGGATGAATCTAGGAAAATTTGAAGTTGTCAAAAATGAAATGGAACACATAAAGATTGATATCCTAGGCATTAGTGATCTGAAATTGAGTGGTATTGGCCACTTTGAATAAGACAACCATATGAGCTACCATGCAGGGAGTGAAAAATTGGTGTGGCATTCATCATCACAAAGGATGTTTCAAGATCTGTCCTGAAGTACAATGCTGTCAGTGATAGGATAATATCCATACACCTACAAAGAAGACCTATTGATACTACTATTATTCAAATTTATGCCCAACCACCAAAGCCAAAGATGAGGAAATTGAAGAATTTTATCAACTTCTGCAGTCTGAAATTGACCGAACATGCAATCAGGATGTGTTCATTATCACTGGTGACTGGAATGCAAAAGTTGGAAACAAAGAAGAATCACTGGTAGTTGGGAAATTTGGCCTTGGTGACAGAAACAATGCTGGAACTCACATGGTAGAATTTTGCAAGACCAACGACTTGTTCATTGGAAACACCTTTTTCAACAGCACAAACAGTGGCTCTACACGTGAACTTCACTAGATGGAACACACAGGAATCAGACTGACTACATCTGTGGTAAGAGGCAGTGGAACAGCTCAATATCTTCAGCCAAAACCAGGCCAGGAGCTGATTGTGGAACAGACCATCAACTGCTCAGATGCAAGTTCAACTTGAAGTTAAAGACAATTAAAACAAGTCCAAGAGAGCCAAAATATGATCTTGAATAAATCCCTCCTGATTTTAGAGATCATCTAAAGAATAGATTTGATGCATTGAAGACCAGTCACCAAAAACCCAAAGAATTGAGGGATGGCATCAAGAACATCATGCATGAAGAAAGCAAGAGGTCACTAAAAAGATGAGAAAAGAAGAGAAGACCAAAATGGATGACAGAAGAGACTCTGAAACTTGCCCTTGAGCAGAGAGTAGTTAAAGCAATCGGAAGAAATGACAAGATAGAAGAGCTGAACCGAAGATTTCAAAAAGCGGTTAGAGAAGACAAAGCCAGTTACTCTAATGAAATGTGCAAAAACTTGGAGTTAGAAAACCAAAAGGGGAGAACACGTTCAGCATTTCTCAACTTGAAAGAAGTGAGGAAAAAATTCAAGCCACGGGTTGGAATATTGAAAGATTCTATGGGCAAAATATTGAATGATGCATGAAACATCAAAAGAAGATGGAAGCAGTGCACAGAATCACTGTACCAATAAATAAATAAATAAATAAATGGCTGATCTTTAAATAAATGGCTGATCTTTATCCACTTCAGGAGGTGGCATATGATTTAGAGCCAATGGTATTGAAGGAGGAAGTCGAAGCAACACTGAAGGAATGGGTGAAGAACAAGACTCCAGGAATTAATGGAATACCCATTGAGATATTTCAACAAATGGATGCCCTACTGGAGACACTCCCTTTGTTGTGCCAAGAGATTTGGAAGACAGCTTACCTGACCAACTGACTGGAAGAGATCCATATTTATACCCATTCCAAAGAAAGGTGATCCCACAGAATGTGGAAATTATCAAGCAATATCATTAATATCTCATTCAAGTAAGATCTTACTGAAGATAATTCGAAAACGGTTGCAGAGAACTTCCAGAGGTGCAAGGTGAATTCAGAAGAGGACATGGAACAAGGAATATCATAGCTGCTGTCAGATGGATCTTGGCTAAAGGCAAAGAATACCAGAAATATGTTTGCTTTTGTTTTATTGACTGTGCAAAGGCATTTGACTGTGTGGATCATGTTAAATTATGGATAACATTGAGGAGAGTGGGAATTCCCTAACACTTGATTGTACTTATGAGGAACCTGTACATTGACCAGGTGGCTGTCATTAGAACAGAACAAGGGGACACTACATGGTTTAAAATTAAGAAGGGAGTGTATCAGGATTGTATCCTTTCCCCATACTTATTCAATCTATATTCTGAGAAAATAGTCCAAGGAGCTGGACTACATGAAGAAAAATGTGACATCAGGATTGGAGGAAGAATTATTAACAATCTGTGATATGCTGATGACACAACTTTGCTTGCTGAAAGTGAGGATGAATTGAGGCACTTACTGATGAAGACTGAAGAATACAGTCTGCAGTATGGATTACATCTCAATATAAAGAAAACAAAAATCCTCACAACTGGACTTATAAACAGCATCACGATAAATGGAGAAAAAATTGAGGTTTTCAAAGAATTCACATTGCTCGGTTCTACAATTGATGCCAATGGAAGCAACAGTCAAGACATTAGACAACATATAGCACTGGGTAATTTGGCTGCAAAGGAACTCTTTCAAGTGCTGAAGAATAAAGATATCTCCTTGAGGACTAAGGTGCACCTGACACAAGCCATGATGTTTTCAATCACCTCATATGCATGTGAGAGCTGAGCAATGCATAAGGAATACTGAAGAGTTGATGCTTTTGAGTTGTGGTGCTGTCAAAGAATATTGAAAGTACCATGGACTACTAAAAGAACTAACAGATCTGTCCTGGAGGAAGTGCAGCTGAAATACTCCTCAGAAGAGAGAATGGCCAGATGTCATCTCACCAACTTTGGTCATGTTGTCAGAAGAGACCATTCCCTGGAAGAGGATGTCATGCTTGGTAAGGGGGAGGGTCAACAAAAGAGGGGAAGGCCTTCAGTGAGATGGATTGACATGGTGGTTTCGACGATGGGCTCATGCATAGCAATGATCACGGAGCTTGGCACGGGTTCGGGCTGTGTTTCATTCTGCTGTGCATAAGGTCACTATGAGTCGGAAATGACTCAACAGCACCTAACAACAACAACAACCACTTTACCAAGCATGCTATCAATAGGTTCAGAGAATTGGATGTAAACATCTTTGGGGTCCATTATTATGCCAACCAAAATCAACATGTATGTGATTTGGAGTAAATTAGTTCACAACAATATATGATTTTCATGTCTACAAAATGTAAATTATAACAGTTAACCATTTTATCAAGTTGTTATGAGTACTAAGTTATTACATATGAAGTATTTAGAACAGAGTTCAGTACATGGATATCACATGATAAAATACAGTCATTATCACTGTTGTTTTCATTTGTCATAGAGTTGGCTATAACTTATGGCAACCTTAGGTTCAACAGAATGAAATGTTGCTAATTTTGCGCCATTCTCACAATCATTGACCATTGTTGCAGACACTCAGTCAATCAGTCTCATTTAGTCTTTCTCTTTTTTGCTGACCTTCTACTTTACCAATCAAGATGTCCTCTTCTGGGACTGTCACTTTTGATAACATGATGAAAGTACATGAAATGAAGTCTCATCATCTTTGCTTCTAAATACCATTCTGGCTGTAATTCTTCTAATATATATATATTTTTTTACTTCTGGCAGTCCATGGTAAATTCATTATTCTTCACCAACACAATAATTTTAAGGATTCCTTTTTGGTCTCCCTTACTGATAGTCCAGCTTTTGCATTCATATGAGGTGATTGAAAAGCATAACTTCCATCAGGCAAACATTAGTCTTCAAGGAGATCCTATACTTTACCTCATTTTTATTGACCTTGTACTTTACCAAACATAGTGTCTCATTCTAGCAATTGGTCTTCCATGATGGTGTCTCCAAAAAAAGCAGGATGAAATGTCACCATCCTTGTTTCTAAGAAGCATTTTTGTATTTCTTTTAAGATTGATTTGTTTCTTCTTCCAGGCAGTCCACGGTATCTTAAATATTCTTTGCCACAGCAACAGCACAATTATAATGCATTGATTCTTCTTTTGTCCTCTTTATTCAGTATTCAGAATTTGCATACATATATGACAGTGATCCAACAGAATGTGGAAATTATCGAACAAAATTACTAATGTCACTGGAAAGCAAAATGTTGCTGAAAAAATTCAAAAATGTTTGTTGTAGTATATCGATATGGAACTTCCACAAATTCAAGCTGGGTACAGAAAAGGACATGGAACAAGGGATGCAATTATTGTTTTCAAACTATTCAACATCCTTTCGTTCTATTCAAACAACTGACTCTTCATCTATATGCAGATTAATCCCTATTCTTCCCAATTTTATCCATAATTTATTATGATTCATAGAGTTGAATGTCTGCATAGTCAATAAAACACAAGTAAACATCTTTCTGATATTCTGATATTCTCTTCCCCCAGCCAAGTTCCATATGACATCAGCAATGTTATCAGTTGTTCCATGTGTTCACGCATGTCATTTTGAGGTTTTATTTTATATTCAATCATTTAGTTCCACTCCTGCTTAAAGGAGGATGGATTAATGACAAATGCTTAAATTACCTTGAATACTTGGTGATATTCAGTCTTTAAAAATAGAAAAGTTAAATACAAATTCAGCATTTCCTCAAAGGGAGATCTCATTGGCTTCATATGCTAAGAAAAATCACTTAAGGATATTATCAGAAGAAGTGAACATGTTTGTAGGGCAAGTGAAGAGTGAAACTCTTGAATGTTTATGTTTATACTTATGTGTAGGTATGTGTATACTCCTTATTTATCTACTATCTCATTATTTGATATTTTGCATTTACAACAATGTTGTTGTTGTTGTGTGCTGTAGAGTTGGATGGACTCATAGTGACCCCTCCTTGGGTTTCCAAGGCAGTATCGCTATGGAAGTTGATTGTCCCATCTTCCTTCCGAGGAGTGGCTGGTGGGTTTGAACCACTAGCCTTCTGGTTAGCAGTCAAGTGCCTTTAGGCACTATGCTACCAGAGCTCCTATTTACATCAATAGTTAAAAATATATCTGATCATTTTGTGTATTAACAATATACATCTGGAAATAAGGAATATCAAAGTGTAAAGCAAGAATAACGCTGCTTGTGATGGTTAAGGTTATATGTCAATTTGTCTGGGCCATGATTTTCAGTAATTTAACAGTTATGCCATGATGTAATTTGGTAGTTATGTAATGATGTCATCATCCTCCATTTTGTAATATGATGTGATAATCCTCCAGTTTCCCATAATGGCAATTTTTTCATAATTATCTGATGTTTGGAATCTAACCATGTTCATAATAAGTGAGAAGCAGGTGTACATAAAGTTATACTCTTTAAAAATAAGGAGTTCTAGTGGCACAGTGAGTTAACTCTTGGCTGCTGAATGAAAGATTGGTGGTTTGGACACACCCAGTGGCTCCACAAAAGGAAGACCTGGTAATCTAGATTGCAGCCTAGGTAACTCTATGGGATTTTATTTTCTGCCCAATGGTATCTTTGAGATTCGAAAAATACTCAGTAGCCCTTGCCATCAGCAATAATGTAAAGACAAAATAAGCAACCAATCTTCAAAAAATAAAATTTTGGGATTCTCCCTTGAACTTGTCTCAAACAATAGGAGTAGTGTTGATCCTGTAAATTATATTAAAAATAAATAAAAATAAATAAAAAACCAAACCCACTGCCATATAGTCAATTCTGACTCAAAGCATTCCACATAGAGTTTCCAAGGCTGTAAATGCTTATGGAAGTAGATTGCCTCATCTTCCTTCTATGGAGCAGCTGGTTATTTTGGACTGCCAACCTTCTGGTTCACAGCTAACTGCCTTATCCACAGCACCATGAGAGTACCTTGTAAATTAGATTAAACAGGGACTATCTCTCAGACCAGGGATCCCTGATAGCACACTGTTAAACATTCTATTTTAATTGAAAGTTTGATGATTTGAAAGTACGACCTACTCCATGTGAGAAATATCTGGTATTCATTAATGGAAAGATTACAACCATGGAAACCCTACGGTGTAGTTCTACTCTATCCTATAGGGTTGCTGTGAGTCAGAATTGACTAGACAGCAACAGTGTTCCATCACTCAGATCAAGGCCATAGAGAAATGGTAGACATTACTTCTTCCCAGAGATTGAATATTTAGGTACTGGAACCAATCTTTGGCCTCTTAGCTAAACCCACTAAACTGTCTCAGCAGCTTTTTTGGTGAAAGTGAGATATGATAATGAGAGCTGTTGGCTAGTGTAAGAACATAAACATACTGGGAAAAACTGGTGTTTAATGCAATTCAATTTATTAAATGAAGATTAAACAATTCTTAATATTTTTGAAAGTCACTGTAATTTGAAGTGTGCTTTCACATACTTTCTAGTAATCTTGTAAAACATAAGATTCAAAATATTGTTTCATTTCTTTTCTTCTGAAAAAAGAACATTATTTTCAAAGACTCTAACTATAGTCATGCCACTTACTATTCTATGATTATATATATATATGTGTGTGTGTGTGTGTGTGTGTGTATTTATATAAAGCAGAAGCAAAAACATTAATTGCAACAAACTTTTGGTCAATATTTTACTCGGTACTATTTTCACTACTAAGGACCTCTGGTGGCACTGTGGGTAAAACATTTAGCTGCTAACCAAAATGTCTGGTTTGACCCTACTAGACACTTTGTGGGAGAAAAATAAGGCAGTCTGTTTCCATAAAGATATACAGCTTTGGAACTCTATGGTGCAGTTCTACTCTGTCCTATAGGGTTGCTATGAGCCAGAATTGACTGCACAGAAGTAGGTTTTAGTTTATGATCACTACTACTATTACCACTACCATCACTCCATCACCAATAATAACAATGACAGCAATAAGAGCAACTAACTTTTATTGGGCCAGAAAGTTTGTCAAATGCTTTATGATAAACCATTTACTTTTTTTTTTTAAAATATTTATTTATTTATTTATATTGTGATTTGGATGAAGATTTACAGAGCAAATTCACTTTCATTACAGCAGTTCACATATACTTTGTCTCATGTCATTGACCACAGATTACCACAATGCAACAGCTCCCCTCCCACTTCCTCCCCATAGGTACCTCTTCCCAGTGACCATCCCTCCATACTCTCCTGCGCCCTGAGCTGTCTCCCTGTGCATAAGCAACCCTTCCTTCTCCCATGATTGTTCTCTC
>NW_006922096.1:68741-75557 GCF_000298275.1 Orycteropus afer afer | reverse complement strand
GGTAGGGCACCCAGGCTCTGTCTGAGCACACAGACTGTGATGGAGTTCCTGTGGGCCCAGAAGGTAAGCGGGAGTGGAAATGGCCACACCTCTGTTCACCAAGTGGGTGTTGGGTGTAGTAACAAGAAGAATGTCATACCTTTTCAGTCTTGCAGGCCCTGAGTGTCCTTGGGGTTGTTGGAAAGCAGAACATGTTCTTAAGCCCCAGAAATCTGTGAGAGCACTGTCTCTTTGAATATCCAAAATAGTCAAGCTGGTTTTAAAACCTACAAAATGGCAGCGACCTCCAGACTGGCAAAAGTCCACAGCTCAGCCCACCTTTCTCTTCACCTTCGCTGTTTGTTCACCAGCCACTGTGCACAGTTCTCTGTGCAGTCCTTGGCTAGCAGGGTGATATTTAGGTTAATTCTTAAGTCCTACCACCACAGGAATCTGCAAGAGGGCTGTCTCTTTAAATATCCAAAATAGGCCACTTTTTAAACCTACAAAATGGCGGCACCCTCTGGGCAGGCAGAAGTCCACAGCTCAGCCCATCTTTCTCTTCATCTTCTCTGTTTGTTCCCCAGCCACCATGCATAGTCCTCCGTGCTGTCCCTGGCTAGCAGGGTGATTTGTAGGTTAATTCTTAAGTCCTACCACCACAGGGATCTGTGAGAGTACTGTTTCTTTAAGTATCCAAAATAGTCAAGCCTCTTTTTAAACCTACAAAATGGCGGCACCCTCCGGATCGGCAAAAGTCCACAGCTCAGCCCAGCTTTCTCTTCACCTTCTCCGTTTGTTCCCCAGCCACCGTGTACAGTCTTCTGTGCAGTCCCTTGCTAGCAGAGTGATTTTAAGTTTATTTCTTAGGTCTTACCACCACTTGGGAATCTCCAAGCCCTGTCGTCTGTGCCATCAGGGTTGCTCAGGCCGCTGCCAGACTGCAGCTCCATGTGTCTCTTTTTTTGTTATTTTCATGCAAATTCTTCTGTTAGTTGGGGTTTAGTCCACTTTTGGTTCCTTCCCTTCAAGGCTCAGGGGTCCAAGATTATCTTCTGTGTCTGTGTTAATTGGTTTCCCTTTTCTTTGTTAAAGAGTGTCTGTGCAGTCCTTCTGCCTAGTCCGCCATCTTGCTGGAACTCCACCATTTACTTTTTACAAATATTAATTGTGTGTGTGTGTGTGTGTGTGTGTGTGTGTGGTTTGTGCAGTGATTTTTCCATGTCTGTACTTCATATGTATTCTTATTTCCTTACTAATTTTTCTTTAAATCCATGCAAGCCTAATAATCCTACTTATTTTAGCCTCCTATTGGAAATTGTATCCTTGAAAGAATCGATGTGTATGATACTTTTTTTTCCCTAAATTGCTGTTAAAATAAAAACAATTACTGAAATTTTAAAAAAGAGTCATCCATATAATTCCTCAAGTAATCTCTTTCCTACCATTGATTTGGTATCGATACTTTGGAAAAAGACTGGATGTGTTGTTTACATCCATTGCACAGAACTTAGAGTAAAGGTTTACAGACATCAAGCAATGTGTTTAATATAGCATTACAGAAAAACTGACAGAATTTCTTTATCTGTGTTATTTGAAATCTTATATATAATCTGGTGAGTTTTATGGACCATTATGCTAATTCAAACTCTTACTCTCTTTACCATCTATTATGGGTTTTTAAGGTGGCTTCTTATGTCAAGAAAAAAGCTATAACAGATGTCCAAATAAGCCCTTACAAACTTTAAATGCCAAGTGAGCTGACTCATGTTGTTTGTCCTTGGATTGTACATTTTATTTTTCATGTATCAAGTTATGCTTTTGTTTGAGAGCATTGTGGCATTTATTAATTATCCAGCTGAATTCTCATTTTCAGTAAATGGCATCTAACACAGTGGGGCCATGTCAGACAGGAGCCTTGACTGGGGAACAAATGTCAGTGTGGTGAGGATCCTACTGAGTGTTTAATAACTACAAATGAAGTGCACTGTTACTGTTATAAAACATCATTCCATCACCCTGTAGGTTTCCATTGTAAGTAAAGATAAAATGAGTTGGACAATCTGTACTGAATCCATCAGCTTTAATTGTGCAAGCAAGTCAAAAGTTCTTCAAATAGAATGTATGCTGAAGACGGAAGAACAAAACATCATTATCTAATAAGAAATAAAATAATTTCAATTTAATCAATAACTACACAATGCCCTGGCATTGGAAAATGAATTATTTGATATTAGGTACTCATGAACAATTTTGAATGCTTCTATTTTCTATTTAAAAGGAGACAGAGAGTTGGATAAGTGTATAAATATATGTTATATACTTAGCCATATATTATAAAACCAAAGCAGACAAGGAAAGATGTTGAAAACCAATTCTCAAAGAAAATAACTAAATTCAACTCCTTGCCATTGAGTCGATTCTGACTCATGGCAACACTGGTACAGAATAGTATTGCTCCATAAGTTTTTCTCGATGGCAAACTTCATGGAAAAAATCACAAGGTCTTTCTTCTGTGGCACAGTTGGGTGGGTTTAAGAAGCCAACGTTTTGGTTATTGGAAAAAAAAAAAAAAAACTCACTGTTGTCAGGTTGATTTGACTCATAGCAACTCCTTCTTGGGTTTCTGAGGCTGTAGCACTACAGAAGTGGATTGCCCAATCTTCCTTCTGAGAAGTGGCTGGTGGGTTTGGACCACCAAACTTCTGGTTAGCAATCAAATGCCTTAGGTACTACACCACCAGAGTTCCCCTTTTGGTCAATAGTTGAACTTTTAACTGTTCTGTCCAAGGACCTAGTTCATGGTTTTAAGTGCCTGTATGTCTCTCAAGAAGGCTGTTGCACAGAGGTTAAGAACTTGGCTGATAACTGAAAATGTGACATTTTGAATCTGGTAGCATAGTGCCTAAGGCACTTGACTGATAACCAGAAGGCTGTTGGTTCAAACCCACCAGCCACTCCTTGGAAGGAAGATGGGGCAATCTACTTCTGTAGTGATACTGCCTCGGAAACCCAAGGAGCTGTCGCTATGAGTCGGGTCCGACTCCACAACACATAACAACAACAACAACAAGTGGCACTACAGGAGAAATATGTGGAAGTCTGCTTCTGTAACAATTTACAGCCTTGGAAACCCTATGGGGCAGTTTTTCTCTGCCTTGTAGGATCACTATGAGTCACAAAATCAACTCACTGGCAATTAATTTGTGTGTGTGTGTGTCTGTGTTTGGTAGGTCTCTCAAAATTATACAAAATAAATGAAATGAACACAATAAACAGGTGACATACTGTCACCACAGCACAAAGTCTTCTTTTAGCCAGAAATAAAGGTTTTGGAATAATCTTAGATTATGGGTCACAAAATGGCAGTGCTTGGCAAGAATTGAGGATAAATAGTAAAAACTGGATAAAATATGAAAATTGTATAAACTTTTTATTAAACATATATTATGAACTATTTGTTCAATGAATATTATGTGATTTAGTTATTACAGCAATTTTGTGACAAAGATTGTATTATAAGATACTTAAAGCTTTGAGGAACCTAGAGGACATTATGCTGAGTGAAATTAGAGAATCAGAAAAGGAAAACCATTTCTTTTCACAAAATAAACATCATTTTTTTAAAGTTGCCAGTGATGGGAAGGGAAGGGACAGTAAATCACTAACTAAAGGATTGCTGTTGTTAGGTGCTTGTAAGTCAGTTTCAACTCAAAGCAACCTCACATACAACAGAATGAAACAATACCTAGTCCTGCACAGTCCTCACAATCATTGTTATGCTTGGAACCATCGTTCCAGCCACCGTGTTAATCCAGCTCACTGAGGGTCTCCCTCTTTTTCTTTGACTCTCTATTTTTCCAAGCATGAGGTCCTTCTCCAGGGACTGCTTCCACTGGATAACATGTCCAAAATCCAAGAGGTGAAATCTTTCCACCTATTTGTTCTAAAGAGTATTCTGGCTGTACTTCCTCCAGGATATATTGTTTTGTTCTTCTAGAAGTGCATGGTACATTCAATATTCTTCACCAATACCACCATTAAATGCTTCAATTCTTCTGTGTTGTTGTTAGGTGCCATTGAGTCATGTCTGACTCATAGCGACCCTATGCACAGCAGAATGAACCCCCCCCCCAGTCCTGCATCAGCTCCATGATCCTTGCTATACTTGAACCCATCTTTGCAGCCACTGTGTCAATCCATCTCATTGAGGGCTTTCTCTTCCTGCATTGACCCTCCACCTTACCAACCATGACATCCTTCTCCAGGGAATGGTCCATTCTGATAACAAGACCAAAGTAGATGAGACAAAGTCTGGCCTTTCTTGCCTCCAAGGATATTCTGGCTGCACTTCCTCCAGGACAGATCTGTTGGTTCTTTTAGCAGTCCATGATACTTTTAGCATTCTTCACCAGCACCACACCTCAAAAGTATCAATTCTGCTTCAATCTTTCTTATTCATGGTACAGCTCTCTCATGCATATGAGGTGATTGAAAATATCATGGCTTGTGCCAGGCTCACCTTAGTCCTCAAGGAGATATCTTTGCTCTTCAGCACTTGAAAGATATCCTTTCAGCTGACTTGCCCAGTGCTATAAGTTGTCTAATGTCCTAACTGCTCCTTCCGTTGGCATCAATTGTAGAACCAAACAATGTGAAGTCTTTTACAACTTCAATCTTTTCTCCATTATCGTGATGCTGTATATGGGTGCTTATTCATTGTCCAGCTTTCACATGCATATGAGGCTACTGAAAATTCCATGGCTTGGCTCAGGTGCACCTTAGTTTTCAAAGTGACAATTTTGTTCTTTTACACGTTAAAGACATCTTTTGCAGCAGATTTGCCCAGTGTTATATATGCTTTGATTTATTAACTGCTGCTCTCATGGATGTTGAATTTGGATCCAAGTAAAGTGAAATTCTTCATAATTTCAATAGTTTCTCCTTTTATCATGATGTTTCTTTTGGTCCAGTTTTGAGGATTTTTATTTTAAGTTGGGGTATAACCCATACTGAAGGCTGTATATAGCCTTGTATCTTCAACTAAAGGGTTGTCACTGTTGTTGCTAGTTGCCATTGACTCAGCTCAGACTCCTAGTAATGCTATGTACAACAGAACTAAGCAATGTATGATATCCTTTTTCAAGAACTGATCCCTTTGGACAACATGACTGAAGTAGCTGAGATGAAGTCTGGCCATTCTCATTTCTAAGGAGCATTCTGGCTGCACTTCCAGGACAGGTTTGTTCATTCTTCTGGCAGCCCACGTTATTGTCAGTATTCTTAGCCAACATCACAATTCAAATACACCAATTTTTCGTTAGTTTTACTTATTCATTGTCCAGCTTACACATGCATATGCAGAAATGGAAAATACTATGTCTTAGGTTAGGTACACCTTAGTCCTCAAAGTGACGTTTTTGCTCTTTAACACTTTAAACAGGTCCCTTGCACAAGATTTGACTAGTGCAATATGATGTCTGACTTCTTGACCACTGCTTCCATGGATATTGAATATGGATTATGAAATCTTTGACAACTTCAAACTTTTCTTCATTTATTATGATTTTGCTGATAGGTCCAGTTGTGAGGGTATTTATTTTCTTTATGTTGAGGTATAATACATATTAAAGACTGTAGTCTTTGATCTTCATAATTAAGTGCCTCAAGTCATCTTCACTTTCAGCAAGCAAGTTTCTACCATCTACATAGAAGGGTGTTAATGAGTCCTCCCCTATTGCTGATTCCATGTTCTTTCTTTTATAGGCTAGTTTCTCAGGTTGTTTGTTCAGCATGCAGATTGAATAACTATGGGATGAACATTGAACAAGGCAGAAAGAATCAAAAGAAAATGGAAGGACTACACAGAGTAACTGTACTGAAAAGAACTAGTCAACGTTCTACCATTTTAGGAGGTAACATATGATCAAGAACCAATGATATTGAAGGTAGATGTCTGAGCTACACTGAAGGAATTAGTAAAAAAATAAATAAATAAATAAATAAATAAATAAATAAATAAATAAATAAAACAGTGATCCAGTAATTGATGAATACCCATTGAGATGTTTTAACAAACATATGCAACAATGGAGGTGCTTACTTATTTATGCCAAGAAATTTGGAAAAGAAGTACTTGTCCAATCAACTGGAAGAGATTCATATTTGTGCCCATTCCAAAGAAAGATGATTCAACAGAATGTGCAAATTATTGAACAATGTCATTAATATCAACACAAGTAAAATTTGGCTGAAGATAATTCAAAAATGGTTGCAAAAATGTATTCACTGGGAATTTCCAGAAATTCAAGTTGTATTCAGAAGAGGATGTGGAATGAGAGATATCATTGCTGATGTCCAAGAGATCTTGAATGAAAGCAAAGAATACCAAAAGATGCTTACCTTTGTTTCATTGACTATGTAAAGGAATTCAAATGTGTAGATTATAACAAATTATGGATAATATTGCAAAGAAAGGGAATTCCAGCACACTTAGTTGTGCTCATGAGGAACCTTTACATAGAAAAAGATGCTGTTGTTAAACCTGAACAAGGGGATATTATGTGGTTTAGAATGAGGAAGAGTGTGTATAAATGGATGGTAGACATGTATTAACTTGAGAGAAAGGAAAGATAACATACAATAAGGGAAAATCAGCACAAAATCATCAAGGTAGTGCAAGACACAGGGAGGAGCTCAAGAGTTAAAAGCAAATACGGTGAACACTATTATATATTCAATCCTTCAATAGCAGTAATAACAATAAGTTCTAAGTGGATACATAGATACTCAAATTGAATAAAAGTGGGAAAGTGAATGGGAATATATATATATATA
>NW_006922096.1:65415-68641 GCF_000298275.1 Orycteropus afer afer | reverse complement strand
TATATATATGCTTGATAGAGGATATCTCTACCAATGTACTGTATTTATATGTGCTGAAAAGAGATACATTTTTTAAAAAGGATACATAAATTGATGTTCAACAGGTTTTGGAGGTGTTAAAGTCAATGAAAGCATGAGAGTTTAAATATATGATCTGGTCATGCCTCTACTTTGATTCAGTTGTATAGTTATTAAGAAAAATACAGATGAATGTCAGCCTGTGAGATCCATTAATGAAGTCTATATTGAATCTATCGAGGAGGTATAAAAAGAACATGGGTTGTATTCCAGGCTTAGAACTACATGTGCATGGAGAATTTTAATGTGAACACTAAAAAATCATTTAGAGAAGCAAAACCAAAAGTAAATTCAGGAGGGATATAGTCAAGGCCATGTTTTGGCTCTCATGGACTTCTTTTAATTTTCTTCAGCTGTAATGGGAACTTGAATATAAGCAGTTCATGGTCTGTCCCACAGTCAGCTCCTGGCCTTGTTTTGACTGAAGATACTGAGCTTCTCCATCGTCTCTTAACACAGATGTAGTCAGTTTGCCTCCAGTGTATTCCATCTGGCGAAGTCGACGTGTATAGCCACTGTTTATGTTATTGAAAAAGGGTATTTGCAATGAATAAGTCATTGATATTGCAAAATTCTGTCATGCAATCTCCAGAGTTTTTTCATCACCAGGGCCATATTTTCCAACTACTAGTGATAATTCTTTTTTTCCAACTTTTGCATTACAATGTTGTTGTTGTTATGTACCATCGAGTCGGACCTGAATCATAGCGACCCCTCTTTGGGTTTTCGATGTAGTATCATTATGGAAGTACATTGCCCCATCTTCCTCCTGAGGAGTGGCTGGTGGGTTTAAACTGCCAGCCTTCTGGTTAGCAGTCAAGTGCCTTAGGCACTATGCTACCAGAGTTCCCTTACATTCCAATTACCAGTGATAATTAATATATCTTGACTGCATATCCAGTCAATATCAGACTACACAGGTAAAAATCTTCAATTTCTTCATCTTTGGCTTTGGTGGTAGGAGCATAAATTTGAATAATAGTACTATTAACTAGTCTTCCTTGTAGGTGCATAGATATTATCTTATCACTGACAGTATTGCACTTCAGGATCAATCTTGAAACATTCTTTGTGACAATAAATGTCACAGCATTCTTCTTCAATTTCTCATTCCTGGCATAGTAGATCATATGATTGTCTGATTCAAAATGGCCAAAACCAATCCATATCAGCTCCTTAATGCCTAGGATCTTGATCTTTAGGGGTTCCATTTCATTTTTGACAACTTCCAGTTTTCATAGATTCATACCTCATATATTCTATGTTCTGATTATTAATGGATGTTTACAACTGTTTTTATTTTTTCATTTTGGGTCACGCTAAATCAGCTAATGGAGGTCCTGAAAGCTCTACTAAATCTACATCATTAAGGTTGACCCTTCTCTGGGAAGGGAGCTTATCCCCAGCCATATTTTGATTGCTTTCTGACCTGGAGGACTCATCTTTCTGCACTATATTGGACAATGTTTCAGGACTATTCATAAAGTTTTCTAGCAATATATCATACAATATTTTACTGACATTTATAGGGTTTTCACTGTCCAATTCTTTGAGAAATGGATGGCCCCTTTCTTCTTTCTCCTGAATGTAGAGACCATCTAAAGGATATATTTGATACAGTGAACATCAATTACTGAAAACCAGAGGAATTGTGGGATGACATCAAGAACATCATCCATGAAGAAAGCAAAAGGTCATTAAAAGGACAAGAAAGGAAGAAAAGACCAAAATGGATGTCACAAGATACTCTGAAACTTGCTCTTGAATGGAGAGTAGCTAAAACAAATAGAATAAATGACAAGCAAAACAGCTGAACAGAATATTTCAAAGAGAAGGTTGAGAAGCCAAAGTCAATTATTATAATGAAAAGTGTAAAGAACCAGGGTGAGAAAACCAAAAGAGAAGAACATGTTCAGCATTTCTCAAGCTTCAAGAACTTAAGAAAAGATTCAAGCCTCAAGTTCCAATACTGAAAAATTCTATGGGCAAAATATTGAATGATGCAGGAAACATCAAAAGAAGATGGAAGCAAAATTCAGAGTCACTGTACCAAAAAGAAATGGTTGATATTCATCCATTTCAGGAGGTGGTATGTGATCAAGTACCAATGGTATTGAAGGAAGAAGTTGAAGCTGCACTGAAGGAATTGGTGAAGAACAAGTCTCAAGGAATTGATGGAATACCCATTGAGATGTTTCAACAAACAGATGCCACACTGGAGACACTCATTTGTCTATTCCAGGAAGTTTGAAAGACTGCTAACTGGTCAACTGACCTTATTTGTACCCATTCCAAAGAAAGATGATCCCACAGAATGTGGAAATTATCAAACAATATCATTAATATCACATGAAGGTAAAACTTTGCTGAAGATAATTCAAAAAGATTTGCAGACATATATTGACAGACAAATTCTAGAAATGCAAGATGGATTCAGAAGAGGACGTGTTTTCAATTGCCTCATATTCATGAGAGAGCTGGACAATGAACAAGGAAGACTGAAGAAGAATTAATGCTTTTGAGTTGTGTTGGTGAGCAATACTGAAAGTACCATGGACTTCCAGAAGAAATACCAGATCTGTTCTGGAGGAAATGCAGCTGGAATACTCCTTGGAGGTGAGAATGTCCAGCCTTTGTCTCACCTACTTTGGTCATGTCGTCAGAAGGTAGCACTGCCTGGAGACAGCTAACATGGTTGGTAAAGTGGAGAGTCAACAAAGAAGGTATAGGCAATCACCCAGATGTATTGACACAGTGGCTGCAACAATGGGCTCAAGTACAGCAAGGATTGTAAGGCTTGTGTGGGACCAGACAACATTTCATTCTGTTGCACATAGGATTGCTATGAGTCAGAGCCAACTCGAAGGCAGTAAACAACAACAACATATTCAAAATAGATGATTTCTTTAAAATCTCCATTTTTCAATGCCAATGTCTGTTAATGTTAATGTTTTCTAGATGATTTCAGAAAATACAGAAGAAAAAACATTGACATAATTATTTAAATCCAATGATTAATGGATGTCTGTGGCTGTTTCTCTTCAATTTGAGTGGTGCCACATCAGCAAATGAAGGTCTCAAAAGCTTTCTCTTTTCCATGAGTAAGGCGGAGTTTACTCAGATGTTGCAGCTCTTTCCCAGTCCTATT
>NW_006922096.1:61067-64556 GCF_000298275.1 Orycteropus afer afer | reverse complement strand
GGGGAGGCCTTCAAGGAGATGGATTGATACGGTGGCTGTGATGATGGGCTCAAGTATAGCAGGGATTGTGGGGCTGGCGCGGGATCGGGCAGTGTTTCTTTCTGCTGTGCATGGGGTCGCTATGAGTCGGAAACGACTCGACGGCACTTAACAACAACAACAACAACAACATTTATTTAAATACAAGAGGAGGTAGGGGAAATGCTTTTGAGTAAGAAGGCTTATATTGGTCTTTAAGTGAATATTTGACTTCATGAATTAAAATATTTACACTTATCACAGATAGGTACCCAAAATCTATTTATTTGTGCCTTTTGCATAATTCTAACTCAGAAAACCAAACTTTCTGCAGTCTGCTTGGATTTGACTCATAGCAGCCCCTCCTTGGGTTTCCAAGGAGGTATCATTACAGAAGTAGATTACCCAATCTTCTTTCCGAGGAGTGGCTGGTGGGTTTGAACCACTAGCCTTCTGGTTAGCAGTCAAATGCCTTAGGCACTATGCTACTAGAGCTCTTTATAACAAGATAGGCAATCTTAATTGCCAGGCTATGGAATACAAAGAACATGAAAAATTTTTATATTATCACATAGAATACAAAAATGTAGCAAACAGTATCACAGAGTCAATAGTGAGATATCCCTAAGAGAAACATCCAACTTAATCATATTGTTGGGTAACGCTACATTACCTATTCATATCTAATGAAACACAGTTTCCTCCATTTCTGCATAGTACTTGCATTGATTTTCAATTAGTGAATTAGTAAATTAAGAAACAAAACAAAAACCAAAGGAGAAAGTGCTTCCCCTTAAAATGGAAAAGAATAAAATAATATAAACAAGAATAATATAATACTTAAAGATATTTGAAAGCCTGAAAATCTGGTGAATGGTATATCAAGATAGCCAATATAAAGCACATAGAAAAAAATGTGATGTTGTTAGGTACCGTCTGGTCAGTTCCAACTAGTGGTGACCCTATATATAATGAAACAACACCCTCTTTTAGTAGGAACCTGCACCATCCTCACAATTGTTTCTATGCTTGAGCCTATGGTTGCACCTATTTATCTATCTCATTGAGGGTCATCTTCTTTTTCCTGAGTTTCTACTTTAACAAGCATGATATCCTTCTCTAGGTAATGGGTCCTCCTGATGACATGACAACAGTACGAAAGACAAAGTCTCATCATTGCTTCTCTGGAGCATTCTTGCTGTACTTCTTTCAAGGCAGATGTTTTCCTTTTTCTGGCATTCCATAGTATATAAAATATTCTTTCCCAACACTGTTGCTGTTGTTGGGTGCTGTCGAGTCACTTCCAACTCATTGTGACCCCATGCACTGCAGAATGAAACACCGCCCAATCCCAGGCCAGCTCCATGATCCTTGCTATACTTGAGCCCATTGTCGCAGCCACCATGTCAATCCATCTCATTGAAGCATTCCCCTCCTTCGTTGACCCTCCACCTTACCAAGCATGACATCCTTCTCCAGGGAGTGGTCCCCTCTGACAGCATGACCAAAGTAGGTGAAACGAAGTCTGGCCATCCTTGCTTCCAAGGAGCATCTCCGCTGCATTTCCTCCAGGATAGATCGGTTAGTTCTTTTGGCAGTCCATGGTACTTTCAGCATTCTTCGCCAGGACCACAACTCAAAAGCATCAACTCTTCTTCAGTCTTCCCTTTTCACTGTCCAGCTCTCACATGTATATGGGGCAACTGGAAATATGGCCTGTGTCAGGTGCACCTTACTCCTCAAGGAGAAATCCTTGCTCCTCAGCACTTGAAACAGTTGCTTCACGGTTGATCTTCCCAATCCTACACGTTGTCTAATGTCCTGACTGCTGCTCCCATTGGCCTCGATTGTAGAAATAAGCAATGTGAATTCTTTGAAAATCTCAAACTTTTCTCCATTTATCATGATGCAGCTTATTGGTCCAGTTTTGAGGATTTTTGTCTGCTTTATATTGAGATGTAATCCATACTGCAGACTGTGTTCCTCAACCTTCATCAGCAAGTGCCTCAAGTCATCCTCACTTTCAGCAAGCAAAGTTGTATCTTCTGTGTATCTCAGGTTGTTAATGATTCTTCCTCCAATCCTGATGCCACGTTTTTCTTCATGTAGTCCAGCTTCTCAGATTATTTGCTCAGCATATAGATTGAATAAGTATGGGGAAAGGATACAACCCTGACACACTCCCTTCCTGATTTAAAACCATGCAGTGTCCCCTTGTTCCATTCAAACAACAAATTCCTGGTCAAGGTACAGGTTCCTCATAAGTACAATCAAGTGTTCAGGAATTCACATTCTTCTCAGTGTTATCCACAATTTCTCATGATCCACATAATCAAATGCCTTTGCATAGTCAATAAAATACAAGTAACATCTCTCTGGTATTCTTTGCCTTGATCCAAGATCCATCTGACAACAGCTATGACATCCCTTGTTCCACATCCTCTTCTGAATCCAGTTTGCACTTCTGGAAGTTCTCTGTCAATGTACTGCTACAACCATTTTTGAATTATTTTCAGTAAGATTTTACTTATGTGCAATATTAATGATATTGTTCTATAATTTCCACATTCTGTGGGATCACCTGTACTAGGAATGGGTACAAATATGGATCTCTTCCAGTCAGTTGACCAGGTATTGTCAATATCTCTTGGCATAACTGAGTGAATGCCTCCAGTGCAGCATCCATTTGTTGAAATATCTCAATGGATATTCCATCAATTGCTGGAAGCTTGTTCTTCGCCAATTCCTTCATTGCAGCTTCAACTTCCTCCTTCAGTACCATTGGTTCTAGATCAAACAGTAGCTCCTGAAATGGATGAAGATCAACCAGTTCTTTTTGATACAGTGACTCTGTATTCCTTCCATCTTCTTTTGATGTTCCCTGCATCATTCAATGTTTTGTCCTTAGAATCTTTCAATATTGTAACTTGAGGCTTAAATTTTTTCCTCAATTCTTTCAGCTTGAGAAATGCCGAGCGTGTTCTTCCCTTTTGGTTTTCCAACTCTGGGTATTTGCACATTTCATTAGAGCTTTGTCTCCTTGAGCTGCTCTTTGAAATCTTCTGTTCAATTCTTTTATCTTGTCATTTCTTCCATTTGCTTTAGCTACTCTCCAATAAAGGGAAAATTTCAGAGTCTCTTTTGTCATCCACCTTGGTCTTCTCTTCTTTTGTTGTCTTTTTAGTGACCTCTTGCTTTCTTCATGGATGTTCTTCTTGATGTCATCCCACAGTTCATCTGGTTTCCGGTCATTGGTTTACAAGGCATCAAATATATTCTTTAGATGATCTCTAAATTCAGGAGGGATATATTCTAGATCATATTTTGAAAAAAGGTGTTTGCAATGAACAAGTCGTTGGTCTTGCAGAATTCTACCATGCGAGTTCCAGCATTATTTCTGTCACCAAGGCCAAATTTTCCCAACTACCGGTGATTCTTCTTTGTTTCCAACTTTTGCATTCCATTCACCAG
>NW_006922096.1:58153-60747 GCF_000298275.1 Orycteropus afer afer | reverse complement strand
TCCTTTGTGATGATGAATACCACACCATTTCTCTTTAAACTGTCATTCCCAGCATAGTAGATCATATGGTTGTAGTAGATCATATGGGACCTAAGAACAGGCAGTGAGGCAGGAAGCAGGGAGAAGACAGAAAAAGCAAAGGGGACTGGAACAGATTGAGGAGTCAGCCGCAGGGACCCAGGTGAAGAGTGGGAACCCAGGACACCCCCCACAAGCAGCGAGGTGGGAATCAGGGAGAGGACAGAAAAGGCAAAGTGGGCTGGAACAGATCAAGGAGTTAGCCACAGACATCCAGGTAATGGTGGTTGGAGAGGTTTCCAACAGCTAAGGGAGACAAACCTGTCTGTTGGTTTGTCCCACTGTGGTGATGTGTTGTTGTGAGTCTTGAGGCTGTGCCACTGGTGTTGCAAACCCAGTGGGATGTACCTGTTGCACAGGTATCAGACCAGCTTGCAGACTGAGATAGACTAGAAAGAAGAAGGAGGCCATCCAATTCTCAAAGAATTGGCCAGGGAAAACTTATAAATAGCAGAGAAACACTGTCTGATACATTACTGCACAATTTTATGAATAGTCCAGAAACATTGTCCAATACAGAGGAGGAAGATGAGTCACTTAGTTTAGAAAGCTTTCAATGTAAGACTGGGCAAGAGCTGCATTATCAGAGTAAAATCAGCCTTAGTCATATGGATAAGGCAAAGCTTTTGAGACCTCCATTTGCTGATGTGGCACCACTCAAATTGAGGAGATACAGCAGCAAACATCCAGTAAAAATCAGAACATGCAGTGTACGAAGTGTGAATCTAGGGATATTGGAAGTTGTCAAAAATGAAATGGAACGCAAAAAGATTGATATCCTAGGTATTAGTGAGCTAAAATGGACTGGTTTTGGCCATTTTGAATCAGACAACCATATGATCTACTCCCCAACACTATAATGCATGAATTCTTTTTTGGTCTTTCTTATTCATTGTCCAGCTTTCACATGCATATGATGTGATTGAAAATACCATGGCTTTTCTCAGATACAGCTTAGTTTTCACAGTGATATATTTTCTCTTTCACACCTTAAACAGGTCGTTGCAGCAGATATGTCTAGCACTCTATGTCATTTGATTTCTAAACTGTTACTTCCATGGGGTTTGATTGACGATTCAAGTAAAATGAAAACTTTGACAATTTCAGTCTTTGCTTGTCATGATATTGTTTATTGGTCCATTTGTGAGGATTTTGTTTTCTTTATTTTGAAGTGTAATCCATACTGAAAGTTGAAGTCTTTGTTCTTCATCAGTGAATGCTTCAAGTTTTCTTCATGGTTCTTTCACCTGTATTTGGCAGGTTGTGAATGAGTCTTCCTGTAATCCAAATGCCATATTCTTCTACATATAATCCATCTTCTCAGACTGTTTACTCAAAATACAGATTGAATAAGTATGGTGAAAGTATACAACTCTGATGCACATCTCCTGATTTTAAACTGTGCCATATTTTCTTGTTCTGTTCCATCAGCTGCCCCTGATTATATGTACAGGTTCCTCCTGGACAGAATTCATTGTTCTGGAATTCCTATTCTTTGCAATGTTAGCCATGATTTGTAATGATCCACACAGCTGAATGTCTTTACATAATCAATAAAACACAAGTAAACATCTCTCTGGTATTTTCTGTTTCCTACCAAGATCCATGTGACATCAACAATAATATTGTTCAATCCACATCCTCTTCTGAATTCAGCTTGAATCCCTGCCAATTCCCTGTTGATGTACTGCTGCAACTCTTTTTGAGTTATTTTCAACAATATTTAGTTGTATATGATACTGTGGTACTGTTCAATAGCTTCCACATTCTGTTGGACTACCTTTCTTTGGAATGAGCACAAATCAGATCTCCTTCTGTTGATTTTCCAAATTTATTGACAAAAACAAGTGCTCTCAGCATTGCATTCATTTATTGAGACATCTCAGTGAGTATTCCATCCATTCTTGTTGCCTTGTTTTTGACCAGTTCCTTCAGTGCAGTGTGGCTTCTTCTCTCAGTACCATTTGTTCTTGATCTTATGCTACTTCCTGCAATGAATGGTTGAATGTCAATGATACTTTTTGGTACAGTGACTCTGAGTATTCCTTCCACTTTCCTTGGATACTTTCTGTGTTCTTCCGTATTTTGCCCATAGAATCCTTCAGTATCATAACTTGAGGCTTGAATTATTTCTTCAGTTCTTTCAGTTTAGAAATGCTGAGGGTGTTCTTCCTTTTGGTTTTCTTACTCCAGGTATTTTCACGTTTCATTGTAATATGTTACATTGTCTTTTTGTGCCACCCTGTGAAACCCTCTGTTCAGTTCTTTTATGCCATCCTTCCTCTATGTTCAAGAGCAAGTTTCACCATCTCCTCTGACATCAACTTTGGTCTTTTTTTTTTTTTTTTTCTTTCTAATGAAACTTTGCATTGTTCTCATGTTATATCTTTTCTCTTTTTCCACAACCTATCTGGTCTTTGTCCATCAGTGTACAATAAGTCAAAGCTCTTTATCAGATGGTCTATAAACTCATGTGTGTATACTCAAATTCATATCTTGGCTCTCATTGAGTTGTT
>NW_006922096.1:53940-57748 GCF_000298275.1 Orycteropus afer afer | reverse complement strand
TGTGTGTGTGTGTGTGTATACACACAGATACACACACATATATATATACACATGTATATATATTCACAATGAATAAGTGTTGGTTTTGTAAAATTCTGCCATGTGATCTCCAGAACCATTTCTGTCACCAAGAGGATAATTTCTAACTACTTATCTTTCATATTTGTTTCCAACTTTTGCATTCCTATAACCATGGTCAATCAATTTCTGACTGCCTATGTTGGTAAAAATCTTCAATTTCTTCATCTTTGGCTGCAGTGATTGGTGGATAAATTTGAATAATATTCTTATTATCTGGTCTTACTTGTAGGCTTATGAATATTATCCTATCACTGATAGTATTGTACTTCAGGATAGGTCTTGAAATGTTCTTTGTGACAGTAAATGAGACACCATTCCTCTTTAGTTTTTCATTTCCTACACTGTAGACAATGCAATTGTCTGATTCAAAATGGCCAATACCAGTCAATTTTGACTCACTACTGCCTAGGATATGAAACTCTATGTTTACAATTTCAATTTTGACAACTTTCAACTTTCCTAGATTCATACTTCGAACAGTCCATGTTCTAATTATGAATGGATATTTGCAGCTGTTTCTTCTTATTTTGAATGAATCACACCACATCAGGAAATGAAGACCTCTAGAGCTTACTTCATCTTTGTCTTTAAGGTCAACTCTACTTTGTAGAGGCTGCTCTTCCCCAGTTGATTTTTGAGTGCTTTCCAAACTGAAGACCTCATTTTCAGCACTACATCAATGTTTCACCACTATTCATGAGATTTCAGTATCCAGTTCTTTCAGATATAGACTGACTACCATGTCTTTTTACCTAGTCTGTCTTAGTCTGCAAGCTCCATTGAAACCTGTCCACTATAGGTGCCCCTGCTTGTATGTGAAATACCAGTGGAATAGCTTCTAGCATCAGAGCAATATGCAAGCTACTACAGTATGACAAAGTGACAGACATTTTGTGGACAGAAAAATAGAGTAGGATAACTTTCAAAAACCATTATTTCAAACAAACTGTTATGGGAACCAACTTGCTTTATAAAAAGTTGCTGTTACTGAAAATTTTGTTAAGCAAATGAATAGATGACTACTGTATCTTGACCATGTGTTTATTTCTACAACATTTTATTTAGATTGAGCAGCAATTAGTGCTATTATTATTATTATTATTATTATCTTAGTTTCATCACTTACTCATTTAATAATAATGATATAATTACTTAATTTTTATATGACTTTCCTTCTTTGAAAAATTGGTATAATAAAACACACATGACAAGGTGGAAAATTGAGCTTCTACATATGAAATGCTTAATTCAGTGTATGCCACACAGTAACTTCTCATGAAACAATGACTTTACTGAGGTATTAATTGACTGAAATTATGTGTCATAAAGAAGCCCTAGTTTTATTTATAATATCACATTTTATTTCAGTTATATAATAGAGCTAATAAGTTTGAACCCAGTCTATTTCCCAGAATCTAAAACTTTACTCTCTCTCTTTTTTTTTCTATGGAATTTGCTAAACATGTTTTACCTCTAGTCACTTAATTGCATGCCAATAATTATGATATTATATCTTTTACACTAATAAATCTGGCTAACTCGGAAAACTTTATGGATCACTGCACAGAATGCATTATTGATGACTTTAAATAATAATCATGAATGTCCTATGAAACAAGTGGAATTATTGGAACTATAACTTTGACATTAGTTTCCACATACATTGTAACATAATGTTGCTAATACATATAGATATCACTTTCTTCTTCTTCTTCTTTTTTTTTTTTTCTAATTGTGATTTGGGTGAAAATTTACAGAGCAAATACACTTTCCATAGCAGTTCACATACACTTTGTCTCATGACATTGACCACAATTTACCACAATGTACCGTCTCCCCTCCTACTTCCTTCTGATAGTTACCTCTTCCCTGTGTCCATCCCTCCATGCACTCCTGGCCCCTGAGCTGTCTCCCTGTGCATAAGCAGCCCTTCTTTCTTCCATGCTTGTTCTCTCCAAGGAGTGTATCTACCTCAGGTAAATGTTCAACTCATATGCCTGTCTATTGTTTGGCTGGGAGCCATAGGTGTGCGTTCAATTTCAGACCTGAAGGGCAGCTAGGGGCCATAGTCTCAGTGGTTCCACCAGGCTCTATCGGACTAGAAATCCTGCCCCCCTTTTTTTTCCAAATGATATTCAGTTTTATTCCACATTGCTTTCCCTGTCTATCCAGGACCTCCTATATAGATCCTCTTCCAAGTGGTTGACAGTAGTAGCCAGGCACCATCTAGTTATTCTGGTCTCATAGTCGTATGTATAGGTTGCAGATCGGATGGTGTACCAGTTGCTAGGACTAATTGTTTCCATGAATTTTTGGTTGTCTGCATTCTTTTTGGCTCTAGAAGAGGAGAGACCCATTGTTGCATCTAGATGGCAGCTTGCAAGCTTTTAAGATCCCAGTTGCTGCTCACCACAGTAGGAGGTGGAACAATGTTTTGTGTAGTATATTATGCTGATTGAGCTTGATGTCCTCTGTGACTATGGTCTCGAGCCCGTAGGTTCCTACTCAGCCTAATCAGTTCCTCTGGTAGCTGGCTGTGACCAAGCAGTGATCACAACTTTGCCCATTGTCAGCTCCACTATACACTTGGGAATTCAGGTCATACACATAAAGTTATAGGACCATTGTCTGCCAAGCCTATACATGTTCTTGGGTACACTCCCCACTTCATAGACATACCTAAGTTCAACCTGTCCACCCATCTATCCACCCATATACCGTGTTTGCCTTTATTGACCACACTATATGTGTATTATATGGGAAAAAGGGTTCATCTTTGTTGTTTGTACTTCCCATGTACCTCTTTATGTCTTTCTCTTCCTCAATGTCACTATATTGATCACTCACATTTGGTACATTGCCCTTCTCTTTACCCAAATCAAAACTTCTCTATCTATCTAAGAGTATTCCCTGCCCTCTCCTCCCACCTCAGGTAAGCAACAAAGACAATTTCCTTCAATAGATAAACCTTTCATTGACTTTTACAATAACAGACGAATACAATATTTGTCCTTTCGTGATTGACTTATTTCACTCAGCATAATGTCCTCCAAGTTCCTCCATGTTATGTGGTGTTTTTCAGATTCTACATTATTCTTTAGGGTTGCATAGTATTCCATTGTGTGTATGGACCATAGTTTGGATATCCATTCCTCAGTTGATGGACATCTAGGTTGTTTCCATCTTTTGGCTATAGTAAATAGTGCTGTGATGAACATGGGTGTGCATATGTCTGTTCTTGTCATGGCTCTCACTTCTTTTGGGTATATACCTAGTAATGGAATAGCTGGGTCAAATGGTATTTCTAGTTCCAGCTTTTGAAGGAACCACCATACTGCTTTCCACAATGGTTGTACCATTTTCCAGTCACTGCATCAGTGTATCATAGTACCTATCTCTCCACATCCTTGTCAGCATTTGTTATTTTCTGTCTCCTTGAACTTTGCTACTAGTGCTGGAACAATATGGTATCTCATTGTTGTTTTCATTTGCATCTCTCTAATTGCTGATGATCATGAGCATTTCTTCATATGTTTTTTGGCCACTTGAATATCCTCCTTGGTGAAGTGTCTATTCATGTCTTCTGCCCATTTTTTAATTGTATTGTTTGTCTTTTTGTTATTGAGGTGTTGGAATTTTCTATAAATTCTAGAGATAAGTCCCTTGTCAGATAGGTCATTACCAAATATTTTTTCCCCATCTGTAGCTTCTCTTTTGACTCTTTTGG
>NW_006922096.1:52995-53555 GCF_000298275.1 Orycteropus afer afer | reverse complement strand
TAGTTTTGGGTTTCACATTTAAGTCTTTGATCTATCTGGAGTTCATTTTTGTGTATGGTGTGAGGTACAGATCTTGTTTCATTTTTCTGCAAATGGATCTCCAATTTTACCAGAACCATTTATTAAACAAACATTCTGTTCCCCTTTTAATGGATTTTGGCCCTTCATCAAAGATCAGCTGACCATAGGTCACTGGATCTATTTTTGGGTTCTCAATTCTATTCCATTGGTCTATGTATCTGTCATTAAACCAATAGCACTCAGTTTTGACTACTGTGGCTATATAATAGGTTTTGAGATCTGGCCTGCTTTGTTCTTCTTCTTCAGTAGTGCTTTGCTTATTCGAGGTCACTTTCCTTTCCATATAAAGTTAATGATTGGTTTTTCCACGTCCCTAAAGAATGTTGATGGGATCTGGATTGGGATTTCATTGAATGTGTAGATTGCTTTGGGTAGAATTGACATTTTTCACAATGTTCAATCTTCCTATCCATGAGCATGGGATATTCTTCCATTTATGTAGATCTCTTATGATTTCTTGAAGTAGTTTTTTATAGTTT
>NW_006922096.1:37268-50737 GCF_000298275.1 Orycteropus afer afer | reverse complement strand
CCAAAGATTTTGGTATGTTGTGTTTTCATTCTCGTTTGATTCAAGGAATTTTTGAATTTCAATTTTTATTTCTTCTCTTACCCAGTCTTTCTGAAGGAGTGTGTTGTTCAGTTTCCACATGTTTACTCTTTTTCTGTTGTTCTTTCTATTGCTGATTTCTAATTTGATAGCATTATGATCTGAGAATAAGCTTTGCAGTATTTCAATGTTTTCAAATTTATTAAGGCTTGCTTTATGGCCTAAAATATAGTCTATCATGGAAAAAGTTCCATGTGCACTGCAGAAGAATGTATATTGTGCTGCTGTTGGGCAAAGTGCTCTGTAGATGTCTATAAGGCCAAGTTGATGGAGTGTATTATTAAGCTCATTTGCATCTTTGTTGAGTTAATTTCCAGTTCTATCTTTCAAAGAAAGTGGTGTATGAAAATCTCTCACTATGACTGTGGAGTCATCTATTTGGCTTTTCAACTCTTCTAGTCTCATTTTTGTATTTTGGGGCTCTTTCTTTGGGTCTGTAGATATTTATTATGGTTATATCATCATGTTCAATTGATCCTTTAATCATTATATAATGTCCTTCCTTGTCTCGTATGGTGATTCTTGTATTAAAGTCAATTTGATCAGAAATTACTGTTGCCACTCCTGCTCTCTTACAGTTACCATTTGCTTAATATATCTTTTTCCACCTTTTGATTTTTAGTCTATTTTTGTCTTTATCTCTAAGGTGTGTCTCTTGTAGGCAGCATATTGATGGATTTTGTTTTCTTATCCACTCTGCAACTTTCTGTTTCTTGAGTGGTGCATTTAATCCATTAGTATTCAGTGTAATTATTGACAAGTGTGAATTTGTTGCTGTCATTTTGGTATGTGTTTTTTCGTGGTGTCCCTGGTTTCTTTGTTCCATATTTTTTATGTGCTGAGCTCATTATGTTTATGAATTGTGTTATCATTTCCTTTGCTGCTGTTGTTTTAGTATTTGCTGAGTATTTTTGTTTGTCCTCTTTTTAATTGTGATATGAAAGATTATCCTTTTTTCTTTGAAGTTACTCTATGAATTATAAATTTCTCCCTGAGTTTAAAACAGTCCATTCTATCTTGCAACTCTCTTGACTTCCTCACCATTTAGAAGTTCTGTAACTACAAAGTCTTTTCCATCTTTTTGTTTGTAGTTGTCCTCACTTGCCAATTGATGTCTCTGGTTCCCTGTTTACAATCTTGTAGGCTTATTTTACTTTGACTATGTCTATAGCCGTGGTTTCTGGGTTATGTCATCTTGTGTTTAATGGTTGGTTGTTATTTGCTATTTTTGGTTCTCTACTCAAAGGACTCCTTTTAGCTTACTCTTGTATGGTTGGTCTGATTTTGACAAATTCCCTTAGTTTCTGTTTATCTGGAAATCTGCTAATTTCACCATCATTTTTGAGGTACAATTTTGCTGGGTATATAATTCTTGGTTGAAAATTTTTCTCTTTCAGGGTTTTATGTATACCATCCCATTTCATGGTTTCTGCTGAGAAATCGAGCTTATTCTTACTGGTTGTCCTTTGTAGGTAACTTTTTGTTTTTCCTGTGCTGCTTTCAGGATTCTGTCTTTTTCCTTGTTTTTGGTGAGTTTGATGATTATATATCTCAATGATTTTCTTTTGAGGTCTATCCTGTTTGTGGCTTGTTGGACTTTCTGAATGGATATGTTCTCCTCTTTCATCATATCAGGGAAGTTCTCCTCCAGGAACTCTTGGACAATTTTCTCAGTGGTTTTTTTTTTTCTCTTCCTGTTCTGGAATTCCAATGACATGCATATTATTTCTTTTGATGGTATCCCACATGCACCTTAGGCTTTCTTCATTTTGTTTTAACCTTTTTTTTTTTTGATTGTTTCCTTTCCAAAGAAGTATTCAGGTATTTGTCTTCAATCTCATTAATTCTGTCTTCCATTGTATCAATTCTACTCCTTTGCCCTTCCAATGTGTTATCTATTTCTGACAATTTAGTATTAATCTTATGGATTTCTATCTGTAGATTTAGAATCATTTCTAATTTTTCATTTATTTTGTCATTATTTTCTTCTACAATTCTTCTAAGGTTTTTTTTTTTTTTTTCCCTCTGTGTTTTCTTTGATCTGTCTCTCAATCCTTTGAATATACCTAAATATAATTCTTTTGAGTTCCTTATCAGAGAATTCCAATGCTGCTTCTTCCTCAGGGATATGTTCTGGGTCTGTATCCTGTTCCCTTTTTTCTACCACTTTATGTTGCTTCTTTTTGTGGACTGTGATTGTCTTTTGTCTCTGAGACATGGTGGTATTGTATTAATATATTTTTTAATTGTTTGTGAAGAGCTGCCAAGAGTGATTCAGGCTCTTTTTGGTGGTATCATTGGCCCCTTGGTGGAGAAGGAGGTGCTGGCTCTTGCTCAGTAAGTGAAGTTGCAGGAGGTGTGGGTGTACTTGTATTTTATGGGGACTGTAGCTGACTCACACTCAGTTAGAGAAAAATTACAATTGAATAACCATCAAAAAAATAAAAGTACATGTACAAAAAATACACCATGTAATCACACAGGAACAGTAACTAAAAAAGGAAAATGGGGAGAAAAGAAGAAGAAAACAAGAAAACCTGTAATAGCTGGGGATAGGGAACTAAGAGAAAAAATGTACAAAAAATACACTATGTAATCACACAGGAACAGTAACTCAAAAAGGAAAATGGGGAGAAAAGAAGAAGAAAACAAGAAAACCTGTAATAGCTGGGGATAGGAAACTAAGAGAAAAAAGGTAGAGAAGGAGAATAATGAAGAAAAAAAATGGGGAAAATGCAAAAAAAGAAAAAAAAAACAACAAGAAATGGGGTTAACCTTGAGGAAAAAAAAAGGGAAAAAAGAAAAAAAGTTATAATTTTTTAACCAGGAACTGGGAAAAGAGAATACAAAACAAAACAAAAAAAGTGTGTAAACTAGGACCTGGGAGGGGAAGAATAGTAAAAAGGAAAAAAGTGTTAATAATAACAATAGTTTTAAAACAGACAGATACAAGGAAACTAAACACCAGAAAAAAGAAAGAGAAAAAGAAGAAAAAATTAAAATTAAAACAAACAAAAAAAAATTGGCAGAAGACAGGGCAGGGCATCCAGTCTCTGTCCGAGCACACAGACTGGGTTGGAGTTCCTGCAGGCCCAGAAGGTGGGTGGGGGTTGGGGGAGGCTGCACCTCCATTCACCAAGTGGGTGTGGGGTATAAATGTAGCAAGAGGAATGTCGCACCTTTTCAGTCCTGCAGGTCTGGAGAGTTCTTGGGGTTACTGGGAAACAGAACCTCTTCTTAAGCCCCTGGAATCTGGTAGAGTGCTATCTCTTTAGGTTGTCTTTAGCTGCTGGTTATGTGTTCATTTGTTTTGTCTTGGTTTTATGGTTTAATATTTTGAAAAGGTGAAACTGATGTATTTTATTTTATTATTGATTCAGGTATGTTGGGTCACTCTGCTGTTTTCTTTGTGATGGTGCAATCACTGTGTGGAATGTGGATATGTGTTTCTGTTTGTCATAAAGAGGGTTTAGAGTTTGGAGCAGTAGGTTTTATGTTAATTGGCTGAATATGGTTTCTTCTATTGAATGAGTGAAGTTTTTGGTGGAGAAGGTGGGAGCAGAAGGAAAGCTTGGTTTTGCTAGGGTCACTTTCTAGTGCTTTGTGCAGGCTGTTATTGATGACATAGTTATTTATAAGACCACGGCTCAATCTCAGGAAAGATTCCTGTTGTTAGGGAGTCACCACTTTCCACCAGGCTCAGGAACATTCAAAGACCCTGCTTTTGAGGTCCCTTCACACCAAAAAGCTGATCCAAGGCAAATTTCCAGGACCACACTCAGCCACGCCTTCCTCTCTCTCCCTTCCCTGTATGCCCGCAGCACTGGTGCAATCCCCCCAGACCACCAATGGCTCGGGAGGTTGTCTGTGATACCACCAACTTGTGGTGCCAAAGAAGCACGTGATTTCAGTTGTGCTGGAGTCAGAGGAGTACCTGCTAGTAACCTGTGGTCCCGATATCAATGACAAAGATAAGCACAATGTCTCCCAGGCTGACCCAAGCCCACTCATTGACCTGCTGACAGGGGAGTGAGCTCACCCTCCTGGAGCACCAGTGAGCTCTCTACTTGAGTTTTAGTGGTGCTCCACATGCCCATTAGCACTCAGGTGACCTAAGTTACTGATAAAATCAGGTGCTGGAGGCAGATCCTTGGGACTGTTTGCTGGGATGTTAGTGTGGTCACTGGTATGCTGATATGGGGTGTCTTCTTTCTTAGCTCATGGGGATCTCAGGTGGCTGCCCTCACCCTCCAGTCAGTGCCCAGGGAAGTTTCCAATGGCCTCTCTCAGCTGCCCATCTGTCCTCCACCAGGTAAATCTTTCTTAAATAATAATCTCCCTCTGAATTTCCTCTAATTCTGCTCTTCCATGTTTGGTGCACTCTGATTCAATGAGCTGTTCAGAGCACCAAAATCCCTCATTCAAACTGCTGTACCTAGTTTTTCAAGCACTTAGTTGCTAGAGGGAAATAGCGTCGTGCTTACTGATGAGACTCCATTTTGACTCTCTCCATGAATATCACTTTTAAGAAAAATGTTTATTTAATAAATATTTACAATTAGATAGATAGATAGATAGGAAGACCCTTTAATACTACTATTATTAAAATCTGCACACCAACCACCAAAGCCAACGATGAGAAAATTGAAGATTTCTTTTGGTTTTATCAACATCTGCAGCCTGAAATTGACTGAGCATGCCATCAAGATATGTTAATAATCACTGAGGACTGAAATGCAAATGTTGGAAACAAAGGAAAATCACCGGTAGTTGGAAAATTTGGTCTCGGTGGCAGAAATAACTCTGGAGATTGTATGATAGAATTTTGCAAGATCAATGACTTATTCATTGCAAATACCTTTTTCAACAACACAAAGGTGACTATAACCATGGAAATCACCAGATGGAGTACATAGTAATCAAACTGACTACATCAGTGGTAAGAGGCAATAGAAAAGCTCAATATCTTTAGCCAAGAATAGGCCGGGAGCTGATTGAGGAACAGACCATAAACTGCTCACAGGCAAGTTCAAATTGAAGTTGAAGACAATTAAAAAAAGTCCACAAGAGCCAAAATATGACCTTGAATATATCCCTCCTGAATTTAGAGACCATCTAAAGAATGGATTTGATGCATTGAACACCACTGGCTGAAAACCTGAAGAATTGTGGGATGATATCAAGAACATCATCCTTGAAGAAAGCAAGAGGTCATTAAAAAGAAAAGAAGAAAAGACCAAAGTGAATGTCAGAAGAGTCTGAAACTTGCTCTTGTGAAGGCAGTGGCTAAAGCAAATGGAAGAAATGGCAAGATAAAACAATTGAACAGAAGATTTCAAAGAGCAGCTTTAGCAGACAAATTAGTATAATGAAATATGCAAAGACCTCAAGTTAGAAAAGCAAAAGAGAAGAACATGCTTGGTATTTCTCAAGCTGAAAGAACTGAGGAAAAAAAAAATTAAGCCTCAAGTTACAGTATTGAAAGATTCTATGGGCAAAATATCAAATGATGCAGGAAGCATCAAAAGAGGACAGAAGAGATACACAGAGTCACTGTATCATAAAGAACTGGTTGATGTTCATCAATTTCAGGACGTGGCATATGACCAAGAATTAATTGTATTGAAAGAAGATGTTGAAGCTGCACTGAAGGAATTGGCGAAGTACAAGGCTCCAAGAATTGATGGAATACCTATTGAGATGTTTCAACAAAAGGATGCCCCATTGGAGGCACTCACTCAACTATGCCAAGAGATTTGGGAGACAGCTAGCTGGCCAAATGAATGAGAGAGTTCCATATTTGTACCCATTCCTAATAAAGGTGATCCCACAGAATGTGGAAATTTTCAAACAATATCATTAATATCACAAACAAAATCTTACTGAAGATAATTAAAAAATGGTTGCAGCAGTATATTGACAGAGAACTTCCAGAGGTGCAAGCTGGATTCAGAAGAGAATGTGGAATGAGAGATGTCATTGCGAATGTCAGATAGATCTTGGCTCAAGGCAAAGAATACCACAAAGATGTTTACTTGTGTTTTATTGACTATGCAAAAACATTTGATTGTGTGGATCATAAGAAATTGTGGATAACATTGAGAGGAATGGGAATTCCTGAACACTTCATTGTACTCATGAGGAAACTGTACATAAACCAGGAAGCTGTCATTCAAACAGAACAAGGGAACACTGCTTGGTTTAAAATAAACAAAGGAGTGTGTAATGGTTGTATTCTTTCACCATATTTATTCAATCTATATGCTGAGCAAATAATCTGAGAAGCTGAACTATATGAAGAAGAATGTAGCATCAGATTTGGAGGAAGAATCATTAACAACTTGCAATATGTCTATGACACAACTTTTGCTAAAGTGAAGATGACCTAAAGCATTTACTGATGAAGACTGAAGATTGAAGACTATAGTCTGCAGTATGAATTACACCTCAATACAAAGAAAACAAAAATCCTCGCAATGAGACCAGTAAGCAGTGTCTTGATAAATGGAGAAAAGTTTGAAGTTGCCAAAGACTTCAAATTACTTGGCTCGACAATCAACACCAATGGAACCAGCAGTCAAGAGATCATATGTTATATAGCATTGGGCAAATCTGCTGCAAAGGATCTCTTTCAAGAGCTGAAGAGCAAAGATGTCTCCTTGAGGAATAAGGTATGCCTGACACAGGCCATGGTATTTTCAATCATGTCATATGCATAGGAGAGCTGTACAATGAATAATGAAGATCAAGGAAGAGTTATTACTTTTGAGTTGTGGTGCTGGTGAAGAATGCTGAAAGTACCATGGACTTCTAAAAGAACTAACAAATCTGTTCTGGAGGAAGTGCAGCAAGAATGCTCCTTGGAAGTGAGACTGGCCAGACATCATCTCACCTACTTTGGTCATGTTGTCAGAAGGGACCATTCTCTGGAGAAGGATGTCATGCTTGGTAAGGTCGAGGGTCGATGAAAAAGACGAAGGGCCTCAAAAAATGTATTGACACAGTGGCTGCGGCGATGGATTCAAGTATAGCAAGGGTTATGGAGCTTGTGTGGGACAGGGTAGTGTTTCATTGTGATGTGCATAGGGTCACAATGAGTCAGAGGCAACTTGATGGCACTTAACAACAACAAATATATATAGCAAAGCAGCTCCAGTGGTATAATGGTTAAGGCATTTGACTGCTAACTGAAAGGTAGATGGTACTAATCCACCAGCTACTCTGTGGAAGAAAGATAATGAAAGTCTGCTTCCATAAAGATTTATAGACTTGGAAGCCCAACAAGGTCAATATGATTTGGAATTGGATGGTAATGAGTTTGGCTTTTGGTACTCTCTCTCTCTCTCTGTCTCTCTCTCTCTCTCTCTCTCTATATATATATATACATACATGGGAGCTCTGGTAGCATAGTGCCTAAGACACTTTACTGCTAACCAGAATGCTGATGGTTCAAACCCACCAGTCACTCCTCGGAAGGAATATTGGGCAATCTACTTCTGTAGTGATACCGCCTCGGAAACCCAAGGAGGGGTCGCTATGAGTCAGGGCCCACTTGATGGCACATAACAACAGTAACACACACACACACACACACACACACACACACATATATATATATATATATACACACACACACATATATATATGTCAAGGTGTTACCTTGCAAATGTAACTCTTTTCTTTGCCTGCTGATTGCTCTCTATGAGAAGTCCAAAATGATCAGGTGAAAGGTGAAGAATCATGTTTATTGGAATTCTTACTGTGTCCCCTGGTGATAGATCTCTTCCTCTAGGAAGGAGGATCTACAACACCTCAAATTGTGAAAACTGAAGCACTATTTCCTCAAGTGGATCATCAAGGCATAATGTTAACTAGAGATACTCTTACTTTCAACCCGGGTCTATATGTTAAAAATATTGATGGCATAAAAACAATAATCAAACTCACTGCACTTGACTCGGATCTGACTCACAGTGACCTTTCCTTGGCTTTCCAAGGTGGTATAATTATGGGAGTAGATTGCCCAATTTTCCTTCTGAAGAGTGGCTGGTGGGTTTGAACTGCCAGTTTTCTGGTAAGGAGCCAAATGACTTCGGCATAACATCATATAATGGCAGATGTTAAGATAAAGTACATCCTAAAAGATAGATTTCTAACCTCACATGACGTCATCTCCAATTCATTTTTTGTCTATATCTTCTAGATGCTATCCCAATGCTTTATCAGGCTGACATCTCCTGGGAACTGTGGCATATATGGTAATGATGTAAATCCATGATCAAGTGCTCATTGTCACACTCCTTCAGCCTTAGCATTAGTTTCTGGGTCCAAGATGATACAGATGGAATTCCATGTAAGTAAATTGCACATCTGTGAGATCTCAGATAATGAAGCTGGCTGAAAAACTGGCAGGAAAAGCAAATCAGACTAAAAATATCTGTCAGTCATGGTCAAAAAACAAAATTAAAAAAAAAAAAAAAACTGCTGCCCTTTCCAGACTGGTGTGATATAAGGTAATTTTCACCATGTGGGTGATTATCGCTTATGTTATGCAGATTTTTATGATGTCTAAATCTTACCCCATTACTGTGAATATGAGTGAATATGATTATACATAATCCCTATGATTATGATGCATTGTTAACGCATCTTAAGTAACTGTACGTAGTTAACTTACAAGGACATCAGTAAATTAGGGAGACTAACTGGGTGGATCTAGTTTAATTATATGAGCCCTTTTATTTTAGTATTATTATTATTTTTTAATCATTTTATTTATTTATTTATTGTCCTTTGGGTGAAAATTTATAGAGCAGAATTTGTTTTACATTCAACAGTTTATGTCCAAGAGGTGGATATCCGTAGAGTAGGTGGGTACATTGCGCTGAGTTGGGTGTTCAGCCTGTAAGTCTTTCTACTGTTGGGCTGAGAGCCAGTCCTTGGGGGTGAGTCCTTCATATGAGCCCTTTTAAATGAGTACTTGCTATTTTTTGTAGCAGTAGAGGGAGTCAGAAAGAATTCACAGTACAAGGATTCTACACACCGTTACTGGCTTTGAAGGTTGTGGGAATGGCAATATGCAAGGACTGGAGAGCAGCCTCTTGAATCTGAGTGTGATTCTTGACTGATAGCCAGCAAAGAAACAGGGACCTCTTTCATAAATCTATACAAGCCTGAATTGATCTAATAAGCTATATGAGTCTAGAAGTGGAGCTTTTCCTAGCGCCTCCAGACAAGAGCTAAGCTTGGACAAAATTTTGATTTTGGACTTATAAGCCCATGACCAAAGAGTGTAACTAAACCCAACTAGACTTCTGACCTACAGAACTGTAAGATAATAAATGGGTGTCATTTTATGCTTTAAGTTTGCAGTACTTTGTTAGGTAATAATAGAATACTGGAGTCTCTCAGTGGCTCAAATAGTTAAGGTATTCAACAGCTAACCAAAAGTTTTATGGCTCGAGTCTATCCACAAGCATTTTGGAAAAAAGATCTGGTGATCTTCTGGGGTCTGCATCCAAAAAGTCTGCCACTGAAAACTCTATGGAGCACTTCTCTTCTGACACTCATGGGGTCAACTCACCACAAATCAACTGACTTGGCAGCAACTTTTTCTTAAAAATAGAATAGTAATACATTCTCCAGAAATAACAGTACCATGCTGAGAGCTCAGTGTTTTTTTTTTTTTTTTTTTGTCTTCTGATTGTACAGACATTCAGAAGTGTCAGTACCTAGACTGGTGTTGGTGAGAGGGAGACCATGCTTAACCTCCATGGCTACTTGTTTTATGGGCCATTGTGCAAACACAGGAGTATTTAAAAGTCATTAATCTAGTTGATATCTACTGAACTAATCTGTTTTCCACCTGCTTATTTAGTGCTTCTTTATTAGTTGTTTTTAATATAGGTACCAAATAACAGTTCAAGTAAAAACCTTCAGTTCAAGTTGTAAATGAGTATAACATATTGGTAAGAATTATTAATGATACACATACTTGAGTAGTTAGTTAAACTATACTGCTAACCAGAAGGCTGGTGGTTCAAACCCACCAGCAACTCCTTGGAAGGAAGGTTGGTCAATTTACTTTCATAGTGATACTGCCTCAGAAACCCAAGGAGGGGTAGCTATGTATCGGGACTGACTCAGCCACAGTGAGTTTGCTTTTTGGTGAGTGAAGGGCACTAAGAATGTTAGATTATTAGGAATATTCTGTTTTTTACTGCCTCAGCTGTTCTGATTCCCTTGTGGCATGTTAGTAACCTTTGTTATGATGATTTTATTCCTAAGGTCTGCATTACGAAGTTGATGTTTCTTTACAATATGTTTTTGTCCCAGTCCACAGGAAACCCAATTCACCACAATCTGTGAAAGTTACAGGGAGACTGATACTTCAATGTTCAATGGGAATTTATGGTGTAACACTACACACTTTAATCTTCATGAACAATTAGAGTTTATCTCATGAATGTATAGTAGGCTTAGCATGGTTGTTGTTGTTTTTATGTGCTGTCAAGTTGGCCCCAACTCATACTGACCTCTCCTTGGGTTTCTGAGGTGATATCACTATGGAAGTAGATTGCCCAACCTTGCTTCTGAGGAGAAGCTGGTGGGTTTGAACTGCCAGCCTTCTGGTTAGCAGTCAAATACCTTAGGCACTATGCTACCAGAGCTCCTGGCTTATCATTAGGAAATTAAACATTATTATTCACTACATTATCTGAACAAATCATATGATTGTCTCAATAGATACAGAAAATCAATGGATAAAATTCAACACCATTCATGATAAAGTCTCTCAACTAATTAGGAACAGAAGGAAACTTCCTCAGTATGACAAAGAACACCTATGCAAAAGCTTATCAATATCATACTTAAGAGTGAAATGTTAAACATTTTCCCCATGTTGTTATTTGCTGTCCAGTCGGATCCAACTCATAGCGATCCTTCCTTGGGTTTCGGAGGTGGTATCACTATGGATGTAGATTGCCCAACCTTCCTTCTGAGGAGTGGCTGGTGGGTTTGGACCACCAGCCTTCCGGTTAGCAGTCAACTGCCTTAAGCACTATGCTACTGCTGTTGTTATGTGCTGTTGAGTTGGAACTGACACAGCGACCACTCCTTGGTTTTCTGAGGCAGTATCACTACAGAAGTAGATTGCCCCATCTTCCTTCCAAGGAGTGGCTGGTGGGTTTGAACCGCTAGCCTTCTGGTTCACAGTCAAGTGCCTTAGGCACTATGCTACCAGAGGCTCCATTTTCTCCATAAGATTATGAAATATACCTGTCCATAGGGTACCACCATTTTGAATGTTTACAAGTGGCTTGACCATTTTGGATATTTAAAGAGACAGCTCTCTCCAAGATTCTAGGGGCTTAAGAACAGGTTCTGCTTGCCAGTAACCCCAAGGACACTCCGGACATGGACGACTGAAAAGGTGTGACATTCTCCTTCTTACTCTTATACCCCACACCCCTTAATGATCCTGAGTTTTATATTTTATGAAATATAAAAGGAGATTTTATCCCAGCATTTTATTCAACAATTTTATTGGACATCCAAATCAGTGAAGTAATACAAGAAAAATAAATAGAATGTATAAAGCTTGAAAAGAAGTAAAACTGATTTTATTCATAGACAAGATGATTAGTTGCATGAAAAATCCTAAACATTATATAAAAATATGAATAAAAATTAAATTAAATAAATATGCAAGACATCAAGACAACATAAAATTAGCTGTTTTTTATATAATAGCCATAAACTATTGGATAATAAATGAAAATTACTTTTTAAATGTCATCAATATTCATGAAATATTTTGGAATAAATTTGCCAAATAACATGGAGGATTTCTGTATTAAAGGATAAAAAATGTATTAAGGGACTTCCAGTAAGATGGTAGAATAGTGAAAATGACCGCACAAATCCTCTTCAACAAAGAAAAGGGGAACCAATTAACACAGACACAGAAAATAATCCTGGACCCCTGAGCCTTGAGGGGAAGGATATAGAAGTGGACTAAACCCCAAATAGCAGAAGAACTTGCATGAAAATTCCAAAAAAGGAGAAATATGGAGCTGTAATCTGGCAACAATCCTGAGTAAGTCTGAGTTAGTCTCATGGCACAGATAGCTTGGAAAGTGATTAGTGGTGGTAGGACCTAAGAATTAACCTAAAAATCAGCCCTGCTAGCCAGGGACTGCATGGAGGACTGCTCTGGTGGCTAGGAAATAAAATGAGAAGCACCAACAAGAGAAAGACAGGCTGAGCTGTCGACTTTTGCCTGTCCATGGGGTGCTGCCATTTTGAATGTTTACAATTGGCTTGACCATTTTGGATATTTAAAGAGACAGTGCTCTCCAAGATTCCAGGGGCTTAAGAACACGTTCTGCTTGCCAGTAACCCCAAGGACACTCTGGACATGGATGACTGAAAAGGTATTACATTCCCCTTGTTACTCTTATACCCCACACCCCTAGCTGAATGGAGGTGCAGCATCCCCCACTCCCACTCACCTTCTGGGCTCGCAGGAACTCCATCCAAGTCTGTGTGCTAAGGTGGAGCCTGGGTGCCCTGCCCTACCCTCCCCCAATTTTTTTCTTTTTTTCTCTTTCTTTTTTCTGGTTTTTAGTTTGCTTGTTTTTGCCTGTTTGAAAACTACTATTATTATTAATACATTTGTTCTTCTTACTATTATTCTTTATTCTACACTTCCCAGGTACCAGTTCTCAGCTTTTTTCTTTTCCCTGTTCATGGTTGATTTTTTTTTTTTTTCCTTTTTTTCTTGTAGTTAACCCACTCCCTTGTTTGTCTTTTTGCATTTTTCCAATTTTTTTCTTCATTATTCTCCTTCTCTACTTTTTTTTCTCTTATTGTCCTATACCCAGATATTGCAGGTTTTCTTGTTTTTTCTTCTTCTTTTTCCCTTTTTTTATTTTTTTAGTTAATGTTCCTGTGTGATTACATGGTGTATTTTTGTCCACATGCATTTAGTTTTTTGATGGATATTCAGTTGTAATTTTGGTCTAATTGAGAGGGAGACAGCAACAGTCTCTATAAGACACAACTATACCCACACCTCCGGCAACTTCACTTACTTAATGAGAGCCACCACCTCCTTCTCCATCAATGGGCCAATGATAAAAAAAACACCAAGAAGAACCTGAATCACCCTTGGCTGGTCTTCACAAACAGTTAACAGAGACCTTAATACAACAATACCATGATATCTCAGAGACAGACAATCACAGTCCACACAAAGAAGCAAGATAAAATGGTAGAAACAAGGGAACAGGGTACAGATCCAGAACACATCCCTGAGGAAGACGCAGCATTGAAACTCTCTGATAAGGAATTCAAAATAATGATATTAGGTATCTTCAAAGGATTGA
>NW_006922096.1:33431-34509 GCF_000298275.1 Orycteropus afer afer | reverse complement strand
TCAATGGAGAAAGACTGAAACCATTCCTCTTGAGAACAGGTACCAGACAAAGATGCCTGCTATCACCACTTCTATTCAACATTGTACTGGAAGTCCTAGCCAGGGCCATAAAGCAAGAAAAGAAAGTCAAAGACATCCAAATTGGTAAGGAAGAAGTCAATCTATCCCTATTTGCTGATGATATGATCCTCTACCTAGAAAACCCAGGAGACTCAGTCAAAAATCTACTGGAACTAATTGAGAGATTTAGCATCCCGGCAGGATATAAGATCAATGGAGAAAAATCAGTTGGATTCCTCTATACCAGCAAAGAGATTGCTGAAAAGGAAATAAGAAAATCAATACCATTTATAATAGCTACCAAAAAAATAAAATACTTGGGAATAAATCTTACCATGGACACAAAAGAACTATATAAAGAAAAATATGAAAAACTACTTCAAGAAACCATAAGAGCTCTATATAAATGGAAAAACATCCCATGCTCATGAATAGGAAGATTGAATATTGTGAAAATGTCAATTCTACCCAAAACTATCTATACATTCAATGCAATCCCAATCCAGGTCTCATCAACATTCTTTAAGGATATGGAAAAACCAACCACTATTTTTATATGGAAAGGAAAAAGACCTCTGATAAGCAAAGCACTATTGAAGAAGAACAAAGTAGAAGCCTCACACTGCCAGATCTCAAAACCTACTACAGCCACAGTAGTCAAAATTGTCTGGTATTGGTTAAATGACAGATACATAGACCTATGTTCAGCTGATCTTTGACAAATGGCCAAAATCTATTAAGTGGGGAAGAAAATGTTTGTTTAATAAATGGTGCTGGCAAAACTGGAGATCCATTTGCAGAAAAAATAAACAAGATCTGTACCTCACATTATACACAAAAACAAACTCCAGATGGACCAAAGACTTCAATGTGAAAACTAAAACTATACAGTTCTTCAAGGAAAAACTAGGGGCAAATTTAGGGGCCATAGTATATGGCATAAATAGACTATCAAGCATAACTCAAAATGCACAAACAGCAGAAGAGAAACCAGATGATTGGGACCTTCTAAAAATTA
>NW_006922096.1:27369-32376 GCF_000298275.1 Orycteropus afer afer | reverse complement strand
TCCAGACAACAAAGATGAACCCTTTTGCACATACAGTACTGTGTTGTCAGTGAAGGCAAACATGGGTATACGGCTGGATAGATGAGTGGATAGATAGGTGGACAGATGGGTGGACAGTCTGAACTAGTAGATATGTCTATGAAGTGGGGAGTGTACCCAAGAACATGTATAGGATTGGCAGACAATGGTCCTATAGGTTTATGTGTATTCCCAGGTGTAGAGTAGAGCTGACAAGAGGCAAGATGGTAGTCACTGCTTGGTCATAGCCAGCTACCCAGAGGGACTGAGCAGTTGAACCTGTGAGCTTGGGACCATAGTCACAGGGGACATCAAGCTCAATTGATATAACATACTACACAAAACATTGTTGCACCTCCTACTTTGGCGAGTAGCAACCAGGATCTCATAAGTTTGCAAGCTGCCATCTAGATGCAGTGATGGGTCTCTCCTCATCCAGAGCAAAGAAGAATGAAGAATACCAAAAATTCATGGATACAATAAGTCCTAGTGCCTGGTACACCATCCAATCTACAGCCTATATTACTATGAGACCAGAAGAACTAGATAGTGCCTGGCTACTACTGTCAACCACTTGGAAGGAGATCTATGTAGGAAATCCTGGGTAGAGAGGGAGAACAATGTGGACAAAACTCAAAATCATTTGGAGAAAAATAAAGGGGGGTGGGGTACTAGGTTTGCTGGTCCAATAGAGCCTCATGGAACCACTGGGGCCATGGTCCCTAGCTGCCCCTCAAGTCTGGAACTGAACCCACACCTTTGGCTTCCAGCCAAACAAAAGACAGGTATATGAGTTGAACATTTACCTGAGGTAGATATACTCCTTGGAGAGAACAATGATGGGAGAAAGAAGGGCTGCTTATGCACAGGGAGACAGCTCAGGGGGCAGGAGTGCATGGAAGGATGGACAAAGGGAAGAGGTAATTATTGGGAAGAAGTGGGAGGGGAACTGTGGCATTGTGGTAAATTGTGGTCAATGTGATGAAACAAAGTGTTTGTGAACTGCTATGAAAAGTGAATTTGCTCTGTAAATTTTCACCCAAATCACAAATAAAAAAAAAAGAAGACATTCAAATTAATTTTACTTTAAAAAAAAAAAGACTACAAAACATAGCTGAGAGAAATTAAAGATGACCTCAATTATACATCCCCCAGTGCACACACACACACACACACACATGCATCCATGTTCATAGTAAGGTGATAATTCTTCCTAATTCAATTTATAGATTCAATTTAATCCTAATCATAAATCCAACTGATCATCATTATTATTATTATTTTAGAAATTGATAAACCATTTTACTCATTTAATGGAAATTCATGGAACCTAGAAAATATATATTTTAAAGTTAAGAGCGTTTAATATCTGATTGCAAGACTAACCAGAAAGCCTTTTTCACTCCTGGTGGGATTGTGAAATGATACAGCTACTTTGGAAATTTATTAGGAATATTCTTTTAAAATTAAACATAGACTTACCTTTTGTAGGACAACTTGTCCTGCTCAAACAAGTCATAACTGTAAGACAAGATTCCAATATATGTAGTGTTCATAAGTTGCATCGAATTTCCTTTTGCTAGGTGGCCATCAGGCAAACAGCACCAATATCTAATACAGATTGCTCCATAAGCATCCCACCTTTCCAATCAAAGCCTGAACACAGGTTAGCACATGGAAAGTAGCTTTTATTACTTAAAAAAAAAAAAAAAAATCAGACTATAATTGGAAAAGTTCCAACCTGAGCAGTCCTCTCTCAAAAACTGTCTTTTATTATTTGCTGTTTTTAGGTGCCATTGAGTCAGCTCTTTCAGTGACTCTGTACAAATGAACAAAATACTGCTGGATCCTGCACCATCCTCACAGTCTTTGCCATGTTTGAGCCAATTGTTGTAGCCATTAAGTTAAGCCATTTCATTGAGGTTTTCCTCTTTTTTGGTGACCTCTACTTTACTAAATATCATGTCCTTCTCCAGGGACTGGTCCTGACTGATAACATGTTCCAACTATGTGAGACAAAGTCTCATGATCTTTTCTTTCAAGGAGCATTCTGACTGTACTTCTTCCAATACAGATTTGTTTATTCTTATGGCAGTCTGTGGTACATTCGAAATTCTTTGCCAACACTTTAATTCAAAGACACCAATTCTTCTTTGGTCTTTGTTATTTCTTGTCAAACTTTCACATGCATATGAGATAATTAAATAGTATGGCTTGGGTCAGGCATAGCTTAAGCCTCAAAGTGATGCCTTTGCTTTTTAACATTATAAAGAGGTTTTTTAAAGCAGATTTGCCCAATGCATCTTTTGATTTCTTGACTGCTGCTTTTATGGGTGTTGGTAGTTGTTCAAAGGAAAAACAAATCCTTGACAAGTTCAGTCATTTCTCCACTTATTATGATAGTTATTGGTCCAGTTGTGAGGATTTTTATTTTCTTTATGTTGAGGAGAAACCATATCGAGGGCTGTACAATTCGATCTTCATCAGAGAGTGCTTAAGTCCTCCTCAGTTTCAGCAAGAAATTTTGTGCCATCTGCATATTGCAAGTTATTAATGAATCTCCCTTTATTATGACTCCAATCTTCATATAGTCCAGTTTCTCAGATTATTGCCAGCACACAGGTAGAATAAGTATGGTGAAAGGATACAACCCTGATGGAAACCTTTCCTGAATTCCAACCACACAGTATTCCTTTGTTCTGTTTGAACAATTCCCTTTTTGTCTGTGTACAGGTTCTGCAAAAACATTAAGTGTTCTGGAATTCCCATTCTTTTCAATGCTATCCATAATCTGTTATGATTCACATAGTGGAGTGGTTTTGAATCATTAACAAAACACAGGTAAACATCTTTGTGATATTCTTTGCTTTCATACAAAATCCATCTGACATCCTAATTATATACCTCATGTCATATCCTCTTCAGAATCCAGGTTGTATTTCTCTCAGTTCCTTGTCTATGTATTACTGCAACTGTTTTTAAATTATATTAGAAAAAAACTTTACTTCCATGGTATATTAATTATATTGTTCAATAATTTCCATATTCTGTTGAATCACTTTTTAAATGGGCATGAACTTGGGTCTTTTCTGTCATTTGGCCAGGTAATCTGTCTTCTTGATATAGATGATTGAGCACTTCCAACATTGCATTCTTTCATTGAGATATCTCAATTAGTATTCCATAAATTCCTGAGCCTTGTTTTTCACCAATGTCTTCAAACTAGCTTAGAAAACTTCCTTAATTACCATCTGTTCTTGATCACATGTGACCTTCTGATATGTTTGAATGTGGACCAAATCATTTTTGAATGGTGACTCTGTATTCCTTCCCTCTTCTTTTGATGCTTCCTGTGTTGTTCAATGTCTTGCCTGTAGAAAGCTTCAATATTGTAACCTGAGGTTTTAATTGTTTGTTTAGCTCTATCATCTTGAGAAATACCAAGCATGTCCTTCTCTTTTAGTTCTCTAACTCTAGATCTTAGCACATTTCATTGAAATAGTTTAGTCTGTGTTCTCAAACTGTCCTTTGAAATCTTATGTGTAGCTCTTTACCTTATCTTTTCCTCCATTAGCTTTTGATACTCTACTTTCATGAACAAATTTCAGAGTTTCTTCTCACAGTCAATTTAGTCTTCTCTTTCTTGTATTTTTAAAGATCTTCTGTTTTCTTCATGTTTGATGACCTTTATATCATCCCAAAATGTTTTACATCTTTGGAATCAGTGTTCAATTACTCAAACCTATTCTTGAGGTGGTCTTAAATTAAGGTGAGATAAACTCAAGGTTGTGCTTTGGCACTAATGGACTTGTTTTAGTTTTCTTCAGCTTGAACTTGAACTTGCACATGAGTAATTTTTGGTGATTTCCATAGTCAACCTTGGCCTTTTTCTAATTGATGACACGGAGCTTCTCCATCATCTCTTTCAACAGATATAGTTGATTTGATTCCTGTGTATTCCTCCACCAAGTTCCATGTATATAGTTATTGTTTATATTGTTGAAAGAAAGTACTTCAAAGAATAAGCCATTGACTTTCAAAGTTCAATCATAAAATCTCTGGTGTCATTTCTATCATTGAGGCTATATTTTCCAACTAATGTTCCTTTTTCTTTGTTTCCAAATTTTGCTTTCCAATCACCAGTAATTGTCAACACATTTTGATTGTGATTTTGATCAATTTTAGAATGCAGAATTTGGTTAAAACAATCAGTTTTTTAATCTTTGACATTAGTGATTGGTGCATAAATTTGAATACTGATTGTATTAATTTGTCTTCCCTGTAGCCATGTGGATATTATCTTATCACTGACAACACTGTACTTCAGGATAAATCTTGGAATGTTCTTTTTGATGACAAATGTGATGCATTTCTTCAATCTGTCATTACAAGCATAGTAGATTATATGATTTTCCAATTAAAATAGCCAATATTAGTCCATTTCAGCTCACTAATGCTGGAATATTGGTCTTTATGTATTCCATTATTTTTAAGATTTCTAATTTTCCTAGATTCATACTTCATACATTCTACATTCCAACTATTAATGGATGTTTGCAGTATTTTTTTCTTCTCATTTTGAATCTGCCATGCTAGCAAATGAAATTCCTGAAACTATATGTGGATCATTAAGGTCAATTCTATTTAATGAAGGATCCTCTCTTTAATTGTATTTTGGTTGCTTCCAAAATGAGGGGCCCATCTTCTGAAAGTATTTCAGATGATGTTCTGTTTCTACTCATAAAGTTTTCAGTGGCAATTTTTTAGAAGTAGATTGTCAGGTCATTTTTCCTAGTCTATGTTGTTCAGGAAACTCCAGTGAAACTTGTTCCCCATAGGAGACCCTACTGGTATTTGAAATTATTTGAAATACCAGTGGCATAGCTTCCATTAGCATAACAATGTGCAAGTCACCACAGTATGACAAACTGACAGCCCTGTGGAGGAATGAATATATGTATACATATATAACATATATATACACATATG
>NW_006922096.1:25726-26659 GCF_000298275.1 Orycteropus afer afer | reverse complement strand
GGGTCATTATGAGTCAGAATGAACAAGATGGCAGTGGGTTTTTGCTCCATTCTTAAGGACCCCTTTGACTACATTGGGTTCACATAGCTAACTCAGGATAATCATTCAATTTTAAAATGATTTGAGTAATTCATATAGGGAAGGAAATTCTCTGTTGGTTACCAAGAGTGAGAGGGTATGGTAGGGAATACTGTTAGATAGGTAGAGACAAATATTGATTTTGGTGAAGAGAAGGGCAGTGTATCAAATGTGAGTGGTCAACACAGTGCCACTGAGGAAGAGGAAGACATAGAGAGGTACATGGGAGGTACAGACAGCAAAGATGAACTCTTTTGCCCATACACTACTGTGTTGTCAGTAAAGACACACATGGATATATGAATAGACAGATGGGTGGACAAGCTGAACAATTAGGTATTTCTGAGCAGGAGGGAGTGTGCCTAAAACCATGTATAGGGTTGACAGATGATGTTTCTACAAGTGTATTGCTATGTTCTGTAAGAATACCCAGGTATATAGTACAGCTGACAAGGGACAAAGTTGTAGTCACTACTTGACCACAGCCAGCTACCCAAAGAAAGTGAGTAGCTGGACCTGTGGGCTCAGGGCCACAGTCACAGAGGACCTCAAGTTCAACTGGCATAACATACTACAAAAAACATTGTTCCACATCCTACTTTAGCAAGTAGAAACTGGGGTCTTAAAAGCTTGCAATCACCCCTCTAGACACAACAATGAGTCTCTCCTCATCCAGAGCAAAGAAGAATGAAGAAAACCAAAGATACATGATTACAATTACTCCAAGTGACTGGTACAGCATCCAATCCTCAGCCTATATGACTATGAGACCGTAAGAAGTAGATGGTGTCTGGCTATCACTGCCAACCACTGGAAGGGGAATCTCTGTAGAAGATCCTGGATAGAGTGGGAGAA
>NW_006922096.1:0-1045 GCF_000298275.1 Orycteropus afer afer | reverse complement strand
TATGCTTGAATCCTGCATGTAGCTGAGTCATTATTCAGCAGCCTGCCATGTTTTCTGCCAATCTTGGGATTATTAATGGATTTGAATTAATAACCTGCTGTGTGGTTTGGTGATATCAGGATGGTGCTGTTTTACTTGTTGACCTTGGGTTTGTCAACCTCAGCAGCCAGCAGTTACTTGAGTGAAGAAAGCCTCCAGCTTCTGTGGGCTGGGCACAAGAGGCAGAGCTGAAGCCCAAGGTCGAAGGGCTTTCACCCAGCTCCTAGAGTCTAGCACTGAACTTAGTTAGACTTCTAGACTCCCAAACTGTAAGAGAATAAATTCCTGTTTGTTAAAGCTACCCATTTGTGGTATTTTCTGTTAGAGCAGCACAAAGTAACCAGAACAATTACGTTTAGAAGTGAGTGCTTTTTCACTCACCCCTCTTCCCTTAGAGACTAACAAAACCTGTTCAAATGATCTAATGAGTACTATAGAAAAGTAATTCATGTAATTTATTTATCTTGAAATTTATAAATTTATTTGACCAAAATTCCCTTTTCAGATAATAAATTCCTATGCAACAAATGTTCTTTGGCATACAGTTTGGGACAGATAGTTTTAGGAGCTCTTTAGTTTTATGTAATATACAACATTTGTGTCATCTTTTTTCTTAATAGTGAAATTAGAACTTGGAAAGTGAAAGCATTGTTCAACAGGGCAAATTGAATTTGGCACCTAGTAGAATATTTTCATAATGATTTCTGATGCTTAAGAGCTGAAATTTCTCTTGATAAAATTCTATTTAATCATAATCACTTAACACTTCAAAAACATGTATGTGGGCCAATTAATAGCCACAGGGATTCCTGAATAAATGCTTTCATTTGTATGGTCTCATTGGATCCTGTAAACTTTTACCGTATTTCCTATCTTTAGATTTCAGTATTTATCAGATCCAAATATGTTTGTATACATATTTATTAAATATGAGTTAAAAAAAAAGATTAGTTTCTTTACTCCAATCTATCAGTAGCTCAACTGCTACATCTCTTTCTTTAATACC
>NW_006922095.1:1982208-1983444 GCF_000298275.1 Orycteropus afer afer | reverse complement strand
AAGATTGAGGTTGTCAAAGAACTCATGTTGCTTGGTTCTACAATTGATGCCAATGGAAGCAGCAGTCAGGACATTAGATGACATGTAGCACTGGGCAAATTGGCTGTGAAGGAACTGTTTCAAGTGCTGAGGAGCAAGGATGTCTCCTTGAGGACTAAGGTGTGCCTGACACAGGTCATATTTCCAATCACCTCGTATGCATGTGAGAGCTGGACAATAAATAAGGAAGACTAAAGAAGAGTTGATGCTTTTGAGTTGTAGTGCTGGCAAAGAGTGCTGAAAGTACCATGGACTGCTAAAAGAACTATCAGATCTGTCCTGGAGGAAGTGCAGCCGAGATGCTCGTTGGAAGCGAGAATGGCCAGACTTCGTGTCACCTACTTTGGTCATGTTGTCAGAGGGGACCATTCCCTGGAAAAGGATGTCATGCTTGGTAAGGTGGAGGGTTGATGAAAGAGGGAAGGTCTTCAACGAGATGGATTGACACGGTGGCTGTGACGATGGGCTCAAGTATAGCAAGGATTATGGAGCTGGTGCGGGATCAGGCAGTGTTTCGTTCTGCTGTGCATGGGGTTGCTATGAGTCGGAAACGACTTGACGGCACCTAACAACAATAACATACATGCACATATATATACAGAGATAAATATGTTTACTTGTATATTTATAAATATATATATTTATATGCATATAGGTTTATATAAATATATTTACATCCATTTCATCTATCTATCTATCATCTATCTATCTACCTATCTCTTAGCTCTGTCTACTTGGAGGGCTCAGAAGCAGTGACATACTCATATCAATTATCAATACACAGACCTGGAAATAAGATCTTGGTTTCTGAATACTATAATCCGTTGAAAAGAACCAAGACTCCTTGGAAAAGAAGCTTATTTCAGGGTCAAGGCAAGGAAAGCACAAGTCAAGTCTCAAATATCGTGCTTGCATCATAAAATAAAGGAGGGCTCAAAGAATGATGAAGACATGCTAAAAGCACAGGTGCCAGCAGGGAGAGGCTACCACTGGCCAAATGCAGGACAATTTGAGCATCAAAATAACTTATAATGGTAACATATTATAGCCTGTTGAGTAAAATAAAATCAAAGAATCCATATTGATATAAACAAATGAATGAATAAATCAACAACCTGGAGAGAAGGAACAACTCTCCTTACAATAGAATTCCACCCAACATAGAGGGAGAAATTTTGAAAAGCATTAATGAAACCA
>NW_006922095.1:1980314-1981428 GCF_000298275.1 Orycteropus afer afer | reverse complement strand
CTGAAAATCAGCCAATGAAAACCCTATGGATCACAATAGAACATCGACTGAACTATATTTATTCATGGAGATGGTGCACAACCAGGCAGTGTTTTATTTTGTTGTGTGTGAGGTCTGCAGAAGTCAGGGGCTGACTCTGCAACAGCTAACAACAACAATAGTGTTTCAAGAATGTCAAGGTCTTGAAAGACAAAGAAGACTAAAGAACTATTTCTGACTGAAGAAGGCTGAAGAGACAGGACAACTAATGGAAATACATCCTGGATTAGATGCAGGATCATGAAAAACAAAACAAAACAAAATGCTATAAAATGATGTGATTAGGACAATTGATGCAATTTACATATATGTATTAAGGATTATAGTATCAATTTTAAAGTTCCTGATTTCAGTTACTATGCTGTGGTATTTCAAGGGAGTATTTTTTATTCTTGTAAATGTGGAAGGGGACAGGAGGCATGACAAAACAAACAGTTGGTGAATCTGGGTAACAGATCTATGGAGGTTCTTTGTACTGCCTTTGCAACTTTGCTCCTTGAAATTATAGCAAAATGAAGTTTGGAGAGACAAAGCTGGCCAAGTGAGTTGCAGCAGCATCTCCACAAGATGAATGTGCCCAGGGAACTTGCTGGTCTCAGGAGGAGAATCAGGTGGAGTGGATCTGAAACAACCTCACTGAGTATTGGAGCTAGGGGAGCCAAGCAAATGATGTTGAATATTCCATATTCCACCCTGGTGGAGGCACACGCATGGGTCTTGCCTCTGGCAAGCACTGAACAGCCCAAGAAGGCTGTCTGGAGCAGGTGGTCTTGGAAATTGCCAAGGACCTGAGTGCCCTGGAGTCACCAGCTGAACATCAGTGGGGCTGGGCAGCCTCTGTGAGGGAACGATCTGCTCGGCATTAAATTCAGAGTGAGCATCTTGCTCTAACACTTTCCTTCTAGTTGAGCCTCTTACATAGGAGGAAGCAGGAAAACATCCCTCCCTAAGAGCACCCAGGTGGGAGGCTGTTGGTGGTGCTGTCTATGTTAATAAACATCTGCGGATCCCACCCCTCACTCCACTCTGCTGGGCTGTGGGAAACACTGCAATTGCTCTTTTGGTTTTCTTGCTT
>NW_006922095.1:1969247-1979909 GCF_000298275.1 Orycteropus afer afer | reverse complement strand
TCTGTCTATCTACTGAGTGCAGTGTGTTGACTGACATGCTATGTTACACATGATAGCCTCCTAGCCAAACCCTTCTAGGGGTTGCTTATCCCATTCTTATTGTTCATTCCATTATGTCTAATGATGTAGTCCACCAGGGTGGGATTTGGGGTATAAATCCTCACTGTCCCAAGCCCCACTCAACTGAGGCCCTGAAATGTTTATTCCTGTAGTTTTGTGTTGCTGGCTGACTGGGCCCAATGGGCCTGAAACATGGTGATGGTGAAAGGGTCCTGGGCCCAGCTAGGCTTACCACTTTGGAAAGATGGGAAGTAGGGCCAAGCCATTGGGAGACCACTGCGCTCCTCAAAGAAGGCCTCTACTATTGTGTGAAGAATAACTAACAAACTGGAGGACCTGAAACAATAGAAATTTACTCTCTCACAGTTCTGGAGGCCAGAAATCCAAAATCAAGGTGTCAGCAGTGCTGTGCACTCTCTGAAGACTCTGCAGGAGTCTTCTTTGCTGTTTCCATATTCTGGTGGCTCAAGGTCTTCTCGGCTTGTGGTCACATTACTCCAACCTCTGCCTCAATCTTCACATAGCTTTTTCTGTATGTCTGTCTTTTAAGGCCACTTGTCATTGGACTTAGGGCTAACTGAATCCAGGATGACCTCATGCCAAACTCCTTAACTTGGTTGCATCTTCAAAAACCTTTTCTCTTAATAAGTCATATTCACAGGTTCTGGGGCTTAGGGCATGGACATATTTTTGGGGTCCTCATTACACCCCTACAGAGTAGAACTGAAGAAAAAAAATCAAGCCTTCAATTGCAATATTGAAAGATTATATGGCAAAATATTGAACAATGCATCAAAAGAAGGTAGAAGGAATGCACAGTCAGTGTACCAAAAAGAATTGGTTGATGTTCAAGCATTTCAGGAGGTAGCATATGATAAAAAAAAAAAAAAAAATGGTATTGAAGGAAGAAGTCTAAGCTGCATTGAAGGCACTGGTGAAAACCAAGATTCCAGGAATTGAGCAAATACCAATTGAGATGTTTCAACAAACAGATGCAATGCTGGAAGTGCTCACCATCTATGCCAAGAAATTTGGAAAGCAGCAACCTGGCCAACCAACTGGAAGAGATCCATATTTGTGTCCATTCCAAAGAAAGGTGATCCATTAAAATGTGAAGATTATGGAACAATAAAAAGCACTCTGATATTGTAGTCATTAAAGCATTGAGCCAAATCAAAAGATTTGTGGTTCAAACTATCAGGTGTTCAACAGGAGAAAGATGAGGCAATGTGCTTCCATAAAAATTTACATCTTTGGAAACCCTAAGAGGGTTGCTGTGAGTTGGAATCAACTCAATGGTATATATTTTTTATTTTATCATTGATATTACATGCAAGTAAAATTTTGCTGAAGATAATTAAAAAATGGTTCCAGCAATTGATTGATAAGGAGCTGCTAGAAATTCAAGCCATATTTAGAAAAGGACATGTAATAAGGGGTATTATTGCTGATGTCAGATAGCTCTTGGCTAAAAGCAAAGAATACTAGGAAGATATTTACCTGTGTTTTATTGACTAGGAAGAAGCATTCAACTGTGTAGATCATAAGAAATTACGGATAACATTGTGAAGAATGGGAATTCGAGAATACTTAATTGTGCTCATGAGAAGAAGCATTCAACTGTGTAGATCATAAGAAATTATGGATAACATTGCGAAGAATGGGAATTCGAGAATACATAATTGTGCTCATGAGGAACCTGTACATAGACCAAGAGATTGTCATTTGAGCACAACAGGGAATACTGCATGATTTAAAATCAGGAAGGCTGTGCATCAGGGTTGTATTCTTTCATCTTAATCATTCAACCTGTATTCTGAGCATATAACCCAAGAAGCTGGGCAATATGAAGAAGAACGTGAAATCAGAATTGGAGGAAGACTCATTAACAACCCAATATGCAGATGACACAACTTTGATTGGTGAAAGCCAAGAGAACTTGAAGCACTTACTGATGAAGATCAAAGAATACACTCTTCAGTATGGATTACACTGCAACATAAAGAAAACAAAAATCACAACTGGACCAATAAGCAACATTATGATAAAAGGAGAAAGATTGAAGTTGTCAAGGATTTTATTTTACTTGGCTCCACAATCAATGCCCATGGAAGCAGAGTTAGGAAATCAGACAATGTATTGTGTTCAGTAAATCTGTTGCAAAGAACCTCTTTAAAGTGTTAAAGAGCAAAGATATCACTTTGAAGATTAAAGTGCACCTGACCCAAGCCATGGTATTTTCAATCACCTTATATGCATGTGAAATCTGGACAATGAATAAAGCAGATGGAAGAAGAATTGATGCATTTGAATTATGGTGTTGGTGGAGAATATTGAATATACCATGGACTACTAAAAGAACAAGGAGCTCTGGTAGCATAGTGCCTAAGGCACTTGACTGCTAACCAGAAGGCTGGCGGTTCAAACCCACCAGCCAGTCCTCGGATGGAAGATGGGACAATCTATTTCCATAGTGATACTTCTTCAGAAACCCAAGGAGGGGTGGCTATGAGTTGTGTCTGACTCAACTGCACATAACAACAACAACAACTAGAAGAACAAAGAAATCTGTCTTGGAAGAAGAACAGCTGAATGTTCCTTATCAGTGATGACAGTAAGACTCCCTCTCTTCTTCCTTGGTCATCTAATCAAGTGGGACCAGTTCCTGGAGAAGGCCATCACGCTTGGTAAAGCAGAGGGTCAGCAAAAAGAGGAAGACCCTCAATGAGAAGGACTGACACAGTGGCTGTAACAGTGTCCTTAAGCATACAGCCACTGTGAGGATGGCACAGGATGGGGCCATGTTTCATTCCATTGGGAAGGGCTTTCCTATGAGTCAGAACTGACTTGATGCACATATCAACAACAACAACAACAGAACAGATTCCCCACGATAGAACAGGATGTTGGTGAGTCATTCCTCTGAGCTGTCAGAGCTTTCTTGGCACTGTGTGGAGCTCTGATGTGGTCCAGGAGGCCCCCTCCACCTATCCCTCACCCCCATTCATCCAGATTGTCAGGGTCACTCACATTAACTTACATGCACACATGCAGACACATACTCTCACACACTTGCCACTACACAGACTTGTGGTGCAGAGATGTTAGGACACCATGGGAGGGTCTTTCTGCTGGTCATGGCCAGAGAGCCCTTGAGGTGTTATGAGTATTAGAGTGAGTGCTACACACTCCTTGTACCTTCTTTTACTGTCAAGGAACTGTGAAGAATTTAGATTTCTTGCCAGCTATCTACTGGACCCAGAGGCTGGAAGACCACCAGATGAGGAGGCCCTGGGAGCAGTGCAGCCTCTAGGTTCCTCCTGGGGCCATTCCACACCCTTGGAGATCAGGCTGAAGGCAACCCTGGTATTCTCTGGAGAACTTTCTGTGCTAATGATAGCTATAGGGCACTTAGCTCCTGCATGGGATCAGGGAGCTGAGGAACCTGCATAGAACCTTGAGCTGAGCCCCTCACCAGATGTGGGCACACCCGCCTGCTCCCTAACCATGCACTGTGGAGTCTGTACGCAGGGGGGTTCTGGAAGTTTTACAGGACCTGGGATAACAGACTGGCTTCTTCTGCCACCATATGTGCAGGGGCATGAGATCTGCTATCACCCTCCATATAGTAAGAAAGGATAATAGTTGGAGGGTGGACTCTGAAGAATTCATGATTGCTGTCACCAGTGGTAGTGTATAAACTGTCTCTGTTTTCTCTTTATAAATAACTGAGGAGCTTACAATGCAAACAGACACGGTGAGAGAGAATGGAGCTGAGGTATACACAAGGGCAGAAGCAGCCTGACATAAAATTTGTTACACCTATGAGTCTTCACCTCCATCTAGGACCTCATTTTTGGGACTTAATGTTGATTATAAGCAAGGGATGGCAGAGGAACAGAATCATTTTCTTAGCAGCAGGAGTTTAATGCTCCCAGCAACTCTCCTTTGATGCCTCCTCTGCTTCAGGATGATCTTGGCTATTGGCTATACCCCTGGCTGGTAGGATTTGTGTCCTCAGTTGGACAGACATGTGTCTTCAGCTTATTTATTAGGGGAATTTTGCTGGGTTACTCCCTCAAAGCAGGGACGAGGAGGTGCTTCTGAACATTCAGTCTATAAACCTCATCCCTCTGCAGGCCCCCACAGATGACCACCTTTTCCTGCCCTTCCCAACCACTCCCATGATGAGGTGTGTATCTCCTGTTTTCGGTCAGCTGGTCCTCACTTTCTCTCTTGAATGCTGTCACAACCCACCCCAACAGCCTGCTATTTGAAGGTAATGTGCACGTGTTCCAGTGACTGAGGGGAAAGGAGGGAGAACACTGCATGAATTTGGGCCGAGTCTGTTCTGAACTTTCCACTGACTGTCAATACTAGGTCAGGGAAGTCTGCAACATCACAGGACCTTTCTCCTCTGTAAACTGGAGTCACCATGATTCTTGTGGTGTTGCTATGATGCTGAGGAAGTTTCAGTGGAGCTTCCTGACTAAAACAGAGTAGGAAGAAAGGCCTGATCATCTTCCAAAAATTAGCCAGTGAAAACCCTATGGACCACAATGGTCTAACCTGCACTTAATCATGGGGATGGCCCAAGACCAAGCATTGTTTTATCCTGTTTTACATAGGATCACCAGAACAACAAAATGGTCCTTCTTGCTTGAAGTTTCTGCAAGACCTCAAGTGCAATACCTTCCCATGATCACAGGGCAAGCAGTGTCTGGATTCTGCTGCTGGCCTTTTCCATAATGCAATAGTGTGTGATTCTTAAGTCCATTTTCACAGATGTCAGGCTGGCCTCTCCTTGGAAGTTCTCTTACCTGCCCTTAGCCCAGAGCTGGATAAAATCTCCAGGCTTCCTCCTTGGGAAAGCCTTCCTTGATTTCCCAGACCCAACATCCATCACTCACTATCCGTGCCCAGTAGAGCACTTACACACTGACTCTTAATTTCCCATGGACTCATTTCTTTCTCTCCTGGACTGTGGGCTTCATTTATCTCTCCCTGATGTCTCCCAGATGAGGACATGGCCTGACCTTCAGTGGTCAGGCACTCTGTGAGTATTGTTGTTAGTTATCATTGAATTGGCTCTCACTCGTGGCAACTTTATGTATAACAATAAAATGTTGCTTGGCCTACACCATCTTCATGATCTTTTTTATGTTTGAGTCCAGTGTTGTAGATATTGTGTCAATCCATCTCACTGTGTTTCTCTCACCTTTCATTGGCCCTCCACTTTATGAGAATTGATGCCTTTCTCCAGTGATAGGTCCCTCTTATGATATGTTCCAAATAGGAGAGTCAAATTCTCACACAATACTCTGTGATCCACAGAGTTTTATTAGCTAACTTTTGGAAGAAGATTGCCAGTCTTTTCCTCTTAGTTTTAGTTTAGAAGATCTGATGAAACCTACCATGGGCAATCCCAGTCATATTTGAAATTCTGGTGGTATAACTTTCAATATCACAGCAACATGTAAACCACCATAGTACAACAAACTGATAGACGGTGGTAGTCTTGAGTATCAGATGAATAAATGAGCAGATGGATGAGTGGAAGAGTAAATGAAAAAGTTCATTAAAGGATTTTACTGATGGTAATCCACTCATTTGAGCATTATTTATTGAGTGCTTCAGGGAGAGATCTGGGTACAGGGAGGCATTGAGGAATAAAGTAGACACAAACCCTGCCCTCATGAAGCTCTCCTTCAAGAATTGAAGGCATTAAATAAACAAACTAACCCCTTAGGTGATGCAAGGCTGGAAGAATGATGAATACTTTGGAGACAAATGAAGTAGATACAGAGAGGACTAATGGAATGGACTGCTTTTCTGACTTCAATGATTAATGTTTGAGCCTCGGTAGATTTAAAATCTTTCTTCAGAAAAGAGCTAGTGGTGGCCAGATATGTTTTGGTAGACTGGGGTGTGATTGACATCTGAAAAGGTGGTTCTAGAAGAGATGGGATTTCAGCTGCAATTTAAAAGGAAATTAATTATTTATTCAAACTCAAAGGCCCTGGATAATTGTTTGCCTGAGCATTACTTTCTGTATTGTAGACCCAAACTTTGTGCAACCCATAACATGCCACACAATGGTGTGAATGTCTAGCAAAGCTATGCCTCGTTGCACTGAGCCCTCTCTGAGTGTCGGCAGTCCTGGCAGGCTGGGTTGATGGAACACCAGATTCCTTCTGGAAGTTGTCTTTCTGATAATTGCTCCAGAGAACCAGCCAAAGTCTAACCTTGCTTCAGGGTCAGAATGTTCTCATTCTGCAGTCAATTTTTTAAACTTTCTTTTGGATTATCCTGGTCATAGGCAATCAAGAACTCTGGAATGTTCTACAGACTCTTAAAGTTCCTTGATTAATTGGATGTTTTTAACCACTTCGAGTCTCAGCTGATTGGAAGATAGCAGAGCCTGGGAATTTAACAGGAGAGAAGAATGTAATTGGACTAATTTCATTCCTGGAGAGACAGGGAAGTGGAAGTCATTTTTTATTACTGAGGCTATTAAGGAGCTGTGTTTTTTTCATACAGAGGAGCATAATAAACCTTATATAAAACTGAACTGACAATCCAATAAACAGACTTTATAGGGTGGAAGCTGGTGGGGATGGGATCTGCAAATGTGTACTGTACATCCTCAAGAATTGATGGCAGCTTTGAAAGATGTCTCAGTTCTCATTTTGGTCTGAAGCTGTTGGAGCCACTTGACTACAGAGCTCTGGGTGTCCTGCCTTGGCCAGCACTGTCCTCAGGAAGCATTCCCAATGGGGGTGACCCTGCCAGGAGCACTCAGGAAGCTGTACCTGTGCACACACACAGAGACCCATTCACGGTTATAAACATACACACACAGATCCACTCACCCTTAAACATACACACATGCCCATACAGACATACTCGTACATATACATACACACACACAATACACATTTATACTTATCCACATGCACATACACACTCACACTTATGCACATACATACATGCACCCATAAGACACATTTATACTTATACACACATGCAAATGCATTCACACTTATATACACACTCACATGCACATAACACATGTAAATACAGACACACTGATACACACATAGCCACGTGCACACACATATTTCCCAATACTCACATTTATATACACCTGTGCACACACAGATGTACTCATACTTACACACAGTAACATATATGCATGCAAATATACAAACACACTTACACACACATGCACACACATACAGATAAACTCAAACTTGCAATACACTCATGCGCACATACACATTTGTGCTTATACACATGTCCACATGCACACACTTAAAGACATGTTCAGAGTTATACACACACTAGTTCACACACGCACAAATACAGACATACTCACACAGTCCACATTCACACAGTCATGCATGCACACATGCACATACACCAAGTCCTTCCTGCCACAATGCTGAGCAAAGCAGAGATATGCACACAAAAATCCAACTCTTCTTCCCTGCCCGTTCCTCTAGGGACTAGAGGAAACTCCTGTGGGGTCCTTTGCTCTGCCTTAAGGGCAGTCTTACAACCCTATGTCTCATGGATTGGACATATTCATCCCTTTGCCCAGCTGTCTTTCTCTATCCACCCCTTTATCTGGAGATTCTTACAGCCAGAGCTATGGATCCAGCATTTCATCACTTAGGGTACCCTAGAGCTAACAGCCAAGTGCCGTGTAGGTTTCTGCAGCTCTCAGAAGCCTCCATGGAGAGTGTGAGCTCAGAGCACATTTCCTGGCCTCAAATCCTGGCTTTGTCATTTGCTGCTATGGAAAGATGTCAGGCAAAATACAGGAGGTTCAGTTTCATATGCATTTCAGATAAGCATAGGAGATCTGGTAGCATAGTGCCTAAGGCACTTTATTGCTAACCAGAAGGGTGGTGGTTCAAACCCACCAGCCACTCCTTGGAAGGAAGGTTGGGCAATCTATTTCTGTAATGATACCACCTCAGAAACCCAAGGAGGGGTCGCTATGTTGTACAGCATACAACAACAACAACATGCAATATTTGGGATACATTTATGCTAAAAAAAAAAAAAAAAAGAAGAAGAAAGAAAGAAAATCTGTTGTTTAGCTAAAATTCAAGTGTAACTGGGCTTCTTGTATTTTATTTAGTAAAATTGCCAACCCTATGCACCTGTGACCTTGGGCAGTTTCCTCATCTTAACAAAGAGGATAATAGCAATAGAGCTGACCTCATTGGGCTGTGAGGAGTCACAAGGATAATCAAATACTCAGCAAATGTTAAGTCTGGTCACTTATGTGTTTACTCAACAACCTGGCATGGTATTTTCCTTTATGCTGGGCCCTGAACTGGGTGAGGGGTCAGGGGAAGACACTATATGACATTACAGACACTGGATTTGTATCTTGCATTTTTTAGAAAAACAAATTTATTCTAGTAAAATACATATATAATAAAACACTTTTAATTTTAACTATTTTTAAAGTGTATTTCAATGACATTAATTACATTCACCATGTTGTTCAGCCATCACCACTATCCATTTCCAAAGGTTTCTCATCACCTATTTGGCTGCTAACTAAAAGGTTAGTGGTTCACATCCACCAGCCATGTCACAGGAGAAAGATGTGGCAATCTGCTCCTGTAAAGATTATAGTCACTGATGAAAGTTTACAGAATAAATCTGTTTTCTATTCCACATCTCGTAAACATTTTGTTTCATGCCATTGATTGCAATTCCCACAATGTAATGTAAACACATAAACAAAAGCTCTTTGGGGTTTACAACAATTCTTAAGGGCATAGAGAAGCCCTGAGTACAAAAAGTTTGAGAACTGATGCCTAGGATGATCTCAGCTCAAAATAACTGTAAATTACAATATAGTGATATAAATAAAATAATAGTAACACTACCAAGCACCACTTGCCTGTTAGTTTGTTGTACTGTGGTAGCTTTTGTGTTGCTGTGAGGCTGGAGGATATGCTGCTAGTATTTTAAATATCAGTAAGGTCACTCATGATGGATAGGTTTCAGCAGAGCTTCCAGACTAAGACAGACTCAGAAAAAGGAAGGAGCCATCCACTTCTTAAAGAATTGACCACGAAAACCTTATTAATAGCAGTGAAACACTGTTTGATATATTACTGGAAACCTTTATGAATAGCCCTGAAACATTGTCCAATATAGTGCAGGAGATGAGCCTCTCAGGTAGGATGGCACTCAATATACGACTGGGAAAGAGCTACCTCCTCAGAGAAGAGCCGACCTTAATGATGTGGATGGAGTAAAGCTTCTCGGACCTCCATTTGCTGATGTGGCATGATTAAAAATGGGAAGAAACAGCTGCATACATCCATTAATAATTGGAGCATGGAATATATGAAGTATGATTCTAGGAAAATTGGAAGCTGTCAAAAATAATATGGAACACATAAAGATCAGTATCCTAGGCATTAGTGAGCTGAAATGGAATGATTTTGGCCATTTTGGATTAGACTACTATATGATCTACTATGCTGGTAATGATACATTGAGCAATAGTGAGACATTCATTGTCACAAAGAATGTTTCAAATCTATCCTGAAGTACAATGCTGTGAGTGACAGGATAATAATCATACACCTCCAGGGAAGGCCAGTTAATACTACTATTATTCAAATTTACTCACCAACTACCAAAGAAAAAGATGAAGAAATTGAAGATTTTTTTTTACCAACTTCTGCAGTATGAAATTGACCAAACATGTAATCAAGATGTGTTGATTATCACTGGTGATTGAAATGCAAAATTTGGAAACAAAGAAGAATCACCAGTAGTTGGAAAATATGACCTTGGTGGTAGAAATGATGCTGGAGATTGTATGACAGAATTTTGCAAGACCAATGACTTATTCATTGCAAATACCTTTTTTTCAACAACATAAATGGCAGCTATACACATGGACTTCACCAGATGGAGTACACAGGAGCCAGATGGACTACATCTGTGGCAAGAGGTGATGGAGAAACTCAGTGTCTTCAGCCAAAACAAGGCCAGGAGCTGACTGTGGAATAGACCATCAACTGCTCATATGCAAGTTGAAGTTGAAGCTGAAGACAATTAAAACAAGTCCACAAGAGCCAAAATATGACCTAGATTTTATCCCTCTGGGGTTTAGAGACCATCTAAAGAATCAATTTGATGCATTGAACACCAATGACCAAAAGTCAGAGGAATTGTGGGATGACATCAAGAACATCATCCATGAGGAAAGCAAAAGGTCATTAAAAAGACAGAAAAAGAAGAAAAGACCAAAATGGGTATCAGAAGTGACTCTGAAACTTGCTCTTGAATGGGGAGTAGCTAAAGCAAATGGGAGGAATGACAAGATAAAAGAGTTGAACAGAAGATTTCCAAGAGCAGCCCAGGAAGACAAAGTCAATTATTATCATGAAATGTGCAAAGGCCTGGAGTTAGAAAACCAAAAGGGAAGAACACACTTGGCATTTCTGAAGCTGAAAGAACTGAAGAAAAAATTCAAGCCTCGAGTTGCAATATTGAAAGATTCTATGGGCAATATATTGAATGATGCAGAAACATTAAAAAAAAAAAAAAAAGATGGAA
>NW_006922095.1:1965305-1966432 GCF_000298275.1 Orycteropus afer afer | reverse complement strand
CCTCACTGTCGTCAAGTCGGATCTGACTCATAGCGACCCCTCCTTGGGTTTCTGAGGCAGTATCACTAGGGAAATAAATTGCCCAATCTTGAAGGCCGTAGTTTTTGATCTTTATCAGTAAGTTTTTCAACTCTTCCTTACTTTCAGCAAGCAAGGTTGTGTCATCTGCATATTGCAAGCTGGTAATGAGTCTTCCACCAATCCTGATGCTGCATTCTTCTTCACATTGTCCAGTTTCTTGGATTATTTGCTCACATACAAATTGAATAAGTATGATGGAAGGATAAAACCCTGACACCCACTTTTCCTGATTTTAAACCATATAGTATCCCCTTGTTCTGTTTGAATTACTACATCTTTGTCTGTGTACATGTTCCTCATGAGCACAATTAAGTGTTTGAAATTCCCCTTTTTTATGATGTTATTCATAATTTGCAATGATCTACAGAATTAAATGCCTTTGCATAGTCAATAAAATATAAACAAACATCTTTCATCTATTCTTTGTTTTTAGCCAAATCCATCTGGCATCAACAATGTCAGATGTCTCATGTCCTCTTCTGAATCCAGCTTGAATTTCTAGCAGTTCCCTGTCTATGCAACCATTTTTGAATTATCTTCAGCAAAATTTTACTTGCATATGATATTAATGATATTTTTCTATAATTTCCACATTCTGTTGGACCACTTTTCTTTGGAATAAGCAAAACTATGAATTTCTTTCAATCAGTTGGCCAGGTAGTTGTCTTCCAAATTTCTTGGCACAAACAAGTGAGTGCCTCCAGTGCTGCATCTGCTTGTTGGAACATCTCATTGGGTATTCTGTTAATTCCTGGAAACTTGTTTCCTTTTTTTTTTTTTTTTTTGCCAATTCCTTCAGTGCCGGCTTGGATTTCTTCCTTCAATACCATCATTTTTATTATTATTATATTGTAGCTCCTGAAATGGTTGAATGTTGACCAATTCATTTTAGAACATCAACTGTGTATTCTTTCTATTTTCTTTTGATGCTTCCTGCATCGTTCAATATTTTGCCCATAGAATCCTTCAAAATTGCAGTTCAAGGCTTGATTTTTTTCCTCAGTTCTTTCAGTCTGAGAAATTCCAAGTGTGTTCTTTCCTTTTAG
>NW_006922095.1:1937440-1943312 GCF_000298275.1 Orycteropus afer afer | reverse complement strand
CCTATTTTGGTCATGTTGTCAGAAGGGACCATTCCCTGGAGAAGGATGTCATACTTGGTAGGTTGGAAGGTTGACGAAAGAGGAGGAGGTGTTCAACGAGATGGATTTACACAGTGGCTACGATGATGGGCTCAAATATAACAGGGATCGTGGAGCTGGCAGGGGATCAGGCAGTGTTTCATTCTGCCGTGCATGGGGTCGCTATGAGTTGGAAACAACTCGATGGCACCTAACAACAACAACAACAACAGGATTCTCTTGCCTGCCTTGGCCATAATCCATCCTCTGTCAAGGGACTCTGGGAAGCTGATGGGACCTGGAGACATGCTAGACAAGCTGATGGGACATGCTAGAGAACTCTGGCACATGGCTACTATTTTTGATGACCTTAATGTACAGGTGGCAGTTGTGTGGTTTTCACTCAGCTGTGCCACTCTCCTCTTTACCTGGTAAGGTGGGACAAACCAAGACATCTGGGCCCAACAGACTATGATGCTTGGCTTTGTTAGTGCCCAGTGTGGATCCAGCCCTGTCTTTTGGGCTCCATCACTTTATTTATGTCACACATTGACTCTGCCTGAACCTGAGGTCACAAAGAGATCATGGATGGGACTGCTGAGTATATGTCAGATAAGATGCCCACCCCCCAGCCAAATGTGGTGGTGAGATTTTCTCTGCTTCACCATGTGTGGCCAGGATGTGTGGGAGTTGCATGCAGAATGCCAGGACCAGAATGGGAGAAAGAGATAGATGATCTGTGAGTCCAGGGGAGGCCAGTGATATAAAACACAGGCAGGTTCCTCAAAAGGTCAAACATAGAATTATCATATGAAATGTAAACAAAAATTCACTCAAATACTTTCACACAATATTCATAGCAACACTATTTAGAATAGCCAAAAAGTAGAAACAATCCAAGTGACCACCCATGGATGAATGAATAAACAAAATGGAGTATATCCATACAATGGAATATTGCTCAGCCAGAAAGAGAAATGAAGTTCTGATATATTGCTATGACACAGAAGAACCTCAGAAACATTTTACTAAATGAAAGAAGCCAGACACAAAAGGTCACATACTGTATGATCCTATTTATACGGAGTTATTCGGGGTGCAAATGGTTAACACTCTTGGCTGCTAACTGAAAAATTGGTGGTTGGAGTAAATCCATAGGCATCTTGGAAGAAAATCCTGGTGATCTACTTCTGAAAAATTAGCCATTGAAAACCTGTAGAGCTTAGTTCTACTCTGACACACCACACAACTGCCACCTGTACATTAAGGTCATCAAAAATAGTAGCCACATGCCAGAGTTCTCTAGCATGTCCCATCAGCTTCTCTAGCATGTCTCCAGATCCCATCAGCTTCCCAGAGTCCCTTGACAGAGGATGGATTATGGCCAAGGCAGGCAAGAGAATCCTGTTGTTGTTGTTGTTGTTAGGTGCCACTCACCATGAGTCAGAACCTATTCAGTAGCAAATGTTTATTTGTACAAAATATCCAGAATAGGTAAACCCATAGAGAGAGGAATCAGATTAGTGGTTACCAGGGACTAGTGGGGAGGAGATGGGGAAAAATTGTTCATGGGTCCAGACGGTTTTGAGTGATGAAAATGTTTTAGAAGTAGATCAAGGTGATGGTTGTACAACATTGTGAATGTATTAAATTTTACACTTTAAAAAGGTTCATTGTTAATTTTATTCTATGTGAATGTTACCTCAATAAAAACAAAACAAAAGCTCATGCAATTCAGGAGGAAAGACCTCTCTATTTCTAAGCTGACCTGGCTCTGGAGCTTACTCCTAGACAAACATAAAATCTGTCAGAATCTCACAGGAGAGGTCTGCCCAGACTTTAATTCCACACTACCAAGGACGCAACTTTTGTCTATGCTTTATTGTTTAAGCTGAATGACTAGCAGAGGGTGGGTAGTTAAGGAGGGGAAATAGGGTAATAGCTGTTGGCAGTGGGAGAGGAAAGTGATGGAGCCATGGCGTGAGTGCTTAGTAGAGCAGGGTGCAGCATTATTGTGGCTCCTCTTGTGGTCCAGCTGGCATCCAGGCTCGTCCTTTCTTTAGTCACCTTCTCCAGTACGTGGATCGCTACTTGGTTTTGCATGTTAAATTCCAGGACACAGAAGTTCTTCTTTGGGTGATGGTTATTCAGTCTGCCAATCCTTTGATGTCTTTTGAATCCTTTGTGGCCCTGAATCAAATAAAAGCTTTTTACATCCACGCTTTGAAACATCCTTGTTCCCATTTCCTTTCACTTAAAGGATTTCTCTCCCGTGTGATTATCACAAATCACTTTTGAATGGTGCTTTACCATTTGGCGCTTGGGCATTCACTAAAAAGGCAGACACTTACATACTCATCTACACGCAGCCGTTTCTAAACACTAGACGTATGTCCATGGATATTTATATATACGTATACAGTATTCACTGGCACAAATGCTGTCTCCCACTTCCATTAACGAAATTATCCTTACAGAATTATCATCACTAAACAGTTGCCTTTCCAACACCCTGTGACTCATTGCAATTTCTGCCATTTTCCATCACAATGACTATGGGCAATTACTCAGGCTCTGTAATTCAATGCCCAGCTTCCTGCTTATGGGGAGTGTTGGAATAAGATGCATTTTTTTTTATAGCTGGAAGAATGTTAATGGATGTCAATAGGTTGAGCTGGAGAGAGCCTGTGGCGGGGAGAAGCAGCCATGTGGATCTCTATCTGTCCCTGCAGCACTTGTAATAAAAGCTTTCTCAACTTTTCGTTGCTTGAACAGCAATTACTAAAACATTCTACTTGGGAAGATTGCATTAATTAGATGCTTTCCAGAGATTTTTCAGGTTTATCAACCCAAATGTCTATGTAAGCTCCTTGGAGGGAGCATGTAAAATGCTTATGGAGCATGCATCTCTGGCTCAGCCCAAATACAAGCTCTTTTTTTTTTGGTGTGTGTGTGGGGGGTGCTTTGCAGCTGTGCTTCAACCTTAGCCCTGGTCCTGGGAGGGGGTACCAAGGGGCTGTTCATGGTCTTCCCTACTTGAGACCAGGGTCTTGGGAGGAGCTGTGCTGGCTGAGAGCATTGGCATCAAGATGATAACAATGGTGAGGGCTGCAGAAGCTTATTTCACGAACAACGTCACAACATCTCTCTGTGCAGACCTGGTAGTGGTCACAAAGGAGAAAGAGATGTGACCTTTTCTCTGAACAAGTCACCAAATTCTTCATTTAGCAATTGGTCCTGTTCTTTTCCATGCCAACTTTGTCACCCTGGTGTGTGACCTTGGGAGAGTTTATTATTCTTTTATAAGTCAACATCCTCATTTGTAAAATGGGGATGGTGAGGACATCATGGTATGGAGAGGGTCAGTGAAAAATGAGGGAAACCCTCAATGAGATGAATTGACAGAATAGTTTCAACCATGGACTCAGACATCCCAGTGAGCATGAAGATGGGCAAAATATTGTTCTGTTAAACATAAGGTTGCCAAGAGTCAGAGCTGACATGACTATAACTAACAACAGTGGTGTTGTTGCTCTGTACCATTGAGTCAATTCTGACTCATAGAGAACCTATAGGACAGAGTAGAACTGCCTCATAGAGTTTCTTAGGCTGAAATCTTTATGGGAATAGATTGACAGGTCTTTTCTCCTGCGGAGTAGCTGCTGGGTTCCAACCACCATTTCTCCAGTTAGCAGCCGAGCACTTAACCATTGCATCACCAGGGATCCTTAACAACAACGATGAAACAAAATAAAACTACCAGCAAGTTAATTCTGATTCATACCCACCCTATGTTGTTGTTGCTATTAGGTGACTTCGAGTCATCTCTGACTTGTAGTGACCTTACATACAACAGAACAAGACACTGCCTGGTCCTGTGCCAGCCTCATTATCCTTGACATACCACAGCCCATTGTTGCAGCCATTGTGTCAATCCACCTTGTTGAGGGTCTTCCCCTTTTACATTGACCCTCTACTTTACCAAGCATGATATCCTTCTCCAGAGAATGGTCCCTTATGACAAAATGACCAACATGTCACCAAGGCCATATTTTCCAACTACCAGTGATTCTTCTCTGTTTCCAACTTTTTCATTCCAATCACCAGTGATAATTAGCACATCTTGATTGCATGCTTGGGCAGTTTCAGACTGCAGAAGTTGGTAAAAATCTTCAGTTTCCTTGTCTTTGTTTTGGTGGTTGGTGCTTAAATTTGAACAGCAGTAGTATTAACCGGTCTTCAGATATTATACTATCACTTTGGGTGAAAGTTTATAGAGCATTGTACTTCAGGATAGATCTTGAAACATTCTTTGTGATGATGAGTGCCACACTATTCTTCTTCAATTTGTCATTCCAGGCATAGTAGTTCATATGATTGTCTGATTCAAAATGGCCAAAACTGGTCCATTTTAGCTCACTAATGCCTGGGATATTGATCTTTATGTGTTTCATTTCATTTTTTACAACTTCCAGTGTTCCTAGATTCATACCACATACATTCCATCTTCTGTTTATTATGGATATTTGCAGCTGTTTCTTATCTTGAGTTATGCCACATCAACAAATAGAGTTCCTGAGAGCTTTACTCTATCCACATCACTAATGTTGGCTTTACTCTGAGGAGGCAGCTCTTCCCCAGTCATATTTTGACTACCTTCTGACCTGAGGGCCTCATCTTCCAGCACTGTATTGGACAATGTTTCAGGACTATTCATAAAATTTACCAGTAATATATCCGACAGTGTTTCACTGCTATTCATAAGGTTTAGCGGCCAATTCTTTGAGAAGTGGATGGCTCCTTCCTTCTTATAAATCTGCCTTAGTCTGGTAGCACCACTGAAACCTGTCCACCATGGGTAACCCTGCATTTGAAACATAGCCTCCACCTCACAGCAACATATAAGCCACTACAGTACGACAAACTGACAGACAAGTACATCCCCCTTAGTTGTTCCAAACCACTGCACTCACTTCCTGGTCTCCCTCAGCTATTCTAATCCTGCCACACAAGTTTATTTCCTTCCTGGTCTACCTCAGTAGCTCTAAACCCCAGTGGCCCTATAGAAAAGAGTAAAACTGTTCCAAAGCTTAAATCTTTAAAGAAGCAGATTGCTTCATCTTTCTTCCATGGAGCAGCTAGTGAGTTCAAACTTCTGATCTTTTGGTTCACAGCTGAATGCTTTAATCATTATGTTACCAGTGCCCTTATTTCATAGGCTGATTTTGAAAATTAGCTGAGATGTTGTTGTTAGGTGCTGTTGAGTTAATTTTTGATTCACAGTGACACCATGTAACAGAGTAGAACTTCCCCATAGTGATTCTTAGGCTGTAATCTTTGTGGAGGGAGCCCTGGTGGTGCAATAGTTAAAGCCCTCAGCTGCTAACCAAAAGGTCATTGATTTGAACCTACCTGTCCCTCCATGGGAGAAAGATGTGGCACTCTGTTTCCATCAAGATTTACAGCCTTGGGAACCCTAGTTGTATTCTGTCCTATAGGGTCATATGACTTTCAACTGACTCGATGGCAGTGACTTTTGGTTTTTTGGTAATTTATTTTCTATAATTGTGATTTGGGTGAAAGTTTACAGAGCAAATTCATTTTCCATACAGCAGTTCATACACATTTGATTTCATGGCACTGATTACAATGCCCATAATATAACAGTTCTCTATCCACTTCCTCCCTGTGGTTACCCTTTCCCTGTGTCTTTTTCCCCCCTACATTTCTGCCCTCTAAGCTATCTCCCTGTGCAAATACTGCCCTTCTGAGCTCCTGTGATTGATTGTTCTAAGGAGTGTACCTACCTGGTGTAAATGTTCATCTTATATGTCTGTCTATTGTTTGGCTGGAA
>NW_006922095.1:1935852-1936389 GCF_000298275.1 Orycteropus afer afer | reverse complement strand
CTATACATGTTCTTGGGTACGCTCCTCACTTCATAGACATACCTAATAGTTCAGCCTGTTCACCCATCTATCCACCCATATACCCATGTTTTCCTTCACTGACAACACCATACTATATATGCAAAAGGGTTCATCTTTGTCATCTGTATTTCCCACATACCTCTCTGTGTCTTTCTCTTCCTCAATGCCACTATATTGATCACTCACATTTGGTACATTGCCCTTCTCTTCACTCAAATCAAAATTTATCTCTATCTATCTAACAGTGCTCCCTCCCCTCCCCTCCCACCCCTGGTAACCAAAAAAAAGGAAATGTCCTCCTATAGATAAACCGTTTCTTGACTTTTACAATAACAGACTAATATAATATTTGTCCTTTTGTGACTGACTTATTTCACTCAGCATAATGTCCTCCAAGTTCATCCACGCTATGCGATGTTTTGCAGATTCTACATTATTCTTTAGGGTTGCATAGTATTCCATTGTGTGGATGTACCATAGTTTGGATATCCATTCCTCAGTTGATGGACACCTAGG
>NW_006922095.1:1903814-1909517 GCF_000298275.1 Orycteropus afer afer | reverse complement strand
TTGATTTGGGTGAAGAGAAGGGCAATGTACCAAATGTGAGTGATCAATTTAGTGGTATTGAGGAAAAGAAAGACATAGAGAGGGAAGTACAGACAACAAAGATGAACCCTTTTGCACATATAGTATGGTGTTGTCAGTGAATGCAAATATGGGTATATGGGTGGATAGATGGATGGACAGTTGGGTGGATAGGCTGAACTACTAGGTATGTCTATGAAGCAGGGAGTGTACCCAAGAACATGTATAGGTTTGGCAGACTACGGTTCTATAAATTTTTGTGTATGATCTGAATTCCCAGGTGTATAGTAGAGCTGACAAGAGGCAAGGTGGTAGTCACTTTTGGTCATAGCCAGCTACCCAGAGTAGTTGAATCTGTGGGGTCGGGACCATAGTCGCAGGAGACAACAAGCTCAATTGGCATAACATACTACGCAAAACATTGTTCCACCTCCTACTTTGGTGAGTAGTGACTGGGATCTTAAAAGCTTGCAAGCTGCCATCTAAATGCAATGATGGGTCTCTCCTTGTCCAGAGCAAAGAAGAATGAAGAAAAAAAAAATCATGGATACAATCAGTCCTAGTAACTGATACACCATCTAATCATAAGCAACTTATGAGATATGTGCACTGCAGAGCCTGCCCAGCCACTGGGTCAGCCCTTATCTTTTCCCTCACTTTCAAAATCTCTTACCTCTTTTTGATATGCTTAATTTGTGGAATGAGGAACTTTCAAAACGCTCTTTTCTGGGCAATTGCACCAGGCTATAAGGCAGCGATCCAAAGTATGGGCTTGTTTCATCTACAGTGAGCCCCACCTCTGAACATTCCCAGCCCAAGAGACCATGATCCTAGGAAACAATGTTCAAGAAATGTGGCCATTGATCGTTGTGTAATCTCCTTCCTCAGATTCTCTCTCCATGGACTTTGGGAAATGAGGAAGGAAGAACAGGGGCTGTGGACAAGCTCAAAAAGTCCACCTCCTGAGTGTTCACATAGACCAGGAACAAAGTTCTGTGAACAAGAGAAGAGCAGGCAAGAGTCCCAGGGTGATTCCATAGGAAGGAGGTGTGCAGACCCTATCATCTGAGCAAGAAGTCCATTGTGTACAATGATGTCTACAATGTCTACAATGATGGCAGCCAACAAAGAGAACAGAACCCTTGTGAGAAACATGCTCCTGCAGAAGATAAAAGTTTTCCCCTAGTGCATTGTGTACAGAGGTGAATTTAGTGAAAATTGGGAAAAAATAGAGCATTGGTCTGTGGTCATTTGGGCACCTCCATCATTCTTCTCTGCACCCTAGGTAGGAACCTGGATCCAGCTTTCCTGAATCCCCTCACCCATGTGGTCCTATATTAGTATATGTCCAGCAGAGAAACCCTTGTGAGATGCTGAAGGCAGAGAGTGAAGAGAGGGCACACTCTCCAGTAATAGTTGGTGGTAGATGTTGGGACAGATGACAAATGTGAGTTTTGGGGAACTTCAGGTCAAGTTCCCAGGACCCCTTACCCCTGTGCTGTGGGCAACAGAGAAGAAATGGTGGCCTCCCTGGTCTTCACTCTTGTAGCTCTTCCAACAGTTATTTAAGCCCTAAATCCCCTGTATTAAAACATTCCCACTGAACTACCTAGAGTGGCTTCCATTTTCTTGATAGAACACTGACTGACATGATTGAGTAACCATAGAATCCCACCCCATGGAATATTATAAAATAATCATGGAATATAAAGTTCTGAGGATGATAAAACAAAATGGAGCATATTTGTAGCACAATATTCAGTGAAACATGTTAGATAATTATACCAATATTATGATTTCAAGTAAGTTAAGAAGAAGCTAGGCATAGCAAAAAGATGAAAGGAAAAGATATCAAAATGTTAATGATGGGATTATAGTTAATATTCTTTTCCATTCTCTAACCTACTTTTCTGTATTTAAAATAATTTTTACTTGATACATAATTATTGCTTAAGTAATGAAAAAAAAAATCTTAGTAAACATAAGAACTTGGGTGTAAGCCCTAGACATTCTCTCATTTTGGTCACGTGCTTCTCACTCCCCACCCAGCCAGAATTTTCTGCAATGAAATAAGTGGGTGAGAAAGGGGAGAGAACAAAGATGCTGTAAGCATGTCTATCCCACAGAAAAAGGAAACTGAAACACCGCAGCCAAGAAATCAGCCACAATGTGCAGTGCTGCTCAACCAAGACAGTTTTTCGAGGTTTTCCATATGGCGCTTGATATTTTGGGGAAATGTGTGAGAGAAGAGAGAGGTCAAAAACAAAAAGTACAAGGCAACAAGGAAGGTGAAGAAGATGAAACCATTATGAAAGAGAAACAAAGGAGAGCCATTTAGATTTTTTTCTGGACCTCAATTGTGTCATGCACTTTGATCAGGGAACCAAGGGCTGGATTTTGGCAGAGCTGTATGGTGCTTGAGGTTGATGAGCAGAAATCTAGAAAGGCCTCAGAGAATGGACACACTCAGTAACCCATGCTATGTGTATGGATTAGCTTGATGCAGGTAAATGAAGGTGGAGAGGGACTATTGTAGAGGAAGGACGTGGTCCTCCATGCTTGTGGGAATCCTGTCCAGCAGTGAATCATCTCTGAGCGATACCCTAGTTAATGGACAATACAGAGTCTAGAACTGACAGCACAAGAGTCAAGACCTGTGGTTGGCAGTGTGAAGGTCTTGGGCCTCATTCAGAACCTTAAGGTTTTTTTGTTGTTGTTGTTTTTGTTTTTGTTTTCCAGTTTTATTTGAAGGTCGCTTTCTGTGGCAGAGACCACAGAAATGTGTAGCTCCTTTCCTGGCTGTTGAATGGGACTTGGATGCAGCTAATTTGTCAGAAGATATATTTCTAGGTCCCCTTCCATCTCTATATGGTCATGGGGCCAGTTCTAACTCATGGAACCTACTCAGAGATTTTCATCAATTCCGGGTCAGAGTTTTTTTTTTTTTTTAAAGAGAGCATTTGGGCTTTTCTTTCTTTGTTCTCCCAGAAGCTGAGAGCAGAGGACTCCCTGGCCTTTGAAGATGGTAAAGCCACAAGAGCGAAGGAACCTGAGTCTACCAGTCACTACACAGATGAATGCTGCCTGCTGATATGGAACATGGCACTGGAGTTTGAAATGCATGAGAAATAAACTATTGTGTTAAATAAAACCCTGCATTTCAGTGCTATTTTGGGTTGAATTATGTTCCCTAAAATGTGTATTGAAATTCCAGCCCCTGTACCTGGAAAAAGGTTTTTATTTGTTATGTTAATAAAGTCATACTCAAGTAAGGTGGATCCTAAATGGAATCACTTCTGAGTGATATAATCAGCAAAATGGACACAGAGACACACACATGGGAAGAATGACACTATATATACATCATCTATGAGTCAAGTACACCAAGGAACCAGGGAACACCTAGGGCTACTTACAAGGAAAGAAGTGACGTAGCTGAAAGCCTCATTTGGACTTTCAGTTTCCATAACTGAGAGAAAATTAATTTCTATTCTTTAAAGCCACCCCCTTTTGGTATTTGTGTTATAGAAGCACTAGAAAACTAAAACAAGTACAAGTTACAGCATTGGCATTACCAACCAGGGAAGGTTTCCCATAATCCTCCTGCTTTCTGGACAACATTGACAAGAGCCCTAGGCTCTGGGGGCACAAGCACATCTATCCCTATATAAACCACAAAAACCAATTGCTGTTGAGTCGACTCCAACTCATGAGCCCGTAACTATCCTCCACAGAATTTTCAATGGTTGACTTTCAGAAGTAGATCACCAGGCCTTTCTTCTGAGGTAACTCTGGGTGGACTTGGTCTTTAACATTTTGGTTAGCAGCTGAGCATGTTAAGCATTTGCACCACCCAGGGATGCCAATCTCTTCATAACTCAGTCTATTTTTCCCATGTGGGACAAAGAATGAATTTTTGTTCCAAACTCTTCTCCAGAGGTAATCTGCCAAGATGCAGGCACTTCATATTCAGAAGTTAAACTTGGAGAATTTGACATGTAGCCGGCTCAGGAGACACTGATTCAAGCTCTACCTTTCCTTAGTATACACAAAGTTCCTTGGGAGAGAGACACGTGAGAAACCTGGAGTTGATACTGTGAGGAACAGAAAGTTCTAAGGAAGCTGAAATGTCAACAAGTGGGTTCTTTTGTGTAGAAGAGAGATGAGAAGGATGAGAATGAAAGAGAAACTGGTATCTTTCTGAGAGAACTCATCATCATGCATAAAACAGCTGGGTGACAACGTGAGAAGGGATTGGCCAGTGCATAGAGCAGCAGGTACAGGTGAACAAGAAAGCAGAGGACATTTTGGGGATTACCTGGAGGTCTGGCCTGATCTCATGACATGGGACAAGCCAGGCCCCCAACAGTGGGGAGGAATGACATGGAACAGAGAGGACTGGTGGAGTTCATGGAAGTTAGGGGTTCTCTCACCCTTCCCTGCCTTGGCTTATGGAACTGTAGAGAGAGGAGATAAGGTTACCTGTTTGACGCTAGGTAAGGTGACTTCCTTCTTGGCCTTAAAGATTTGCCAGAGAATGGAGTTTTTCTCGCTGACCCCTAGAAGTTCCCTGTAACCAAGGAGTCCATTTAAACTTCAGGTGCTTTTTCTAGTGATCATTCTAGGCTTTTACTCTCTCTAGCAATGTCCTGTGTGCCAGTTTCCTTCTCCCTAACTTCTCAGTCAATCCTGTTTATTTCTCCTAGAAATTCTTCCCTTCATAGATCTGTGTCACGAGAGGCTGGAGAAATGAGTGTAATTATCTTAGCTACCTAGTACTACTGTCACAAAAATACCACAGTGAGTGACTTTAGAGAACAGAAATTTATTTTCTCACAGTTCTGGAGGTTAGAAGTCTGAATTCAGAGAAATGGCTTCAGGAAAAGGCCTTTCTATGTCTCTTTCAGCTTTTAGTAGCTTCCAACAATCCTTGGCTTTGTGGGCTTGTAGACAGTTCTTCACATGGTGTCTGTCTTCCCCCTGTGTGTGTATGTATTTTTGTGTCTATTCTGCTCTTTTTAGAAGACATCATTCAATAGTGATGTCACCCTACTCCATATGACCTCACTTTATTAACACACAAAAGAGAAAACATTCTTTCCAAATAGAGTTATAGTCATAGCATGACTTAACACTTCATCCTATATCTTTTGGGGACCTGATTCAATCCTTAACAGTAATTAAGGAACAGAATGGAAGGTCTGGTTCAGAGAACAACTGTGCTCACTTCAGAATTCCAAAAGGACCCAGTTTTGGCTCCCTAAAGTCTGGGAAAATGGTGGCCTTACCATAGCACAAAAGGCCAATCACAGTAAAATATCAGTGAATAAAGGTACATTGGCTGTTGAGATGCAGTGTGACCACAGGAAGAAACATCAGGCCAAGAGGTGCCATTTCAAAATTATGTGCAGTTATGGCCTTATTGGGGCACCCTGTGCATCATGTCATCTCTCTAGGCCACAATCTCTTTGGATAGAAAATAGTGAGTTGGGATAAAACTTCTTTCAGCTCTAAGGATTGAAACTCAGGAAGGCAGTAAGGTGTGAAGAAGAGAAGCATGGACTTTGAGGTTAAGGTTGAAGTCCCTGCTCAGCCACTTACTCTTGTTGTTGCTGTTGTTAGGTGCCATTGAGTCATCTCTGACTCATAGCAACCCTTTGCACAGATGAAAAAAAAAAAAAAAAA
>NW_006922095.1:1898301-1903069 GCF_000298275.1 Orycteropus afer afer | reverse complement strand
GCTTCTCGGATTATTTGCTCAGCATATAGATTGAATAAGTATGGTGAAAAGATACAATCCTGATGCACTCCCTTCCTGATTTCAAACCATGCAGTGTCCCCTTGTTCTGTTCAAATGACAACCTCCTGGTCTATGTATAGGTTCTTCATGAGTACAACTAACTGTTCTGGAATTTTCATTCTTCTCAATGTTATCCATAATTTGTTATTATCCACACAATTACATGCTTTTGCATAGTCAATAAAACAAAAGTAAATATATTTTGGTGTTCTTTGCTTTGAACCAAGATCTATCAGACATCCACAATGATATCCCTTCTTCCAAGTTTTCTTCTTAATCCAGCTTGCACCTCTGGAAGTTCTCTGTCAATATACTGCTGCAACCATTTTTGAATCATCTTCAGTAAGATCTTACTTGCGTATGATATTAATGATATTTTTCTATAAATTCCACATTCTGTGGATCACCTTTCTTTGGAATGGGTACAAATATGGATCTCTTCCAGTCAGTTGTCCAGGTAGCTGTCTTCCAAATCTCTTGGCATAACTGAGTAAGTACTTCCAGTGGGGCATCCGTTTGTTGAAACATCTCAATGGGTATTCTGTCAATTACTGGAGACTTGTTCTTTGCCAATTCCTTCAGTGCAGCTTTGACTTCTTCCTTCAATATCATTGCTTCTTGTTCATATGCCACCTCCTAAAATGGATGAAGTTTGACCAGGTCTTTTTGGTACAGTGATTCTGTGTATTCCCTCCATCTTGTTTTGATGCTTCTTGCACCATTTAATATTTTGGCCATATAATATTTCAGTATTGCAACTTGAGGCTTAATTTTTCCTCAGTCCTTTCAACTTGAGGAATGTTGAGCATGTTCTTCCCTTTTGGTATTCTAACTCCAGGTCTTTGCATATTTCATTATAGTCATTTGTTTTGTCTGCTCGAGGTGTTCTTTGACATCTGCTGTTCAGCTCTTTTATCTTGTAATTTCTTCTATTTCCTTTAGCTACTCTCCACTCAAGGGCAAGTTTCAGAGTTTCTTCTGACATCCATTCTGGTCTTATCTTCTTTTCTAGTCTTTTTAATGAACTTTTGCTTTCTTCATTGATGATGTTCTTGATGTCATCCCACAATTCTGGTTTTTGGTCATTGGTGTTCAATGCATCAAATCTCTTCTTTAGGTGGTCTCTAAATTCAGGAGGGATGTATTCAAGATCATATTTCGGCTCTCATGGACTTGTTTTAATTGTCTTCAACTTCAAGTTGAACTTGCGTATGAGCAGTTGATGGTCTGTTCCACAATCAGCTCCTGGCCTTGTTTTGGCTGAAGATATTGAGCTTCTCTATCACCTCTTGCCACAGATGTAGTCAATTTGATTCCTGTGTACTCCATTTGGCAAAGTCCACACATATAGCCGCTGTTTGTATTGTTGAAAAAAGTGTTTGCAACAAATAAGTTGTTGGTTATGCAAAATTGTATCATGCCTTCTCCAACATTATTTCTATCTCAAAGGCCAAATTCTCCAGCTACTGGTGGTTCTTTGTTTCCAACTTTTACATTACAGTATCTAGTGATAATTAACACATCTTGATTGCATGTTCAGTCAGTTTCAGACAGCAGAAGTTGGCAAAAATCTTCAATTTCCTCATCTTTGGTTTTGGTGGCTGATGCATAAATTTGAATAATGGTAGTATTAACTGGTTTTGCTTGTAGGTGTATGGATATTATCCTATCACTGACAACATTGTACTTCAGGACAGATCTTGAAATATCCTTTGTGATGATGAATGCCATGCCATTCCTCTTCAAATTGTCATTCCCAGCATAGTAGATCATATGGTCGTTTGATTCAAAATGGCAAAAACTGGTTCATTTCAGCTTACTAATGCCTAGAATATCAATCTCTTACTAGTCATCCACTTCCTAGTCAAGGTCAATTGAAAAAAGGCAGGTTGGCCACCCAGAAAATCATGAGTAGGTAAATGATGACGGATTAAAACTCTAAATATTGGGGTGGTTTTACTTTAAGTAGGTAATATCATCCTTCTGAACCTCAGTTTCTCCTTTGGTAAAATGAGGAATAAGCATATTTGTTGTTAGTTATTATTGAGTCACCTCCAACTTACAACAGAACAAATATTGCCTACTCTTGTGCCATCGTCATGATTGTTGGCATGTTTGAAGGCATTGTTGCAGCTATGATGTCACTCCATTACATTGAGGCTTTTGCTCGTTTTCACTCACTCTCAACTTTACCAACAATGATGTCTCTTTCTAGTAATTAGTCTTTTCCTGAGGATTTACCCAAAGTTATTGAGTTGAAATCTCTTCATCTTTGCTTCTAAGAAGCATTCCAATTGTATTTCTTCTAGGACTGATTTGTTCATTCTTCTGGCTGTTGTTGTTGTTGTTAAGTGCTGTCGAGTCATTTCCGACTCATAGCAACCCCATGCACAGCAGAACGAAACACTGCCCAATCCCGCGCCAACCCCACAATCCCTGCTGTACTTGAGCCTATCATCACAGCCACCGTGTCAATCCATCTCGTTGAAGGCCTCCCCCTCTTTCGTCAACCCTCCACCCTACCATGCATGACATCCTTCTCCAGGGAATGGTCCCTTCTGACAAAATGACCAAAATAGGTGAGACGAAGTCTGGCCATTCTTGCTTCCAAGGAGCATTCTGGCTGCACTTCCTCCAGGACAGATCTGTTAGTTCTTTTAGCAGTCCATGGTACTTTCATTCTCTGCCAGCACCACAACTCAAAAGCATCAACTCTTCTTCGGCCAGGGAAAACTTTATGAATAGCAAAGAAACACTGTTTATTCTTCTGACAGTCCAAGGAATATTCAATATTCTTTGCCAACACCACAGTTCATATTCATCTACTCTTATTCCATTTTCCTTTTTCATTGTCCAGCATAGAGTACCTACTTCTAAAGATTGTTGTGAGAAGGAGGCAAAATCAAAAGGGATGAATCTTGAACATGACTTCTGGATCAACATAGATGTTCCGTCATGGATGGGACATCTTACTACTAAGATGGAACATCTTACAGCTCTGCTCTTACAATAGAAAGTAAAGTGAGAAACACAACCGTAAATGATATCCCAAGGGCCTTTTCTTTGCCCATGATAACCAGAAGGCTGGTGGTACAAACCCACCAGCCACTCCTCAGGAGGAAGTTTGGGCAATCTACATCTGTAGTGATACTGCCTCGGAAACCCAAGGAGGGGTTGCTATGAGTCAGGTCCAACTTGATGGCACATAACAACAACAACAAATCCCAGAAAAACAATGGAAACCAATATGTTGGTGTGGAGGCATTGTGAGAGGCAGGTGTCAGACCACAGACTAAGGACTCATCACTTCTCCTTAGGTCTGCAGCCCTGAGACACTGTGAGGATGACTGGTGGGCAGGATGAAGGAACAGCATGTGTCAGACCACAGGAACCATTAGCCTGCTAGAGCAATGGGCAGCCCACCCTAAGAACATATTGCTGGCAATGTGTTCTAAGTAGTTCAATCCTTATCCATGACACTTCTTCTGGGTGGTGCATACAAATGGGTACCACAGTTGACTGCTAACATAAAGTTTGGAGGTTCAAGTCAGAACCTCAGAAGAAAGGTTTGGAGATTAACTTCAGAAAAATCAGCTATTAAAAAATCCTATGTAGCACGGGTCTACTCTGACATATGTGGGGTCGTCTGAGTTGGAATTGACTCCATGGCTACTGGTATCAGAGGTAAGATGTTTCCCAAGCACTCTAGCATCACTTAATAGCCTGTTAGCAATCTGCCACCCATGAATACATTCACACCTGCATCATCCCTGTAAAGTGAAAGACCGATGGGTGGAAAGGGAGAAGGCTGACTTGGCTGGCTGTGTGCTCTTGCTGATGCTCATGCTCTGAGCTGCACAAATGCCCTGGAGCCCTTGTCAAGCCTGGACATCAGAGCTCTCCCTATCTCTTTTTCCTGCCTTCTTCTGCCAGCTCTGTCTTTGAGCTAGGATCATAGTTGAATGCCGGTGATGGCCTCTTTGAAGGAAGATGAGCACAAAGATGAGGTTGCAGCCAGTTTGCCTGCAGAGAGAGATTTGTCAGGGCAGCCTGGCAGTGACCCCTCATGCTGGAGAGAGGCTCATTGTGTGAGCCAGGAATACAATATACAGAGTGGGAGAACAAAGGTAGGTCCAATACAGTACCCCAATGAGCCTGTCACCATGGAGAAGGACAGCCAGGCAACACAGATGGAGAGGGAAGCCAGGCCAAAGGAGAGGGCAGAATTGGGTGTAGAAGTGGCCCAGACAACCACTAAGATCATGTTGGGCCTCCTCAGTAACACGACCTGCATTTGGGGAATTGGAATCCATTACGTTTTCATGAGTAGCTTTCACCGTAGCAGTGAATTAGAAGTGCTCTGCTGAGCCTGTGCTGGGCTTCTGGCTGCAGCACATGCTTTCATACTTTTACACACACACATGTGCACAAAAACACATATATACATGCACATACATACACAGATACACTCACATGCAAACACACACATATGCCTTGGCTCTCACTACAAATGTGTTCCTACAAATGTTGCATGTAACCATAATCTTGTTTTCAATGGTCTGGAGCAAGCTGTTTGGAGGATGATGCTATTAGGCACCTTCTGTGCCCCAGAAGCTCTACAAAGCATCTGATGTGGATCATCTCCTTCCCTCTTCACAGCCAACAATGGGGTATCTCTACATCACAGAGGAACCTTAGAAGAAGAGAA
>NW_006922095.1:1881343-1896131 GCF_000298275.1 Orycteropus afer afer | reverse complement strand
GCGATGAACATGGGTGTGCATATGTCTGTTCTTGTCTCACTTCTTTAGGATATATACCTAGTAATGGAATGGCTGGGTCAAATGTTATTTCTAATTCCAACTTTTTAAGGAAATCGCCATACTGCTTTCCACAGTGGTTGTACCATTTTAGTCCCACCAGCAGTGTATGAGAGTCCCAAATTCTCCACATCCTTGCCAGCATTTGTTATTTTCTGTCTTGCTGAACTTTTCTACTAGTGCTGGGGCAAGATGGTATCTGATTGTTATTTTGATTTGCATCTCTCTAATGGCTAATGATTGTGACCATTTCTTCATGTTTTTTGGCTGTCTGAATATCATTTTTGGTGTAATGTCTATTCATGTGTTCTGCTCATTTTTTAATTGGATTATTTGTCTTTTTGTCATTGAGGTGTTGGAGTTTTCTATAAATTCTAGAGGTTAGTCTTTTGACAAATATATTGTTGTCAAGTATTTTTTCCCAATCTTTAGATTCTCTTTTGACTCTTTTAGAGAAGTCTTTGGAAGTGCATAAAAATTTTTTAGAATGTCCTATTCATCTAATTTCTCTTCTGCTGTTTGTGTATTTTGGGTTAATGTTTGATAAGACTATCAGACATTATATAAATACCATATATTTGTGCTCCTAAATTTGCCCCTTGTTTTTCCTTGAGGAACTCTATAGTTTTAGGTTTCACATTTAAGTCTTTGATCCATCTGGAGTTCGATTTTGTGTATGGTGTGAGTTACAGATCTTGTTTCATTTTTCTGCAAATGGATCTCCAGTTTTGCCAGCACCATTTATTAAGCAAATATTCTCTTCCTCATTTAATGGATTTAGGCCCTTTGTCAAAGATCAGCAGACCATAGGTCAATGGATCTATTTCTGGGTTCTCAATTCTATTCCATTGGTCTATGTATCTGTCATTGAACCAATACCAGGCAGTTTTGACTACTGTGGCTGTATAGTAGGATTTGAGATCGGACAGGGTAAGACCTATTATTTTGTTGTTCTTCTTCAATAATGCTTTGTTTATCTGAGGTCTCTTTCCTTTCCATATAAAGTTATTGATTGGTTTTTCCATATCCTTAAAAAATGTTGATGGGACCTGGATTGGGATTGCATTGAATGTATATATTGCTTTGCGTAGAATTGACATTTTCACAATGTTCAATCTTCCTATCCACAAGTGTGGGATGTTCTTCCATTTATATAGATCTCTTATGGTTTCTTGAAGTAGTTTTTTTTTTTTCATAGTTTTCTTCGTACAGGTCTTTTGTGTCCCTGGTAAGATTTATTTCCAAGTATTTTATTTTTTGTTAGGTATTGTAAATGGTATTGATTTCCTTACTTCTTTTTCAGCAAACTCTTTGCTGATGTAGAGGAATCCAACTGATTTTGGATATTGATCTTGTATCCTGCCATGATGCTAAATCTTTCAATTAGGTCTAGTAGATTTTTGACTGAGTCTCTTGAGTTTTCTTTTCTTTTTTTTTTTTTTATTTTTTTATCATATCATCAGCAAATAGGGATCATTTGACTTCTTCCTTACCAATTTGGATGCCTTTGATTTCCTTTTCTTGCCCTGGCTAGGACTTCCAGTACAATGTTGAATAGAAGTGGTGATAGAGGGCACCCTTGTTTGGTTCCTGTTCACAAGAGGAATGGGTTCAGTCTCTCTCACTGAGAATAATGTTGGCTGTTGGTTTTGAATAGATGCCCTTTGTTATGTTGAGGAATGTCCCTTCTATTCCTATTTTGCTGAGAGTTTTGATCCAAAATGGGTGTTGGATTTTATCGAATGCCTTTTCTTCATCAATTGATATGCTCATGTGGTTCTTTTTCTTTGTTTTATTTATGTAGTGGATGATGTTGATTGTTTTTCTAATGTTGAACCATCCTTGCATACCTGACGTGAACCCCACTTGGTCATAATAAATGATTTTCTTGATATGTTGTTAGAATCTATTGGGTAGAATTTTGTTGATGATTTTTGCATCTATATTCATGAGGGATATTGGTCTGTAGTTTTCCTTTTGAGTGATGTCTTTGCCTGGTTTGGGTGTTAAGGTTATGCTTGCTTCATAAAATGAGTTAGGGAGGAATCCATCCTTTTCTATGTGTTGGAATACTTTGAGTAGGATTGGTGTCAGTTGTTTTCTGAATGTTTGGTAGAATTCTCTGGTGAAACCATCTGGGCCAGGATTTTTTTGGTTGGTAATTTTTTAATGACCTGTTCAATTTCTTCTTCTGTTATGGATCTATTCATTTTTTTCCACATCAGTCTGTGTTAGTTTAGGTAAATGGTGTGTTTCTAGAAATTTGTCCATTTCGTCCAGATTTTCAAATTTATTGCAGTACAAGTCATTACAGTATCCTGATATTATCCTTTTTATTTCAGTTGGTTCTGTTGTGATGTCACACATTTTGTTTCTTATTCATGTTATTTGTATTCTCTCCCTCTTTTCCTTTGTTAAATTTGCCAGTGGTTTGTCAATATAATTAATCTTTTTAAAAAAAAACAACTTCTGGTCTTGTTGATTTTTTTTTTATTTTCCGTTTTGTTGTTTTCTACTCGAATCTTTATTATTTCCTTTCTTCTGGTGACTGCAGGCTTTTCTTGCTGTTCTTTTACTAATTGTTGGAGATGTTGGTTTAAAGTGTTGATTTTGGCTCTTTCTTCTTTTTTAATGTGTGCATTGATTGCTATAAATTGGTCTCTGATCTCTGCTGTTGCTATGTTCCAAAGATTTTGGTATGTTGTGTTTTCATCCTCATTGATTCAAGGAATTTTTCAATTTCACTTTTTATTTCTCCTCTTACCCAGTCTTTCTCAAGAGGCTTTTGTTCAGTTTCCATGCATTTACTCTTTTTCCGTTGATCTTCCTATTGTTGATTTCTAATTTGATAGCATTATGATCTGAGGAGATGCTTTGCAGTATTTCAATGTATTAAATTTATTAAGGCTTGCTTTATGGCCTAACATATGGTCTATCATGGAAAATGTTCCATGTGCAGTGAAGGAAAAGGTATATTGTGCTGTTGTTGAGGAAAGTGCTCTGTAGATGTCTACAAGGTCATGTTGGTGGATTGTATTGTTTAGCTCTTCTGCATCGTTGTTGAGTTTCTTTCCAGTTGCTCTATCTTTCATTGAAAGTGGTGTATTAAAGTCTCTCACTATGACTGTGGAGTCATCTATTTCCCTTTTCAACTCTTCTAAAGTCTGATTTATGTATTATAGGGTTCTTCCATTTGGTCCATAGATATTTATTATGGTTATACCTTCTTGTTCAATTGATCCTTTAATCATTATATAACGTTCTTCCTTGTCTTGTATGGTGGTTTTTGTCTTAAAGTCAATTTGATCAGAAATCAATATTGCAACTCTTGGTATTTTACAGTTTCCATTCCTTCATATATCTTTTTCCAACCTTTGATTTTTAGTCTATTTTTGTCTGTGTCTTTAAGGTATGTCTCTTGTAGACAGCTTATTGATGGGTTTTGTTTTCTTACCCAATCTTCAACCCTCTGTCTCTTGACTGGTGAATTTAATCCATTAACATTCAATGTATTTATCAACATGTATGAATTGGTTGCTGTCATTTAACTATGTGTTTTTTCATAGTGTTCCTTGTTTCTTTGTTCCATATAATTTTCCGTGCTGAGCTCATTATGTTTATGAATTGTATTATCATTTCCTTTGTTGGTGTTGTTTTAGTATTTGCTGAATATCTTTGCTGTCCTGTTTTTTATTGTGATGTGAAGGTTTATCATTTTTCTTTGAGGTTACCCTCTGATTTATAATTTTCTCCCTGAGTTTAGAACGGTCCATTCTACCTTGCAACTCTCTTGACTTCCTCACCATTTAGAAGTTCTTTAACTACACATTATTTCCCCTCTTTTTGGTTTGTAGTTGTCCTCACTTGCCAATTGATGTCTCTTGTTCCCTGTTTACAATATTGCAAGCTTATTTTAATTTGGATATGTCCATAGCTGTGGTTTCTGGGTTATGTCATCTTGTGTAATAATGGTTAGTTGTTATTTGCTGTTTTTGGTTCTCTGTTCGAAGGACTCCCTTTAGTATCTCTTGTAAGATTGGTCTCCTTTTAACAAATTCCCTTAGTTTCTGCTTACCTGGGATCTTCTAGTTTCAGCATCATATTTGAGGGACAAATGTGCCAGGTATCTAATTCTTGGTTGAAAATTTTTCTTTCAGGCTTTTATGTATACCAGCCCATTGTATCTCATTTGCATTGTTTCTGCTGAGAAATCAGAGCTTATTCTTACTGTTTGTCCTTTGTAACTAACTTTTTGTTTTTCCCATACTGATTCAGGATTCTTTCTTTGTCTTTGGTTTTCATGAGTTTGATGATATTATGTCTTGGTGATTTTGTTTTAGAGTCTATCCTGTTTGGGGCTCCTTGGAATTCCTGAATGAATATATGGCCATCTTTCATAATATCAGGAAAGTTCTCTTCCAACACATCTTAGATAATTTTCTCAGTGGTTTTATTTTTCTCTTCCTGTTCTGGAATTCCAATGACCCATAGGTTATTCCTTTTGATGGTATCCCACATGACCCTTAGTCTTTCTTCATTTTGTTTTGATATTTTTATTGATTGATCCCTTTCCAAATAAGTATTCAGGTACTTGTCTTTGGTCTCATTAAGTCTGTCTTCCACTGCATCAATTCTACTTCTTTGCCCTTTCAATGTGTTATCTTTATCTGACAATTTAGTATTAATCTTCTGAATTTCTATCTGTAGATTTAGAACAATTTCTAATTTTTCATTTACTTTTTTTTAAATATTTTCTTCTAAAATTCTTCTAGGGTTTTTTTTCTGTGTTTTCCTTTGTCTGTCTATCAATCCTTTGAAGATACCAAAATATAATTCTTTTGAATTCCTTATCAGAGAATTCCAAAGCTGCTTCTTCCTAAGGGATGTGTTCTGGGTCTGTACCCTGCTCCCTTGTTTCTACCACTTTATCTTGCTTCTTTGTGTGAACTTTGATGGTCTGTTGTCTCCAAGGCATTGTTGCATTGTTGTATTTAGATCTCTGTTAACTGTTTGTGAAGAACAGACAAGGGTGAGTCAGGTTCTTCTTGGTGGTTGTTTATCATTGGCCCATTGGTGGAAGAGGAAGTGGTGGCTCTCACTCAGTAAGTGGAGCCACAGAAGATGTGGGTGTAGTTGTGTCATATGGGGACTGTTGCTGTCTTACACTCAGTTAGGCAAAAATAACAATTGCTTAACCATAAAGAAAAAGTGAAAGCAAATAGACAAAAAACACACCATGTAATCACACAGGAACAGTAACCAAAAAAAGAAAAAAAGGGAAAAATGAAAAATAGAAAACCCACAATATCTTGGGAGAGGGCAATAAGAGAAAAAAGGTAAAGAAGGAGAATAATGGGGGAAAAACAAGGAACAGTGTTAACCATGAGGGGGAAAAAAATTACTACCAGGGACAGAGGAAAAAAAAAAATGCTGAAAACTAGAACCCGAGAAGGGAGGAATAAAGAATAACAGTAAAAAGGAAAAAAGTAATAATAATAATGGTAGTTTTAAAACAGACAAAAACAAACAATCTAAAAAAGCAGAAAACAGAAAAAAAAAAAAATCAGGGCAAGGCTGGGCAGGGCATCCAGGCTCCATCTGAGTACACAGACTGGAATGGAATTCTTGCCAGCCCACAAGGTGGGTGGGAGTGAGGGATGGCCGCACCTCCATTCACCAAGAGGGTGTAGTGTATAAGAGTAAAAAGGGGAATGTCACACCTTTCCAATCATCTGTATCCAGAATGACCTTGTGGTTCCTGGCAAGTAGAGTCTGTTCTTAAGTCCGTGGAATCTGGAAGAACACTGTCACTTTAAATATCCAAAATAGTATAGCCACTTGTAAACATTCAAAATGGCTGTGCCCTCTGGACAGGCAAAAGTCCACAGCTCAGCCTGCCTTCCTCTTTGCTGCTTTCCCTTGTATTAAGCAGCCACCAGAGTAATCCTCCATGTAGTCCCTGGCTAACAGGGCTGATTTTTAGGTCAATTCTTAGGTCCTACCACCACTCGACAATATCCAACCTGTCTGTGCCATCAGGATTGCTGCCAGACCAATTACAGCCAGACTGCTGCTCCGTATGTCTCCTTTATTGGTGTTTTCATGTAAATTCTTCTTCTAGTTAGAGTTTAGTCCACTTCTATATCCTTCCTTTCAAGGCTCAGGGGGTCAGGATTATCTTCTGTGTCTGTGTTAATTGGTTCCCTTTTTCTTTGTGGAAGAGGGTCTGTGCAGTCTTTCTGCACAGGCAACCATCTTACTGGAACTCAAGAACCGGAACCATTCTTGTTAAAGCTCTTCAGTTGATCCCAGACTTGGGAATTCAGCTCCAACCTTCCAACCTTCTTGTGCCCAGACAATGGCAAAAGCTGGATGTAAATACTGGGCCTACAGATGCATGATCAACAGCTTTATCTCTTCCAAGACTTCTTTGTTCAAGCATCATGTATTCATTCATCCACCATACATTTAACTTGTGTCTACTCTGAGCCTGAAGTGTGGCCTGAATCAACTTGTATCTTACTATAGATAAAAAGAGAGAGAACCAAAGAGAGGGGGAGGGATCTACTACTACCAAGAATAGCCAGTAGTGGAGTACATATTTTGGACCCAGGGTCCCTGCGTTGTGAACCTCATAGGCCCCAGGGAAGATTAGTGCTAAGAAACATGGGGTTCTCCAAGGAAGGCTGGGCCCAGAGATGCTAAAATGTCTAAAGTGTCTTCCTAAATTGTTAGTCAACAGAGAGAGAAAGACTTTCCCTGCTGCTGGCACCCTGAATTTGGACTTCTTCCTTTCTAATCTGTGACAGACTAAATTTCTGTTTGTTAAAGCCATCCACTTGTGGTATTTCTAATATAGCAACATTATATAACTAAGATATTACCCTTCCCTACTAAGAATTGATATGGAAAAAAGCAATGCACATAGCACCATGGTGGAAACTTAAAAGGAAAGAATTTCCATTACAAAATCCATGGAATAAGTTGGCTTGTGGATATCTTGTAAAAAGTCATATTTTTCATGTGAATATATACCTAGAATTTTATAATAGGAAGTCTACAGAAAATTTCTACAGATGACGTGTAGCACTGGGCAGGTCAGCTGCAAAGGAACTCTTTCAAGTGCTGAGGAGCAATGATGTCTCCTTGAGGACTAATGTGCACCTGACACAGGCCATGATATTTCCAATCGCCTCATATGCATGTGAGAGCTGGACAATGAATAAGGAAGACCGAAGAAAAGTTGATGCTTTTGAGTTGTGGTGCTGGCGAAGAATGCTGAAGGTACCATGGACTGCCAAAAGAACTAACAGATCTGTCTTGGAGGAAGTGCAGCCGATATGCTCCTTGGAAGCAAGGATGGTCAGACTTCATCTCACCTACTTTGGTCATGTTGTCAGAAAGGACCATTCCCTGGAGAAGGATGTCATGCTTGGTAAGTTGGAGGGTTGAAGAAAGAGGGGAAGGCCTTGGATGAGATGGATTGACAGGGTGGCTGCGACAATGGGCTCAAGTATAGCAAGGATCATGGAGCTGGCACCAGATCAGGCAGTGTTTCGTTCTGCTGTGCATGGGGTCGCTATGAGTCAGAAGTGACTCGACAGCACCTAACAACAACAACAACTCTGAGCCTGGCACAAGGCTGGACACTGCTGATACAAAGGCAATACCACATGGTACTGCCATCATCACAGATGCCCACGATGCTGGTGGTACAACTCAGTGTCATAGATGCACACAATTCTGGGGGTACTGCTCAGTATCATAGATGCCCAAGATGCTGGGAGTATTGCTTGGTGTAATATATGTATGGATGATAAAGATACCACTTAGTATCACAGGTGTCCAGGATGTTGGATGTACTGCACAGCATTATAGATGGGATGCTGGGGGTACCACTCAGCATCATTTTTGTCCAGATACTTGAGTACTACTAGTATCATAGATGCATATAAAGCTGGGGGTACTGCTCAGTGTCAGATGGCTGGATGCCTGAGTACTGCTCAGTGACATAGATATCCAAGTGCCTTGGTACCATTTAGTATTATAGATGTCAAGATGCCTGCGTATCACTCTAGATCTATATCTACAGAATACTGAAGGTACTACTCCACTATTGATGTACATGATGCCATGGGACCATTTGGCATCATAAGTTCTCAACATTCTATATGTATTACTAACATTATAGATGTCCAGGAAACAGGACTCTGGATGGAAGGACAGCAGGGCTCCAAACCCTCCTGAAATAGATGCCTCTTGCATGGAGCCTGGTCTTCTATGGTTTATGGTGGAATCAGCCTTGGCTGGAATTTGGCTGCACAGAGACAAAATACTTCCAGGCTGTGGCCTGACCTCTTCTGTCATCTTAGAGGCCACATGGCCACAATTGTGACAGGCTGTGTGGCTCACTATTCTCCTCCAGTCTGCCCATCAGATGGAGAAGCATCTGTGGTCTTGAACACCCAGTATCAACAGGATATCAGGGTTTGGTGCTGGTTAAAAGGGCAAGCAACTTGCACACAGCTCACCTCAAAGAGCATGCTGGAGGCATTGAGTGATGGGCCAGCTGGGAGGATAGGTAACCAAGACATCAGAGTGACATCTATTTCACTCTTCCTCAACATTGCAAGGTAAAGAGGAGCTATGAGCAAACAACAGGTCCAAGTCTAGAGGATCCAGGTTTAGATGGCTGTTGTGTGTGTGCATGTGTTAAATCCATTCTCACGGCCTCAGATTTCTCCCCTCCCCCCACAAAAAGGGAATCAATTAGGGTGGGAGGTTCTAATATTACTTCTGGCTTTAAAATTCTATAACTCCACCTTCTATTGAAATTTTAACCTGAAAATTAGGAAAGGGACAGGTGGCATTCATATTGATCATCTTTGAGAGGATAAACTATTGCTATTCAGAATCTCCCAGAAGAGACTTTAGGTCCTATTGAGTCAAGGAAGTGAAGAAAGGAGAGGTCGTTTTGAGGAGAACATTAAGTTACAATGATGAATCTGCTTCTATTCAGAGAGCTTATGACTAGCAGAGAGGAAGAGAGGACCTGAAGAAGAGGGGACAATGCAGGTAAAAATATATGACCTGGAGGAGCATGCAAGCCCACCTTCTTTCGTATTAGTCAGGACCTATTTCCCCAGTCCTGGTTTTCACGACCTTATCAGAAAATGTATGCATTCCAATTGTGGTGTTGGCGAAAACTATTGAATATAATTTGGGCAGTCAGAATAATGAATAAATCTGTCTTTGAATAAACACAATCAGAAAGCACCTCAGAAGTGAGGATAGTGAGATTTCATTTTGCTTAGTTTGGACATGTTACAAGGAAGGACTGATGACTAGAAAAGGATTTTAGGTTTGGTAAAGTGGCGGATCAGTGAAAACAAGAGAAAACCTTCCATGAGGTGTAATGACACAATAAGCACAAACATGGCTCCAACATGCCAACAATCGTGAAGATGGTGCAGGACCAGGTAACATTTTGTTCTGTTCTACATAAGATCTTCATGAATTGGAGCCAACTTGATGGCAACTAACAACAGCTTTTCAGGCATTGGTCTTTGCCATCCTGAGAAGCTAAGGGTACCTTGATTATAGAAACCCATGTCATACCCTGGGCTGCAGTAGATTGCATGGTTGGCCCCAATTCATGATCTTTGTGGATCCAGGTATTTTGCATTGTCTTCACAGCTCCTCCCATTTAGAGGTGGAGTCTATAAATATTGGATTGTCCTGTGACTTGTTTTGCCCAGTAGAAAGTGGTGGAAATAGTGGAGTGCCATATTTGAGCCTAGGCCTCAACTGGCCTAGTATGATTCTTCTCATTCTTTCAAATCTCGCCTTCCATCAGGAGAACACGCCTGAGCCAGCCTGGTGCAGGATGTGAAACAAGTTATCCAGTCAGTTCTATCACCTTAGCCAATAGCCTTCTGACCCTTAAAAGCAGAGTCACCTCACTGATCTTCAGGGAGCTGAGATAACACCCCAACCTTCTCTCACCTCCTCTGGCCTTCATTCCTGCTTAATTTGTGATATTTATTATTATTATTCTTAAAAATGCCATTGAGTTAACCCCAACTCATCGAAACTCCATGTATTAGAGCAGAACTGTGCTCCATGGTGTTTTCAATGGCTGATTTTTTTTGGAAGTAGATAGGGAAGTGCCTCTGGGTGGATTGGAACCTCCCATCTTTCTGCTCACAGTTAAGCACATTAACCTTTTGGACCAGTAAGGGATTCCATTAATTATTATAGTATTAATAATGCTTGGCTACCTGATTTACTTCTAGCCCCTCTAGGGCCTTCCTTGATATAATCAGTACCAACAGTTATAATACAAGCTATGTTTTAAATGTAACCTTCATTTTTAACCCTCAGAAGACACTGGACTGAAGAGTAGTAAGGGAAGTCTGTACACAGGAGAAAATACCTGCAAGGCAGAATTCACTGCCATTTTGGTTCCAGGCATATATATTACTCTACCTTCCCTCCTGGTGATGATACCTGAGAAAGTAATTGGGCCATTTCATCACTAGCTAGGTATGACCATTGTGCTTTTTTTTTTTTTTTTTTCATTTAATATTGATGACAAAGGTGCACCTGACCAAGCCATGGTAATTTTAATCACTTCCCATGCATATGAAAGCTAGATAATGAAAAAAGAAGACCAAAGAAGAATTGACACATCCTAATTGTGGTGTTGGTAAAGAATATTGAATATACCATGGCTTGCAAGAAGAACAAATGTATGTGTCTTGAGAGAAGTACAACCAGAATGCTCCTTAAAAGTGAGGATAGCAAGACTTTGTCTCATGTACTTTGTTGTTGCTGTTGTTATGTGCCATCGAGTCGGACCCAACTCATAGAAACCCCTCCTTGGGTTTTGGAAGCAGTATCATTATGGAAATAGATTGCCCAATCTTCCTTCTGAGGAGTGGCTGGTGAGTTTGAACCAGCAGCCTTCTGGTTAGCAGTCAAGTGCCTTAGGCACTACGCTACCAGAGTACTTTGGACATGTTTATGTAGGGACCAGTCTCTGGAGAAAGACATCATACTTGGTAAAGTGGAGGGTCAGCAAAAAGGAGGTAGACCCTCAATGAGATGGATTGACAATGGCTGCAACAGTGGGCTAAAACACAAGAATTGTGAGGATGGCATACAACTAGACAACTTTGTATTCTGTTACACGTACAGTCACTGTGACCAACAGTATTTGTTTTGTTTAAACCAGGATGCTAAACTCTGCATCATTGTGGCCTCTCTCTGTTCGTGTAAATGTCTTTGAGTACAGATGGAGTGAATCCACAGGTGAGAGCAAGTGCATGATGATATGTTGTCCACATCCTCTGCTCTTTCTGAAGCCGGGTATCAGTTTCCCATTAGCTCTCAGATGACTCATGTCACCTTAGGAATGAACTGTGCTGAAGATAGTTTAGGTACTTTGTTAAACCGGGAACAGATACATGGGCTGCGAGCCCATGTCTTTATTTAAATGGGTCTAGAAATGGATGGTGTTGTTGCCTTGTAGAGGCATTTGCAGGAAAGAGCAGCCGGATGAAGCAGATGCAATTGAAATGTGTGACCCAGCATGCTGAGAAGCCTGCCTGTTTCAATGGCAACTGATGGTTGTGATTCAAAAAGTAGATTTACCGTCACAAGTGCTTTGGAGACTGCTCAGCTGGGGTGAAAACGTCACTTTTCCCTGACCTGGGATATTTCACATTTAGCTTGCTTGATATGGCCCCTGGGAAACAGAGGGGGTGGGAGGAGGCTTCAGTGTGAATTTCAGAATCTTCCATTGTGGTCCAGCACTGGGAGTGACACTTACCACTCCAAGGCAGCTGGGCTCAGAGGACCCTTCTTGCTCAGAACCTTCCATCACCTTCCATTGATCTGGAGAGTTTCAAAAGCCTTTAATTCTGTTTTCATGGCCTTAGCTACTCTTCTACCATGTCCCAACCCCCCTTACTCCTGAACCCCCAACTCCTGCTTCCTCTAGCAGCTGCTACACAGGCTACAGGTCTCCATCAAAAGCTGCTCCTCCAAACAAGCCTCTTTTTGACCCCAAGGAGTACAGGTTCCCTTCATATGCTCCTGCAAGGTCCTACTTTTCTCCCAGGGTCCTTATGATAATGACATTCAAATAGTCATTAGGAAACCTGTTTGTTTGATCAGATAGACTGGCATAGGGGCTCATTCATTCATTCTTTTTTGCTCTCTCTCTCTTTCTTTCTTTCTATACTGATTGAGATGTGTATAAGTATACTGAGGCTGCCATAACAAATTATCACAGACTGGGTAGCTTAAAACAAAACAAAATGTCTCACAGTTTAGAAGGATAGAAGCTCGAAGGCCACGCTCTCTCTGAAGGTTTTACTGGGTGTTCCTTCTTTCCTCTTTTTGCTTCTGGTGGCTTCCCATGTTCCTTGGCTTGTGGCAGTATCATCACAAGCTCTGGTTCCATCTTTACTTTGCTGTATTCTATATGTGTCTGTGCTTATTTGTTTCACTTCCTTTCTTCTTGTAAGGGCACCAGTCATATTTGATTAGGACCTCTTCCATTTAATCATTTTACCTTGATTAGCTCTTTAAAGACTTTATTTCTAAACAAGGTCATGTTCACAGGTACAGGGAATTAGGATTTGGACATACCTTTTTGGAGGTAGAATTTGACCCATGAGAAACCCCAAATATGAAGCATGCACTGCAAATCAACCATTTCCGATGATCAGCATGTTGATGCTCAGAACTGAGGGCACTGCCTGGGGCAGTGGATGCGACTTGGGCAGATTCTATACCTTGTTCATTTTTGGATTCCTGGTGTCCAGCACATTGCTGAAACATGGCTCTTTCATGGGACCTGTGTGTGGATAGATTCCTGGGCGAAACATAATGGTTGCTCAGCTCCAGCAGCTCTCTTCACATCCAGACCAGATGCAGAGGCAACCAGGTCAACATCTCCTGCAGACCCAGGCTGAACCATAGACTCCTGTCTTGTGGTCTGGGTGGCTCAGAGTGACCTAATACATCTCTCTTCTATGTTTTCACTGTGGCTACCTTTCACAGCTGGAAGAACCCTTTGCAGAGACACCAATGAAATGAGCCAGTGACATTGAGCTCTTGAATCCATTTGAACAGCCATGGAATCTCATTCTCCGGTGCTTTCCACAAATTCCATGCAGATTAGCCATGTCTGCAAGTGTGAATGTTGGCACAATTGGAGCACAATAATTTCTTCTGCCTGTTAGCAACAAAATAGACAGAATGGCCTAGGAAGGCAGTGAGAAGTGGTCTGACTCTTGAAAGTAGTCTAAAAGTGGTGGTAAATTCTGGAGAAATGTTCTCACAATGCATATGTGTGCCTTCATCACTTACATGCATGATAAATTACAAATTTTGGTGGACAGATATCCACCTGTTCTCTGTCTACTAAATGCTAATAGCCCCCCTCCAAATAGTGGTAACTGAAACCCCTAGTCCTTGAGGGCAGTGTCTTACATTGTCTATCTCTGGTTCTGGAACCTCTGGCACAGGAGCAGAACTCAGAGTATCCAGAGTATTTGACAAATGAAGAAGTGAGTGATTCATGGATATTGTGGTTTTTGGAACTACAAAGCAGATATCTGCATGGTAGGGGTCAAGCTCACATGCAACCATGTATATCTTTGGGGAGACAGCTAATGGTTTCTCAACTTTGGGCCTTTCTGAATTTCTGTTTCAGGGGCCTCACTGAGTTCTCACCATCCTCCCTGGGGCCACCTGCCAGAAGCTTCTGTATTAGAGGAAGCTACAGGAGCAGCATCATGAAGGTCTGAGACTTAGATTCCTGGTTCTTCCTAGATTCCTAGACTTCTAAACTGGTTCTGCCCCTGTCCTGCCCTGTGACTTCTGACACAACATTACTCATGATGGGGAGGATTAATGGTTCTTACTGATGTACTTGCAGCATATAAGACCCTCCAGCTGGGCCCCACACTGGGATGCACCCTCTGGTTTGGTGACATAGAGTGCTTCTCTTAGCATCTCTTAATATCTCTTAATTTTTGCTCTACCTAGAGGGGAAGGGGCTCCGGTAGCATAGTGGCTAAAGCACTTGACTGCTAGCCAGAAGGCTGGCGGTTCAAACCCATCAGCCACTCCTCAGAAGGAAGGTTGGGCAATTCTACTTCCGTAGTGATACTGCCTCGGAAACCCAAGGAGGGGTCGCTATGAGTCAGGGCCAACTCGACGGCACATAACAACAACAACAACAACACCTAGAGGGGAATGCAGAAAGTTTTGTGGCCATTTCTCAGTAGACACCATTGGCTTGTTTTTCTGAGCTCATCCCTTTCCTACCATCTTTTTCAATTGTGTCAAGTTCATTGTCAAATTCAGAAAGGCTAATATATAGGAATCAAAGATATTTCATAGATGTTATCTTCACATCTCTCCACCACTCCTCTGTCAGTTTGTCATACTGTGTTAGTTGTATGTTGCTGTGAGGCTGGAGGCTGTGTCACTAGTATTTCAGCAGGGTCACCCATAGTGGACAGGTTTCAGTGGAGCTTCTAGACTAAAACAGACTTGGAAGAAGGAAGGGGCCATCCACTTCTCAAAGAATTAACCAATGAAAACCTTATGAATAGCAGTGAAATACTGCCTGATATATTATTGGAAAACTTTATGAATAACCCTGAAACATTGTCTAATATAGTGCCAGAAGATGAGCCCCTAAGGTCAGAAG
>NW_006922095.1:1879777-1880995 GCF_000298275.1 Orycteropus afer afer | reverse complement strand
AGTTTGAACCGCCAGCCTTCTGGTTAGCAGTCAAGTGCCTTAGGCACTATTAGTGAGCTAAAATGGAATGGTTTTGGCCATTTTGACTCAGACAATCATATGATCTACTATGGTGGGAATGAAAAATTGAAGAGGAATGACGTGGCATTCATTGTCACAAAGAATGTTTCAAAATCTATCCTGAAATACAATGCTGTGAGTGATAGGATAAAATCCATAGGCCTACAAGGAAGATCAGTTAATACTACTGTTGTTCAAATTTACACACCAACCACCAAACCAAAGATGAGGAAATTGAAGATTTTTACTAATTCCTGCAGTCTGAAATTGACCAAACACACAGTCAAGATGCGTTGATTATCATTGGTGATTGCAATGCAAAAGTTCGGGAAAAAGAAGCATCAACAAAAACAAAAACAAAACTCACTGCCCTTGAGTCGAATCCCACTCATAGCGACCCCACCTTGGGTTTCTGAGGCAATATCTCTGTGGAAGTAGATTGCCCAATCTTTCTTCTGAGGAGTGCCTGGTGGGCTTGAACCACCAGCATTTCTGGTTAGCAGTCAAATGCCTTAGGCACTATACTACCGGTAGATGGAAAGTATGACTTTGGTGATAGAAATAACACTGGAGATCACATGATAGAATTTTGCAAGACCAATGACTTATTCATTGTAAATACGTTTTATTCAAAATGTAAATGGTGGCTATACACATGGATTTCATCAGATGGAGTACACAGGAATCAGATTGACTACATCTGTAGAAAGAGGCAATGAAGAAGCTCAATATCTTCAGACAAAATAAGGCCAAGAGCTGACTGTGGAACAGACCATCAGTTGCTCATATGCATGTTCAAGTTGAAGTTGAGGACAGTTAAAACAAGTTAATGAGAGCTAAAATATGACCTTGATTATATCCCTCCTGAATTTAGAGACCATTTAAGAATAGATTTGATGCATTGAACACCAATGACCAAAAACCAGAGGAATTGTGGGATGAAGAACATCATCCATGAAGAAAGCAAAAGGTCATTACAATGACAGGAAAGGAAGCAAAGGCCAAAATGGATGTCAGAAGAGACTCTGTAATTTGTCCCTGAAGGGACAGTAGCTAAAGCAAATGGAAGAAATGGCAAGATGAAAGAGCTGAACAGAAGATTTCAAAGAGCAGCTCAAGGAAACAAAGTCAATTACTATAATGAAATGTACGAAGACC
>NW_006922095.1:1874641-1879329 GCF_000298275.1 Orycteropus afer afer | reverse complement strand
TTCCAAAGAAAGGTGATCCCATAGAATGTGGAAATTATCAAACAATATCATTAATATTGCAAGCAAGTTAAATCTTGCTGAAGGAAAAAAAAAAAAATGGTTTCAGTAGTATATTGACAGAGAACTTCCAGAATTGCAAGCTGGATTCAGAAGGGGACATGGGATATCAGAAGGGATATCATTGCTGATGTCAGATGGATCTTGGCTGAAAGCTAAGAATACCAGAAAAATGTATACTTGTGTTTTATTGACTATGCAAAAGCATTCAATTATTTGGATCATAACAATTTATGGATAACATTGAGAAGTATGGGAATTCCAGAACACTTGATCATGCTCATCAGGAACCTATACACAGACCAGGAAGCTGTTGTTTGAATGGAACAAGGGGTCACTGTACGGTTGAAAATCAGGAAGGGAGTGTGTCAAGGTTGTATCCTTTCACATACTTATTCAATGTGTACATTGAACAAATAATCCAAGAAGCTGGACTATATGAAGAAGAATGTGGCATCAGGTTTGGAGGAAGACTCATTAATAACCTGTGATCCTGTGATATGCATATTACACAACTTTGCTTGCTGAAAGTGAGGAGGACTTGAAGCAATTACTAAGAGAGATTAAAGACTACAGTCTGCAGTATGGATTACACCTCAACATAAAGAAAATGAAAATGCTCATAACTGTACCAATAAGCAGCATCACAACAAATGGAGAAAAATTTGAAGTTGTTAAAGATTTCATATTACTTGGTTCCACAATCAACACCAATGGAAGCAGTGGTGAAGACATCAGACGATGTAGGACACTAGGAAAACTGCTGCAAAAGACCTCTTTAAAGTCTGAAGAGCAAAGATGTCTCCTTGAAGAGTAAGGTGCACCTAATCCAAGCCATGGTATTTTCAATTGCCTCATATACATGAGAGAGCTGGACAATGAACAAGGAAGACCAAAGAAGAGTTGATGACTTTGAGTTGTGGAGTTTGTGAAGAATACTGAAAGTACCATAGACTGCCAAAAGAATGAATAAATCTGTCCCAGAAGAAGTGCAACCGGAATGCTCCTTGGAAGAGAAAATGGCCAGACTTCATCTCACCTACTTTGGTCATGTTGATGGAAAGGACCCTGGAGATGGATATAATACTTGGTAAAGTGGAGGGTCAGAGGAGAAGGGGAGGGCTCTCAATGAAATGGATTGATACAGTGTCTGCAATGATGGGCTCTGATATAACCAGGATTGTGAGGCTGGCACAGGATTGTGAGGCTAGGCAGTGCTTCGTTCTGTTGTATATAAGGCCGTTATGAGTCAGAGACGACTTGATGGCACTTAACAACAACAAGAACAATCTTCACATCTCAGGAGAATTTGTTCTCATGAAGGGGAGACTGAAAGTAGATAGTGAGACAAGATCATGACCATAAAGCACTTATCTCCTGTCTTAATTTTCTAGGGATTCCATAATAAAACACTACAAGTGGATAGTGTTTGTTTGTTTGTTTACAATAGTGTTTGTTTGCTTGTATTTGTGCAAGATTAGCCTCAGCTGAATCTATGCTTGGTCTAGAGTATAATCCTGTTCACTAACCCCTATCTGATCTTCTCAGATGTTTATGTGTTTATCTGTAGCCTGGTGTTTGACGTCAATGGTAAGGGAGTATCGTGGATATACTGGTATTAGCTCTGTCGTCTATATCTTATGTGCACAATTTTGTTTCCTCCCTTTCCCCAATGTTATCATGGTAGTCACAGACTCTTTCCATACCATCCCTCCCCTTACCCACCTCAATGTGTGGCCCACAACTAGCCCAAAATTAATCCCTTCCCTTCCCTTCCCTCCCCACCCTTGTAACCTACAAAGTGAGTTCCCTTCCTTAAGCAAAGCCTTCCTTGTCTTTTTACAGTAGTGGGCTCATACAATATTTGTCCTTCTGCGATTGACTTATTTCACTCTGCGTAATGTCCTCCCAGCTCATCCATGCTGTGAAATGATTCATATATCCTTCATTGTTCTTTAATATAGCATAGTATTCCATTGTGTGAATGTACCATAATTTCATTATCCATTCATCTGTTGATGGGCATTTAGGTTGTTTCCATGTCTTTGATATAGTGAATTATGCTGCGATGAACATAGATGTAGATATATCTGTTTCTGTCCTGTCTCTTACCTCTTTAGGATATATTCCTGGCAATGGAATTGCTGGGTCAAATGGTATTTCTATTTTCAGTTTTTCAAGAAAATGCCATACTGTTTGCCACAATGGTTGTACCATTTTACAATCCCACGAGCAGTGTACGAGAGTTCCAATCTCTCTGCAACCTCACCAGCTTTTGTTATTTTCTGACCTGTTGAACTTTGCTATTACTGCTGTGGTGAGATGATATGCCATCATTGTTTTGATTTTCATCTCTTTAATGACTAAAGATCGCAAGCAATTCCTCATGTGTTTGTTGGCCATCTGCATATCATCTTTAGTGAAGTGTCTGTTCATGTCTCTTGCCCATTTTTGAATTGGATTGTTTGTCTTTTTGGTGTTAATTGTTGAAATTTTCTATAGATTTTGGAGAAAAGTCCTTTGTCAGATATGTCATAGGCAAATATATTCTCCAAATCTGTAGGTTCTCTTTTTACCCTTTTGATGAAGTCTTTTGATGCACATAAGAATTTAATTTTTAAATGGTCCCAGTTATCTAGCTTCTCTTCTACCTCCTGTGCATTCTGGGTTATGTTTGATAGTCTATTTATGCCATAAATTAGAACCTTTATATTTGCCCCTATTTTATCTTTGGTGAATTTTATAATTTTGGGCTTTACATTTAAGTTCTTCATCCAGCCTGAGTTTGTTTTTGTGTATGGGGTGAGGTATGGGTCTTGTTTCATTTTTCTGCAAGTGGATATCCAATTTTGCCAGCACCATTTGTTGAAGAAGCCATCTCTTCCCCCATTTAATGGGTTTTAGACCTTTGTCAAAGATCAGCTGTTCATGGAAGGATGGGTCTATTTCTGGGTTTTCAATTCTGTTCCATTGGTCTGTCTGTCTATCATTATACCAATATCATGCTGTTTCAACTACTGTGGCTGTACAGCTTTAAGATCTGGGATTATGAGACCTCACACTTTGTTCTTCTTCTTCAGTAGTGCTCTGCTTATCTGAGGTCTCTTTCCTTTCTATATGAAGTTAGTAGTTGGTTTTCCATGTCCTTAAAAAAAATTTTGTTGGTATCTGGATAGGGATTGCATTAAATGTGCAGATTGCTTTAGGTAGTATTGACATTTTCACAATATTCAGTCTACCAATCCATGAACAAGGCAGGTGGTTCCATTTATGTAGATCCCTTGTTGTCTCTTGTAGTAGTGTTTTATAGTTTTCTTTGTATAGCTCTTTTGTATCTCTGGTAAGATTTATTCCTAGAAATTTTATCTTTTTAGTAGCTATTGTAAATGGTATTGTTTCCCTTATTTCTTTTTCAGAGGTCTCTTTGTTGGGGTAGAGGAATCCAAATGACCTTTATATGTTGACCTTATACCTTGACACTTTGCTGAAACTCTCTATTTGTTCTAGTTTTTTTTTTTTTTTGTTTGTTTGTTTGTTTTTTCCCTGAGTCTCTTGGGTTTTCTATATATAGGATCATGTCATCCACAAACAGAGACAGTTTTACTTTCTCTTTAGGAATATGATTGCCTTTTATTTCTCTTTATTTTCTTATTGCCCTGGCTAGGACTTCCAATACAATGTTAAATAGGAGTGGTGACAGAGGACATCCCTGTCTGGTTCCCATTGTAAGGGGAATGGTTTGAGTCTTTCTCCATTAATAATAATGTTAGCCATTGGCTTTGCATATATATGCCCTTTATTATGCTGAGGAATTTTCCTTCTATCCCTATTGTGCTGAGAGTTCTGAAAAGGAACGGGTGTTGTATTTTATCAAATGCCTTTTCTGTGTCAGTTGATATAATCATATGGTTCTTTTGTTTTGTTTTGTTTATGTGGTGTATTACATTGATTGTTTTTTTGATGTTGAACCATCCTTGTAATCGAGGTATGAATCCCACTTAGTCAGGATATATTATATTTTATATGTTGTTGGATTCTGTTGGCAAGGATTTTGTTGAATATTTTTGCATCTATGTTCATGAGGGATATTGGTCTATAGTTTTTCTTTTTAGTGGTGTCTTTCCCTGGTTTTAGTATTAGTGTTATGCTTGTTTCATAAAATAAGTTTGGGAGTATTCCATATTTTTCTATATTCTGGAATAACTTGAGTAGTATAGGTGTCAACTCTTCCCTGAACATTTTGTAAAATTCTCCAGTGAAGCCATCAGGGCCAGGACATTTTCTTGTGGGAAGTTTTTTTTTTTTTTTTTTTAATGACCTGTTCAATTTCTTCCTTTGTTATGAGTCTGTTCAAGTATTTTATTTCTAAGTGGGATAGTTTAGGCAGGTCTTGTGATTCCAGAAACTTGTCCATCTCTTCTAGGTTCTCAAATCGGTTGGAGTACAGTTCTTCATAATATTATGTCAATATCTTTTTAGTTTCAGTTTGTTCTGTTGTGATGACACACTTTTGTTTATTATTCTTGTAATTTGAGTCTTCTCTTTCTTTTGTTTTGTTAGATTTGTTAATGGTTTGTCAAGTTTTTAAATCTTTTTGAAGAACCAGCTTCTTGTTTAGCTGATTTTCTCTA
>NW_006922095.1:1868298-1873356 GCF_000298275.1 Orycteropus afer afer | reverse complement strand
TGGGGCTGGCGTGGGATCGGGCAGTGTTTCGTTCTGCTGTGCATGGGGTCGCTATGAGTTGGAAATGACTCGATGGCACTTAACCACAACAACAACAACATTGTTCAACTTCCACATTTGCTGTTTTTTCCTTGATCTTCTTATTATTAATTTCTAATTTTATAGCATTGTGGACTGAGAAGATGCTTTGTAGTATTTTAAGGTTTTTTAATTTATCAAGGCTTGTTTTGTGTTCTAACATATGATCTATTCTGGAGAATGATCCATGTGCACTGGAGTAGAATGTGAATTCTGCTTTAGTTGGGTGGAATGCTCTGTATATGTATATAGGTTGAGCTGGTTGATTGTGTTGCTGAGTTGTCAAAGATTTCATATTACTTGGATCCACAATCAACTCCAATGGAAGCTGCAGTAAAAAAAAAAAAAAAAAATCATGTGATATTGCATTGGGCAAATTTGGTGCAAAAGACCTCTTTAAAGTGTTGAAGAGCAAAGATGTCTCTTTGAAGACTAAAGTGCACTTAACCCAAGCCATGGTATTTTCAATCATCTCATATGCATTTGAAAGCTGGACAATGAATAAAGAAGACTGAAGAAGAATTCATGCTTTTGAGTTGTGGTGTTGGTGCAAAATTCTGAAAGTACCATAGACTGCCAGAACAACAACAAAAATCTGTCCTGGAAGAAGTGCAGCTGCAATACTTCTGGGAAGCAAGAATGGCCAGACTTCATCTCACCTACTTTGGTCATATTGTCAGAAGGGACCATTCCCTGGAGAAGGATATCATGGTTGGTAAAGCGGAGGGTCAGTAAAAAGAAAAAGGGAAGACTCTTGATGAGACGGGTCGACACAGTGGCTGCAACAATGGTCTCAGGTATAGCAAGGATTGTGAGTCTGGTGAATGACTGGGCAATGTTTCATTTTGTTGTACATAGGGTCACTATCAGTCATAGCTGACCCACCTGCACCTAACAACAAGTTTGCCCCTATTGGTTTCTTTGATGAGCTTTATAACCTTAGGTTTTACATTTAAGTCTTTGATGCATCTTAAGTTAATTTAAGCATACTGTGTAAGATATGGATCTTGTTTCTTTTTTCTGGAAATGAACATCCATTTTTTTTTTCTCCAAAGACACTTCTCAGATATAATTCAACATAGGGTCCATCCATTTCTTGTATAACCTCATTAACATCACAAAAGATAGCCCTGTCCCCAAGCAGAATCAGATTCATTAGTACTGGGTTTAGCATTCCAATACAACTTTCAGGGGGGCACTGTTCAATCCATAACACCTTTCTAGGGGATGTTTGCCAACACCTAGAGGAATTTTTGTGTCTCAACTTTGAGAATTTGTTCTATCTTTTAATAGTTAGAGGCCAGCTCTGTTGTTAAACATTTTACAATGTACAAGGAAAGTCCTACCAAAAAAAGCAGCATCTAGCCAAAGTTTCAGTAGTGCCAAGATTGAGTACCCTAGAATATAGTTCTGGCAAGTCTTACAGTAGTTGTTAGATATATTGAGAGTGTTATCATATTTATTATTATCTGGAAAGAACACTTCAGACAGAGTCAGAAGACACTTCCATTGTGTCTTGCCCCCATTTTGAGTCAGCTGCATGACCTGAAACAAATCTCTCCTTATCTCTGAAGATTGTCCAACCTGTAAGTTAGAATGGGAAAGATCTGTGCCTCACATCTTCATTAGGAAATTCAACTGAGATGACTGGTAAAACAGAGAGCTGTGCAGTGTCAAATACTAGCTCTATGTTATCTATAAACATAGATAACATTATCACCTGTTATCATAGATAACAGGCTATCACCTGTTTTGCATTGAATTGTGTATTCCAAAAATATGTCTTGAAATCCTGGTCAAATGTGTTTGTGATTTGACAAATCAGGAAGATGACATCGTATTTATAACCCACATGTTTGATTCCTCTTCCAGGTTAATTCCTGCATAACTAGGTAAAGCAGATAGAAATAATGATACTGGTGTTATGATCAACTAAGGAGAAGATAAAGTATCTTATTTAGTGAAGGAGAGAAAAAGAGTAGATTGAACAACTGGGAGAAATAAATGAACCCACCTAGTCGGTGGAGGCAGAGACAGAGAGGACTTGTTAGAAATGCAAAGGGAGGGAAGGAGGAAAAGAAAAAAAAAAAAAATCATGAAACCCACAGAGGCACTGGGGCCTCAGAATACCCACAACTGGAATTTTTGGTGGTGAACTCAGCCTCTGAGTGAGTGAGTATGATAATCTTACTGGGAAACAGATCAAGACCCCCCCCCCTTGGTTTGGTTTGCCATAGAGTCCAGAAAGGAGTGGGAGAAAGGGAGAAACTACCTGTGAGTAGGTGTAGTGCCAGAGTGAGTGCACATCAGTGGTCTGGGGTTTAACTCTTCCTTGACCCCTTTTAGCACAGAGTGGACAAGAGTACTGGGTTTTACAGATTCTTGATCCACGCAGAAAGTAGTGGCCCTCCACCCATTGGCGTCTCTGTCAGTGTTGAATAATGGGTATTTGATTGACAATAGGACATCATTATTAGTAGAGATCTCAGAAGGACACAGAGTGCCAGGCCTGTGTCTGCATCACTGACTGAAATCTCTTGCCCCAAACACGGAAAATTCCTTCTACCTTTCTATCCAGGGGCTTGCTTCTGGTTTCTTTCTTTCTTTCTTTCTTTCTTTCTTTTTTTCTTCCTTCCTTCCTCCCTTTCTTCCTTTTCTTCCCTGCCTCATCCAATGGAAGGTACAAATTAAATCTCAACCAGGCAACAGCAGCCATTGTGCTGAACACCTCACCCAATAGATAAGTCAGACCAATAGCTCCTGTGCCACAGAATCAATGACAGATGGTGGAGGAAACCTGCTTGTCCCAACTCTAAATCCTCTTCATGATGATCAGAGACCTGCACCCCCACCCCCACCTGTGATTCCACTAACACAGACAGAGCTAGAGAATAACCCATTACAGCTGAGTTAATAACAAAAGAAGTACACCTGCTTCCAACTTTCAGTACAGTAAAACATAAAATCAGGGTGAAACAATTTAATACACACCTAACAATGAAAGACAACAACTTCAAAATGTCTAGGAAAGAACAGACAACCGCAATTCAAACAAAAAACAAGACAAGACAATAGAAATAAAAGCCCAGCCCAAAGAGTTACCTATCACAGAAGAAGAACAAGCAATAGAACTATCTGAGAAGGAATCCAGAAGGTATATATATATATATATATATGACTCTCTAAGAGCTCAAGGAAACCATAAACAGAAATAACAAGAAGACAAAGAAGACAGATAGCACCCTGGAAGAATTCAGCAAAACCATTCGATAACAAAATAACAAGAAAAATACACAATTAGAACTCATACAAAAACAGCAATTAGAAATCCAGAAGATGAACATTAAAATTACAGAGAGAGACAACATATTGGAAGGACAAAAGAATAGACTAGAACTGGCTGTGAACACATTTCCCAACTAGAAGACAAATTCCTTGACACCAGCCTGTATGAAGAAAATTCAGAAGAAAGATTTCAGAGAAATAAAAAGAACCTAAGAATTATATGGGATGATGTGGAAAGAAACAACATATGCCTGATTGGAATACTAGAACAAAAGGAGGCAAAAAAAAAAAAAAAAAGGGCCTGAGAAAATTGTCAGAGACTTGCTAACAGAAAATTTCCACCCTATCATGAAGGAAGAAAATATATCAATCCAAGAAGCTCAACAAACCCTATACAGGATAGATCTCAAGAGAAAGTCACCAAGACATGATAATCAAACTCTCCAAAATCAAAGACAAAGAAAGAATCTTGGGAGCAGCTCAGGAAAAACGAAATGTCACCTACAATGGCCAAAAAATAAGACTAATCTCTGATTTCTCAGCAGAAACTACACAGGTAAGAAGGCAATGGGATGGCATATATAAAACCTTGAAGGAAAAGAATTGCCAACCAGTTATATATCTGGCAAAACTGCACCTAAAATATGCGAGTGAAATCAAGATATTCTCAGACAAACAAGAGCATTTATGAAAACCAGACCAACTCTACAAGAAATGCTAAAGGAAGTCCTTTCAATAGAGAACCCACAACAGAGAACAACAAATTATAATCAAGACACTTAACATCACCACTTAGAAACCAAACCAGAAATAGATGCTCAAAATAAGCTCATTAAATAATGTACATAGAGAAATAAGGGAGTCAATCTGGAGATGACACGAGCAACACAACAAATAGAGGAAATAAAAGTTTTCATTACAAAACTTTCAAATGGAGAGGAAGACAGAGCATTGTCTTTATAGAACAGACTGCTCCAAACTAAGGGAGATAAGAATTTATTACAGTGTAACCACAAAGAAAATTAACAATCCTAAGAAAACTCAGAAAGAAGAAAAACACGTGGGATTAGTAAATACAAAGCCAACAATAATGAAGAATAGAAGAAACACTTGATAACAAAATGTGCTCAGCAAAGAAAAATCTATGGAACAAGTAAATCACCAACAACACAATAAAAAACACAAGAGAATGACACCAATCAATTCAGACCTATCATGAATTACACTCACTCTGCATGGACTAAATGCACCAGTCAAGAGAAAGAAAGTGGCAGATTGGATAAGAAAAGAAGACCCATTGATATGCTGCCTACAAAAGGCCAACTTTAGACACAAAGATAAAAATGAATTAAAAATTATTATTTTTGTTAGGTGCCGTCTAGTCGTTTCCGACTCATAGTGACCCCATGCACAGCAGAACGAAACACTGCCCGATCCCATGCCAGCTCCGTGATTCCTGCTTTACTTGAGCCCATCATCGCAGCCATCTCTCAATCCATCTCGTTGAAGGCCTTCCCCTCTTCCGTCGACCCTCCACCTTACCAAGCATGGCATCCTTCTCCAGGGAATGGTCCCTTCTTACAACATGACCAAAATAGGTGAGATGAAGTCTGGCCATTCCTGCTTCCAAGGAGCATTTCGGGTGCACTTCCTCCAGGACAGATCTGTTAGTTCTTTTAGCAGTCCATGGTACTT
>NW_006922095.1:1855831-1865868 GCF_000298275.1 Orycteropus afer afer | reverse complement strand
CAACTTGAGTGGTGCCACATCAGCAAATGAAGGTCTCAAAAGCTTTCTCTTTTCCATAGGAGTAAGGCTGGGTTTACTCAGATGTTTCAGCTCTTTCCCAGTCCTATTTTGAGAGCCTTTTAGCCTAAACAGACTATTCCTAAAGGTGCATGGTAATGTACCAAACAGTGTTTCTTTGCGATTCATAAGGTTTTCCCTGGCCAATTCTTTGAGAAGTGGACGGCCTCTTCCTTCTTCCTAGGCTGTCTCAGTCTATAAGCTGGGCTGTTACCTATGCACCAGGTGCATCTTGCTGGGTTTGAAACACCAGAGGCTCAGCCTCAAAACTCACGTCTACCATCTACATGTCACCACAGTAGGACAAACCGACAGACAAGTTTGTCCTGCTGTTGGAGACGTCTGGTATCACCCCCACCTGGGTCCCTGTGGCTGACTGTACCTCTGTCTGGCTTCCTGGCTTTTAATCCCCTTTCTCCTGCTCTTCCAGACTGCTACTCTGGGTGGGCCTGAGTTTCCTCTCCTCACCTAATCCCTTCGGTTGATTGCTCTTCTCTCTGGCTTCCTGGATTTTATCCCCTTCCTCCTGCTCTTTCGGCCTGCTACTCTGGGCGTCCCTGAGTTGTCTCTCCTCACCTGTAACCCTGGGGCTGACTGCTGTTCTGTCCAGATTCAAGGCTTTTTATGCATAATATCAAGGGATATTATGCTGAGTGAAATTAGTTAATCGCAGAAGGACAAATATTGTCTTATTCTTGTTATGTGCCATTGAGTCAGCCCCGACTCATAGCAACCCCTCCTTGGGTTTTGTGGCAGTATCACTACGGAAATAGATTGCCCAGCCTTCCTTCTGAGGAGTGGCTGGTGGGTTTGAACCGCTAGCCTTCTAATTAGCAGTCATGTGCCTTAGGCACTAAGAATATTGTATGAGCCCATTATTGTAAAAAGTCAAGGAAAGATTTACTTAGGGAAGGAAACTAATTTTGTTGGCTACCAGGGATAGGAGGAAAGGGAAGGAAAATCTCAGATTACTTGGGAGTCTCATGTTGATTTGGATGAGGAGAGGGATGGTATGGAAAGAGTCTGTGACTAGCATGATGACCTGGGGAAAGGAAGGACACTGAAATGTGCACATAACTGAAATGTGCACATAAAATATAGACAACATGGGTAAATAGTAGTATATGCACAATACTGCATCACCACTAACACCAATTGCCAGGCTACAGATAAATGCATAGATAGCTGAGAAGATCAGGTGTGGGGCAGTGAAGAAGAATATACCCTAGACCAAGGATTGATTTGGGTGAAGATAATTTACATATGCACTTATGCTACAAAATTAGCCACAGACATTACATAAGCAACAGAAGACAGAGTTGGAGTAACGTCTCAGAGACAACCAAACACAGAGAGAAAATCTTTGGGCCTGGTGACTTGGGATCATAGTCTCAGGGAACATCGTGCTCAAATGGCACAACATAGTATATGAAAATCTTCTTCCACAACATACTTTTGTGAGTCGTGACTGGGGTCTTAGAAGCTTTCAAGTGACCATGTAAGATGCAATTATTGGTCTCCTCTCATCTGAATCAAAGAAGAGTGAAGAAAATCAAAGGCATCTGGAAATAATTAGTCCAAGGATAAGATGGACCACGAGGATGTCAGCCTTCATGATCCCAAGACCAGAAGAACTAGATGGTGCCCACCTCGCAATGCCAACTACTTGGAAAGGGATCAAAACTAAAGATCCTGGATAGAGTGGGTGGAAAAATGTGGAACAAAATTCAAAAACACAAAAATGACCAGAATTACTGGTCAGAAAGAGCCTGGTGGAATCCCCAAAACTATGCCCCTGGTTACCTTCAGGGCTAGAAATGGAGTCACTCTCATGGATTGACTTTCAACCAAACAGTAGAAAGATCTACATGTAGAACACTTGCCCCAAGGCAATGAACTCATCTACTCTAGGAAGATGCACCCCTCAGAGCAATCATCCATAGGACATCAGAGGGGCAGGCTTCACATAGAGGGAAAGTTGGACAGACAGGAATGCATAGTTAAGAAGGTCACAGGGAGGGGGTGGTCACAGGGATGGGAGAGGAAGAGAGTTTATTATGGTCAGGGATGTAATTGAGGCATGAAATCAAATGTGCACAAACTGTTGAATGTAAACAGATTTGCTCCAAAGCACAATAAAATTTTTAATAAGAAATGTTTGTGATTTAATCACATAACTTAATTAGATGGCCTTGGGTAGAGAAGATCACTTTCCATATCATAATGATGTGATGTAATGTAATATAATGCAATATAGTCACATTCCATAAAGTAAGTTAGTGTAATCAGTGAATGAGTTGAGGTCATACTAGTGTGGGGTGAATCCTAAGCATAATCACTTCTGAGTTATATAAACAGCAACATAGATACTGAGATACACATATCTGTGGAGGAGGGTTAGATGCCATGTGAGGATCATCTATAAGTCAAGGAACTGAAGAACACCTGTAACTACCTATAAGGAAGAATTTAACATGACCAAGACTTTGATTTGCAATTTTAGCTTCCATAGTGACCCCTCCTTGGGTTTCCCAGCAGTGTATCACTACGGAAGTAGATTGCCCAATCATCCTTCCGAGGAGTGGCTGGTGGGTTTGAACCGCCAGTCGCTGGTTAGCAGTCAAGTGCCTTAGGTACTACACCACCAGAGCTCCCCAAGGACTCTGAGACAATAAATTTCTGATCTTGAAAGCCAACCACTTGTGTTATTTTTCTTATAGCAACCCTAGAAACCTAAGATACTCCACTCCAAAGACAGAAAAATGATAATGTCTGGTAGCCTACCGGGAGCTCTGGTGGCATAGTGGCTAAGGCACTTGACTGATAACCAGAAGGCTGGTGGTTCAAACCCACCAGCCACTCCTAGGAAGGAAGATGGAGCAATCTACTTCTGTAGTGATACTGCCTCAGAAACCCAAGGAGGGGTCGCTATGATTCGGGTCTGACTCGACGGCACATAACAAAAACAACAGTAGCCTACCAGGAGCTCTGATAGTGTAGTGCCTGAAGCACTTGACTGCTAACCAGAAGGCTGGTGGTTCAAACCCACCAGCCACTCCTCGGAAGGAAGATGGGGCAATCTACTTCCATAGTGATACTGCCTCAGAAACCCAAGGAGGGGTTGCTATGTGTTGGGTCTGACTCGACGGCACATAAAAACAACAACAACAATAGTAGCCTACCAGCTTTGTATTTGCCCTTTCCTCATCAGAGAAATATTCAGCAAAAACAACATTGCTTATCCCTGCACATTTCCAATTGAGTCCACACATCCTGCTTCATAGTGGTGTACATAATTCTGTGATTAATGAGAAGGCTTTAATATTGGGATTTGCATAGTACTTTCTCCTCAGCTACGTCCTTAGCCCCAACATTATTTTCCTATTAAAGGTCCACTATCTGGACATAAATTATGTTCCAACTCCTTTCAATTTGAAAAGTTTCCTTTCTCTCATGAGAGGCATCTTGTTTCTTGGGAGCAGGCCACCCCCACAAGACATTTTGTTATTTCTGATTTTTATCAGTCTCTAGAAAACTCAGATATAGAGAAGTCCAAGGATGGAGGAGATGCATGGAGTGATGGAGAGCTACCTGAGGCACATGGGGCATAAGTGCATGGAAGGCTGAAGGGACAGAGACCACAAGTGGGTCACAGCACCAAAAGTCAGGGCTTGGCCATCCAGTGCAGGCATGAGGAGGGGAGGGAAAAACAACATAGACGAGAGTTTTTGCAAGGAAAGGGTGATGGCACAATGGATGTGCAAGGGGATTGAGTTTTCACAAGAAAGACATTGAAATGAAGTTCCACAGAATTATGGTGGGTGGAGTGGAGAAGGAAGACAGAGTGCCAACTGGGAGCCAACAGAGGGAACCACGTCTACAAGTGTCAATAGGTTGAAAAATGATGAGGAACAGGGAATGACTAACTAGGAAGGAAGGTGGCTATGGCTAGAGAATGAATGCTTATCATCATACAGAAACACTCCACCAACCCATCTTAGTCTGTAGTGGGTCCATGGGTGTGTGACCAAGATAGGGAAGTCCTTTAGGGGGGATTGAGGCAGGTTGGGGACTCTCGGGAGGTGCCATGTTTGAGTGGGTCCCTGGGAGGTTGGGGAATGAGGTACGATAGGACCCTAATGAGTTGGCAAAATGATGTGGAGACTGTAGGGGAATGCTTGAGGTGAGATGTGGGGTGCCTGAGGGTGATTAGGTGGAATGGGGCCCCTCATTGGGACCCTAGACTTGGAAGCCATCCAGAGCATGCCAGAGGGTGATACATTATTAAGACACTCAACACCAGCAGGATGGATGAAGTTGCTCTTCTGTAGCCAACATCATTTTTCTCTGACAGATTTGGAGAGTGGCCCTGGTGGCTTGTGAGCTACAGACAGCTCGTGAGAAGGTGTTGGGTGGAGAGCTTGGTGTGGGTCCTCCCACGTTCCCTTCTGGCTGTGGGCGGACAGCTTGCTTGTGCTTCCCTCAGTCATTTGTTTTGATTTTGGCTTTGCCACTGACCCATGTTCTCCCAGCACACAGCTGAGCTCCACTGGTTCTGTCCTTCAGGGAGATATCAGTTTTTACTTTACCTGCCATCTGCTTGGGAAAAGGCAGGTTGGTAAGTGGAAATTCCACCAGCCCTTAGCAGTTGCCTACAGCTGGCAGCATTCTCTCAAGAGATGGCTGTTTACTCTTCTCATACAGTCTTACTTAACAAATATTTGCAAGTGCTATTAGCTTGTTTTAAGGAGCTCTGGTGGTGTAGTGGGTAAGGCATTTGGCTGCTAACCAGAAGGTCCACAGTTCAAACCCATCAGCTGCTCCATAGGAGGAAGATGAGGCAATATACTTGCATAAAGAATTACAGCCTTGGAAACCCAGTGGGGCTTGCTATGGGTCGGAATCGACTTAATGGCAGTAGGTTTGATTTTTGGATTTGGTATTAGCTTGTTTACTTGCAAAATAAAATTTTGCTGAAAATAATCCAAAAATAGTTGCAGCAGTACATTGACTGGAAACTGCCAGAAATTCAAGACAGATTCAGGAGAGGACATGGAATGAGGGGTATCATTGCTGTTGTCAAATGGATCTTGACTGAAAGCAAAGAATACCAGAAAGATGTTTACCCATGTTACATTGACTATTCAAAGGCATTTGACTGTGTGGACCATAACAAGTTATGGCTAATATTACAAAGAATGGCAAATTCAGAACACTTAATTATGCTCATGAGGGACTTGTACTTAAACCAAAAGGCAGTATTAGAAAAGAACAAGGGGATACTTCATGGTTTAAAATCCAGAAAGGTGTGTGTCAGGGCTGTATCCTTTCACCATACTAATTCAATCTGTACACTGAACAAATAATCTCAGAAGCTGGACTATATGAAGAACAACACAGCATCAGGATTGGAGGAAGACTCATTAACAACTTGCAATATGCTTGCTGAAACTGAAGGTGACTTGAATAAAAACTTTCCTTGCTGAAAGTGAAGGTGACTTGAAGCACTTACTGATGAAGATCAAAGACTACAGCCTTCAGTATGCATTGCACCTCAACATAAAACAAAAATCTTCACAATTGGACCAATAAGTAGCATTATGATAAACAGAGAAATAATTGAAGTTGTCAGAAATAAACAGCATTATGATAAACAGAAATAATTGAAGTTGTCAGGGATTTCATTTTATTTGGATCCATAATCAATGCCCATAGAAGCAACAGTCAAAAAATAAAAATGATGTATTGCACTCAGTAAATCTCCCTCAAGAGACCTCTTTAATATATTAAAGAGTAAAGATGCCACTTTGAAGACTAAGGTGCACCTGACCTGAGCCAGTGCATTTTCAACTGACAGTAGCCTCATATGCATTTGAAAGACAATGAATAAGGAAGACTGAAGAAGAACTGATGCATTTGAATTGTGATGTTGCTAAGAATATAGAAAATACCATGGAGTGCTAGAAGAATGAACAAATCTTTCCTGGAAGAAGTACAGCTGGAATGCTCCTTAGTAGGGAGAATGGCCAGACTTCATCTCTCATACTTTGGTCACGTTATCAGAAGGGACCAGACCCTGGAAAAGATGTCATGCTTGATAAAGCAGAGGGTCAGTGAAAAAAGGGAAGACCTTCAATGAGATGGGTTGACACAGTGGCTACAACTATGGGCTCAAGCATGACAACAATTGTGAGCATGGTACAGGAACAGGCAGTGTTTCATTCTGTTGTACATAGGATTTCCATGAGTCAGAACCAACTTGATGACACCTAAAATCATTAGGCTGTTGTTAGTTGCTAGTGAGTTGGCCTCTGAATCATGGTGACCCCATGCACAAGGGAACAAAATGCTGCCCAGTCCTGCACCATTCACATGGTATTTTGTGGATTGGTCTATTGTGATCCATAGGGTTTACATTGACAGATATCTGAAGTAGGCTGCCAGGTCTTTCTTTCTAGTCTCTTATTTTGCAAGTGTGGCTGAAACCTGTTTAGCATCATAGCAACATGCAAGCCTCCACTGACAGCTGGGCGTTAGCTATGTATTAGGTGCACTGACCAGGTCTCCCACATGGAAGATGAAAATGCCACCACTGAACCCCAACTGCCCATTAAGTACCAAGGTTCTATTCCAGATGCCAGGGATAAGTAGGCAAAACATTAAGAGAAAGTCTGTATTGTGTATAGCTTGTATTTTAGTATGCATGTGGTGTGGGGGAAGAGAGGTGCATAAAATGAGCACAGACAAATAAGTTAATAAGAGTAATACCAAGCAGTAACAGAAGTTTTGGAAAAATAGAACAGGTTACCATGATGGGTGTGGTGAGTAGTCAGGGAGGCTTCTCTGAAGAAAGGCAGTTGATCTGGGACTTAAATGGCAAGAAAGAAATGGATGAAGAAGATTGTTTCAGCAGAGCGGAGTGTAGTGGAAAGGCACTGGGGTAGTAAAGAGGTTCGTGTGTCAGAAGAACCCAAAGGAGGCTAAATGGCTCCAGTATAGTGAGAGAGATGGATATAGGGTCTGAGAGAGGCAGTAGCTGGCTTTGTGGGTCCTGTGGGATGGCCAGGGTGTTTTGGGGTGCAAGACAATGGGCCGCTGTGGGAGGTCCATGGAGAGGAAGAATGAATTGGCTCACATCTTTGAAGGCTGACTTCATCTGCTGGGGGTGGGCTCCAGAGACAAATATGGAACCCCGAGTGACCATCTCCCCATCTGGTACTCCACTCATCCTGGAGTAGAATCTCCTCTGTCTTGCTTTCCTGGTGCTGCTATGACAGAAATACTATAAGTGAGCATCTTTAACAAACAAATATATTTTCTCACAGTTCAGGAGGCTAGAAGTCCAAATTCAGGGAACTGGCTTTAGAGGAAGGGTTTCTTTCTCTTGTGGCCCTGGGGGAAAGTCTTTGACTCTTTTCAGCTTTTGTTTCTCAGTTCCTTGGAGACCTTCATGTGGTGTGTATCTTCTCTCATCTGTGCTTCCTTGCTTTTGTGCCTAATATGCTCTTTCATGTCTAAAAATTATTTGATTAAGATATATCCTACATTGATATGGCCTCATTAACACAACAAAGAATCCCTTATTCCCAAATGGAATTGCAACCACAGGCATAGAGGTTAAGATTCCAACACATATTTGGGGGGACACAATTCAGTCCATAACATCTCCCAACCCCTTGTATAGCCTCCTGTCTGAACTCCCTGTCTGAGCTCTCACCTCTCCAGGGCCTGGTGTTAACAGAGCAGACAGGAAGCCCCACTCCTCAAAACTCTCTGATGGTTTCTGTCTCATTCAGAGAAAAGCCAAAGTTCTCACAAAGGCCTGTGAGGTCAGAAGTGATCTGCCCCCTGCTTGCCCCACTGCTCTTAGCTCTGTTGTCACACCCGTGCTGGAAATGTGCTCCTCTCTTGACACCCCCTACTACTCCAACTTTCTTTGGCCCTCTGGTCAATTTCACCTTCCTGCCCCAGCCAAATTCTCTGTACTACTCTTTCCTCTCTATTTTTCTTCCTGACTCTCATGTACATTGTTGCCCTCCAGTTGGCTCTGACTCGTGGTGACCCTATGTACAGCAGAATGAAAACTTGCCTATCTTCATGATCATTGATATACTTGTGCCCATTACTATAGCCACTGTGTGTTTTGGGTTCTTTCCAACCTAGAGGGCTAATTTTCTAGCACTGTACTGGACAATATTCTTTTGTAACCCATAGGGTTTTCACTGGCTAATTTTTAGAAGGAGGTCACCAGGTCTTTGTAACTAATATGTCTTAGACTGGAAACTCCACTAAAACCTGCCCACCATAACTTATGCTGTATTTGAAATATTGGAGGCATAATTTCCAGCACCACAGCAATGTGCAAACCACCACAGTATGACAAACTGACAGATTGGTGGTGACTTATCACTATCTCACCTGTGTTTTCCTTATTTGTGTGTTACCTGTTTCCCCTCTATAGAGTTAAGGTCCCAAGGGCAGTGGCTCTTGTGTTGCTCACTGCTTTTCCTAACCTCCCAGTGTATAGAGAACCCCTCAGCACAGGGTGAGGACTCAGTAACATTTGTGGAATGAGTGGATGGGGACTCTACTAGGAGGCTATTCAGAGATTCCTGGTGAGAGAGGGGGCTTGGTCTGGGGTAAAGCTCGTGCTCAGGGAGAGAAGATGGATTCAGATGGACATTGAGAGAGCAGTCCACAGGGTCTGCTGGTCCATCGTTTATGGGGATAACTGGTGGGTGAAATATCCAGGATGACTTCCAGGGCTTGGCTAGAGGCACTGAGTTTATCATGAGTGGATAGATAGATACCAGGAAAGAACCCACTGAACATGTGGGGAATCAAAAGTCCTGCTTTGGCAGGGACAGACTTGAGACATCACAATAAGTCCTAAAGTGGCTGTGGAAGGAGGCAATTGAATAAATCGAGGTTCAAGACATGTTGCTTTAGATCCTGGACCTGGGTGGGGTACCATGGGGAATGTGTGGTTAGGACTGAGCCCCAGGGTCTTCATCTAGGCCAAGTACTTGGAAGAAGAAAGCACTCATTGGACAATGTCCTTCCATGTTAGACATGATTTTCTTCTCTTCTCTGCTTCCCCTGCCTCCTTCAAGCAAATAACCCCCAGGGTCCATATTCAGTCCACCATGGAAAAGACTATGAGATAAAGAGAGTGTATGACAAAAGATCTGTACAAAGAAAACTACAAAACACTATTCAAGAAACCATAAGAGATCTACATAATGGAAGAACATACCATGCTTGTGGATAGGAAGATTGGACATTGTAAAAATGTCAGTTCTACCCAATGCAATCTATGAATTCAATGCAATACAAATCCAGATCCCATCAACATTCTTTAAGGATATGGAAAAACCAATCACAAACTTTATATGGAAAGAAAAGAGACTGCGGATAAGCAAAGCACCATTAGGAGCTCTGGTAGTATAATGCCTAAGGCATTTGACAGCTAACCAGAAAGCTGGCAGTTCAAACCCACCAGCCACTCCTTGGAAGGAAGATTGGGCAATCTACTTCCACAGAGATACCACCTCAGATACCACCCAAGAAAGGGTCACTATGAGTTGCCTTGAATTGAAGGCAGTGAGTTTGGTTTTTATTGGGAAAAAAAAAAGTAGGAGGTCTCACACTGCCAGATCTCAAAATCTGCTATATAGCCACAGTAGTCAAAACTGCCTGGTATTGGTACAATGACCAATACAATGACACATAGACCAATGGAGTAGAATTAAGAACCCAAAAATAAATCCATCGACCTACGGTCAGCTTATCTTTGACAAAGGACCGAAATCCATTAAATGAGAAAGAGATTGTCTGTTTAACAAATGGTTCTGGCAAAACTGGATATCCAATTGTAGAAAAATGAAACAAGATCCATACCTCACAGCATACACAAAAACTAAGTCCAGATGGATCAAAGACTTAAATGTGAATCTGAAAACTATAAAGCTCCTCATAGA
>NW_006922095.1:1837604-1854780 GCF_000298275.1 Orycteropus afer afer | reverse complement strand
TTTTTTTTTTTTTTTTTTTCCACCTTTGGTTTGTCCTAAAGAAGTGAGAGCCAGAAAAAGAACAGATATATGCACAGCTATGATCATCACAGTGCTATTAACCATAGCAAATAGATAGAAACAGCCTAGGTCCCCATCAACAGAAGAATGGATAACCAAACTATGGTATATACACACAATAGAATACTATGGAACCCTAAAGAATTGCATAGAATCTGCAAAACACCGCATAACATGGATGAACTTGAAGACATTATGCTGAGTGAAATAAGTCAATTACTGATGGACAAATATTCTATTAGTCTATTATTGTAATAAGTCAAGGAAAGATTTATATATAGAAGGAAGTTTTGCTTCTGGCTACCAGGGATGGGAGGGAAAGTGAGGAACACTGCTAGATAGGTAGAGATAAGTATTGATTTGGGTGAAGAGAAGGGCAATGTACCAAATGTGAGTGATCAGCACAGTGACATTGAGGAAGAGGAAGAGATAGAAAGATGCATGGGAGGTACAGAGAACAAAGATGAAACCTTTTGCACATACAGTACTGTGTTGTCAGTGATGGCAAACATAGGTGGATAGATAGGTGGATAGATGGGTGGACAGGCTGAACTATTAGGTATGGCTCTTCAGGGGGGAGTGTGTCCAAGACCATGTATAGGGTTGGCAGAAAATGTCTCTACACATTTACTGGTATATTCTGTAAGAATTCCCAGGTATATAGTAGAGCTGACAAGGGACAATGTTGCAGTCACTTCCTGGCCACAGCCAGCTACACAGAGGGAGCAAGCAGTTGGACCTGTTGGCTCGGGATCATGGTCACAGGGGACAAGAAGTTCAAATGGCATAACAACTACACAAAACATTGTTCCATATCCTACTTTGGTGAATAGCGACTGGGATCTTAAAAGATTGCAAGCAATCATCTAGATGCAACGATGGGTCTCTCCCCATCCAGAGCAAAGAAGAATGAAGAAAACCAAAGATTCATGGAAATAATTAGTCCAAGCAACTGGTACACATTGTGATCCTCAGCCTATATGACTATGAGACCAGAAGAACTAGATGGTGCCTGGCTACCATTGTCAGCCACTCAGAGGGCGATCTATGTAGGAGATCCTGGATAAAGTGGGAGAGCAAAGTGGAATAAAACCCAAATTCATAAAACAACAAAATAGAGAACAAGTTTGCTGGTCTGATAGAGCCTGGTGGAACCACTGAGACTATGGCCCCTAGCTGCCCTTCAGATCTGGAATTGAATGCACTCATGGTTTCCAGCCATAAAAAGACAGGAATATGAAGTGGACATTTACATTAGGTAGATACACTTCTTGGAGAGATCATGGGAGAATAGAAGCACTGTGTACATACAGAGATACAGCTCAGGCGACAGGAGTGTATGGGAGGGAAGGACACAGGGAAGAAGTGGCTATGGGGAGGAAGTGGGAAGAGAGCTGTTGCATTGTGTGAGATTGCAGTCAATGTTATGAGACAAAGTGTATGTGAGCTGCTGTATAGAAAGTGAATTTGCTCTGTAAACTTTCACCCAAATTACAATAAATATGTTTTTAAAAAATAAATAAAAAAAGAAAAAGAGAGAGTGTATAAAGTTAGGGAGTTTATTCCACCCTGTTGGGAAAAGGATAGGTGAATTTTGTTGTTCATGCCATGTTGGGTCAAGGACCTCAGAGATACCCATCCAAACCAAAACAAACTCACTGCCATTGAGTTGATTCTAACCCATAGTGACCACATTGGGTTTCCTAGGTGGTAAATATTAATGGAAGTAGAGTGCCCCACTTCTACCACAGAAGAGTGGTGGCTTTGAACCACCAACTTTCTGGTTAGCAGTCAAATGCCTTAGGCACTGAATCACCAGAACTCCTCAGAGATTCCTGTAGGGTCAGCTATAGTGTGCTTTCTTTCATTAATGGCCATGACCACCTGGACTTCATGGAAGGGTGTCTGGAAACCAGATAATTGCTCTCCTGAAGATTGCATTAACACACAACAACAACAAAGTAAGCATGTGTCCTGGGGCTTCCAGGTTATCCTTTGCTCCTGGTGCCTGCCCAGCCCCCCCAGCCTCCATGAGAGTCTTCCCATGTCTAGCAATGGACAGAGGCATTCTCTCTGGTGTGCATCCTGCACAATCCCAGACTCTGGCGATTCCCTGAAGGAAAGGCCAGGAAAGCTTCAAAACTGCTTCTTAGGGAACATGAAATCATCTCCCCCCACTCACTGCTATCATTCAATTTTCTTCTGTGGACTGGCATTTTCTCTGCAATTCTGCACCAGCCCTTCTGACCTAATTCCAATTCACTGACTGGATATTCTTATTTCCTCTCTGACTCTGATACATGAGGATGTTTTATCACTGGGTGATTTTAATCTTCATGCTAGACTTTTTGTGGAAACCTATTTTCTGTGTTTCCTTTGAGCTTCAGCCAAGAGGTGCACAATACCTATGAGAAGTGCTTGGGCTCCACAGCTGCTTGTTGAATTATTCAAGGTGATTTCTCACTAATCTCTTTGCTTTGGTCTACATGACTTATTAGCAGAGGCATGGCATATGTGGCAGGCTGATAGCCCATTGTGTATCAAGTACAATATGACCTTGAGCAGAAGTAAAGGAAGTGTAACTCTGCCCAAGGAGAAGTTCATCATCACTGGGCCCAGAGAACCCCCACAGCACCTAAGAACATGTATGTATGTGAGTATAATAGGCAACAGATCAATGGGATAATGTGAAGGCAGATTCCCAGTCAGACCAGGGCTAGCAGCAAATTATGGGAGATTGTGAATTTTCAGTGCTACTGGATTTCGAGATTAGTTCATTCACTTAGTTAACAAATATCTGCAAGACATTGTTTTCTGTTCTGGAAACACAGTAAGGGAAACACTCATCCATCCATCCACTCTTCCTTATACATATCCATCCATCTAGATATTAATCATCTATCCATCCATCCTCCACTTTCCATCTATCTACCTCTAAATATATCTATCTATCTATCATCTATCTATCTATCATCTATCTATGTATCTATCTATCTATATCTATCTATCTATCTAATCTATGGATATATCTATATACCTTTCATATGTCGCTCTACCCATCCATCATATGCGGGACACTTTTTAAGGCACTGAAGAAATAGCAGTAACTAAAACAGTGTCTACCTTTATGATGTCACTTTAAGGACTAGCCCAAGCCATTGTATTTTCAATCACCTCATATGCATGCAGAAGCTGGACAATGAATAACAAAGACCAAAGCAGAATAGATGCTTTTGAATTGTGTTGGTGAAGAATACATGAAAATGCTGGACTGCTGGAAGAATGAAGAAATCTGTCTTGGAGGAAGTGTAGCTGGAATGCTCCTTAGAATGGTGAGACTTCATCTTACATATTTTGGACATATTATCAGGAGGGACCAGTTCCTAAAGAAGTACATCATGTTTAGTAAAATAGAGAGTCAACTTTAGTAGAGAAAGGAAGCATCTCAATGAGTTGGATTGACAAAGTGGGATCAAACATAGCAATGATCATGAGGATGGTGTGGGACCAGACAGTGTTTCATTCTGTTGTCCATGGGAGCACTATGAGTTGTAACCAACTTGATGGCACCTAATAACAACAATTGATGAATTGTGGGATGACATCAAGATCATCATCCATGAAGAAAGCAAGAGGTCACTAAAAAGACAACAAAAGAAGAGAAGACCAAAACGGATGACAGAAGAGACTTTGAAACTTGCTCTTGAGCATAGAGTAGCTAAAGCAAATGGAAGAAATGAGAAGATAAAAGAATTGAACTGAAGATTTCAAAGAGCAGCTCAAGAAGACAAAGCCAATTATTATAATGAAATGGGCAAAGACCTGGAGTTAGAAAACCAAAAGGGAAGAACACACTTGATATTTCTCAAGCTGAAAAATTGAGGAAAAAATTTAAGCCTTGAGTTGCAATACTGAAAGATTTTAAGGGCAAAACATTGAATGATGCAGGGAACATCAAAAGAAAATGGCAGGAATACAGAGTCACTGTACCAAAAAGAACTGGTCGATCTTCATCCATTCCAAGAGGTGGCATATGATCTAGAACCAACAGTACTGAAGGAGGAAGTTGAATCTGCAATGAAGGAATTGGTGAAGAACAAGGCTCTGGGAATTGATGGAATACCCATTGAGGTATTTCAACAGATGGATGCTGCACTGGAGGCATTCACTCGGTTATGCCAAGAGACTTGGAAGAAAGCTATCTGGCCAACTGACTGGAAGAGATCTATATTTGTACCCATTCCAAAGAAAGGTGATCCCATAGAATGTGGAAATTATCAAACGATATCATTAATATGGCACGCAATAAGATCTTACTGAAAGTAATTAAAAAATGGCTGCAGCAGTATATTGACAGAAAACTTCCAGAGGTGCAAGCTGGATTCAGAAGAGGACATGGAACAAGGGATATTATAGCTGCTGTCAGATGGATCTTGGCTCAAAGCAAAGAATACCAGAAAGATGTTTACTTGTGCCTTATTGACTATGCAAAGGCATTTGATTGTGTGAATCATGACAAATTATAGATAACATTGAGAAGAATGGGAATTCCTGAGCACTTGATTGTATTCATGAGGAACCTGTACCTTGACCAGGAGGCTGTCATTTGAACAGAATAAGGGGACACTAAATGGTTTAAAATCAGGAAGGGAGTGTGTTAGGGTTGTATCCTTTCCCCATACTTATTCAATCTAAATGCTGAGCAAATAATCTGAGAAGCTGGACTATATGAAGAAAAACATGGCATCAGGATTGGAGGAAGAATCATTAACAACCTGAGATATGCTGATGATACAACTTTGCTTGCTGAAAGTGAGGATGACTTGAGGCACTTACTGATGAAGATTTAGGAACACAGTGTGCAGTATGGATTACATCACAATATAAAGAAGACAAAAATCTTCACGACTGGATCAATAAGCAGCATCATGATAAATGGAGAAAAGATTGAGGTTGTCAAAGAATTCGAGTTGCTTGGTTCTACAATCAAGGCCAATGGAAGCAGCAGTCGGAACATTAGATGACATGTAGCACTGGATAGGTCAGCTGTGAAGGAACTCTTTCTAGTGCTGAGGAGCAAGGATGTCTCCTTGAGAACTAGTGTGTTTCTGACACAGGCCATAGTATTTCCAATTGCCTCGTATGCATGTGAGAGCTGGACAATGAGTAAGGAAGACTGAAGAAGAGTTGATGCTTTTGAGTTGTGGTGCTGGTGAAGAATGCTAAAGGTACCATGGACTGCCAAAAGAACTAACAGATCTCTCCCAGAGGAAGTGCAGCCGAGGTGCTCCTTGGAAGCGAGGATGGCCAGACTTCGTCTCACCTACTTTGGTCATGCTGTCAGAGGGAACCATTTCCTGGAAAAGGATGTCATGCTTGGTAAGGTGGAGGGTTGATGAAAGAGGGGAAGGCCTTCGACGAGATGGATTGACATGTTGGCTGCGACAATCATCTCAAGTATAGCAAGGATAATGGAGCTGGCGCGGGATCAGGTGGTGTTTCGTTCTGCTGTGCATGGGGTCACTATGAGTTGGAAGCAACTCGACAGCACCTAACAACGGCACAACAATAACAACAACAACAAAAACCCTTATGAAGCTTTCATCTTGGTGAGCAAGACAGATGAAATTAACTTAAAAGAGGGCAGACAATGGAGTTCAAAGGACATTAGGACCTCCCAAAATATCTGAGATAATTTCAGATGTGAAAACTACTCTGTAACATAAAACAGTGATGACATAGAAGTTGGCTGATGGGAGGAGTGGTCTGTTTTCTTCCACCTAGAGCCTGGCCTAATAGGTGACTCAATTCATAGTTACACCCAAGAGTGAATGGTATCTCCACATGGCTGTGTAGGAAGGGACTGGCTACAATCTTTCTTGTGAGTGTTAACTTTGGGCCAGGCATTTGATGTTGAGCAGCACTGGCTGTCAATCACAAGCAGCAGGGCCTGTGACTGGCATTCTCTGTCTTCCAGGAAATGAACTGAATAAATAAGAACACTGGCTAGCAGTCACCCAACCTGAGAGATGGGGCTGAGCTAGGCTCCATTTTCTTTTACTTGGCTGCACAGATCGATAAAGGATTAGACCCCGCTCTAGCCATTGCCATTGATTGATTTCAGAATTTCAGAGGATGTTAATTTTAAGAAGGCAGCATTTGGGGACATTTCATTATCTTCCATTAGGACATTGAGAGCAGCAAGTATTTTAATCTGGGGGACTGAATTATTTAGAGGCTGGCATTGACATGCCTAATGAAATATGCTTCCTTCTTCGTTGGGGTAATTCCATATCTGGCTATGGAAATTATTCATTAACAGAGAGAGAGCATGCCTTTATATAAAGGCCATTAAAGTGTTCTATTACTGATGATCTATAAAGGGGAAAAACACTGATCAGACTCTACCAGACACACTAGAACATTTGGAATATCATTAATTTTAATGATTTGGTCCAAAATCACAGAGCTATTAAAATAAAGCTTCAAATTTTTTTGGGGAAAAAGGAATTCATTCTAAATTATGGCTAATGAGTAGGAAATATTTAAATCATGCTAAATTGACCTTAAAGTTTTACCTAATACTCTCCGATTATTTTGTTTCAGGTGTCCCTAGCTTGGCTAAACCTCTTTCGTCCTTGCAGAATTATCATAACCTCCATATAATAGGGTCCTGCCAAACTTTCCTTCTCTCCACAGGATTCTAAGCTTTCACAGGCATTGAAAGACCAACCCAATGAATGTTGTCTTACTTTCCTGACACTGCTGCCACAGAAATACAAGTGAATGGCTTTAAAGAACAGCAACATATTTTCTCACTATTCTGGATCCTAAAGGTCCAAGTCAGGGTCTCAGCCATGTTGATTCCATCCTTGTTGGTAATTCTTGGTGTTTCTTGGAGATTGCATAAGACATCTGTCCTTCCCAGTATGTGCCTTCTTTACTGCTGGACATAGAGTTATTAGTGCCTTTAAATCTAAGCATAGAAGAAATCCCAGAAACCCCAAAAACAATTCAGAGAACTCATCCTTAATATACTGTTACTCTGGAACCACTCACAGTACTTTTTTTTTTTTTTTAAGTCAGAGTTCTCTAGAGAAACAGCATCAGTGAGATCTTTCTCTACATATGGATCAATGCATCCATACATCTTATCTATCTAACATCTCTCTCTCTCTCTCTCTCTCTCTCTCTCTCTCTCTCTGTCTACCTACCTATCTATCATCTATTTATCATCTATCTATTGAGAGATTTACTTCAAGGGATTGTGGGGGCTGCAAGTCCAAAATCTGTAGGTCAAGTGTGACAGGCTGGAGATTTCTGCATGCTCATATCCCAAGATATGTTGGACAGGAGATGAGAAGAAGGCTGAGAGAAGACACAGAGATACTTCTGCCAAAATATCTGTTTATGGTCTGGAGGCAGACCACACCCTATGGAAAATGATTACATTACATTACATTATATTATTGAATAGCAATCAAATGAATGTTTGGTCAAACCACAGGAAACCGTAGTCCAGCCAAGTTGACACGTAAAATTAGCCATCAAAATGGGTTGATTCTGACCTGAACAGAGAAAGCTATGGCATGCTTTTGCCTCAGGGAGCCTTTGGAAGCAACAGCTTGGAATAGGGAGGGTGCAAGCCATTTCTCTTCTTCCCAGAGGCCTTTGGCACTGAGGTCAGATTAAGGGGGAAGGATGAAGCAGAGAAGGGGTGTTGTAACTTGTCTTGTTAATTCTGTGTGACAACTACAAAGAACAGAAGACTGACACTGAAACTGCTAGATTTGACCAATAGGTCAAGCCTTGTGTCCACAGTAGGGAGATTATAACTTTGAAGACTTTTGTCCCTCTGGACAACGTTGAGGCAAGCCTAGCCTGCACTTACTAGTCTATGAATGACAGGAGGGGATTATCTGATTGACAGACATTGTCACTAACCATCCATGTGACCTGGGGACAGTGGTTTGCCTTTCTGAGTCTTGGTTTCTACTGCCACCTCATCCTTCAGGATTGACATTAACTGTCACCTCCTTAGAGAAGCTTCTAGAACCACCCTACATGCACAGGAGAGGGCTCCTTCCAGACTTTTTCTGTCTTACTAACCTCTCTGTTTCCTACATAATATTATGAATATCTGAAATCATTGTTTTAATTTCTTTCTCATCTTTCCCACTAGGAAAGTTTTGTGTGCACAAGGATTTGTAATGTTTACCAATTACCATGTCCCCAGGGTCTTTTATAGTTCCAGCACTTTGTTGTTGTTGTTAGTTGCCACTGAGTCAGCTTTGACTCATGGTAACCCTATGTAGTACAGAACAAAACATTTCCCAATCAACATGGTGGCATTGAGGAAGAGGAAGACATAGAGAGATACACGGGAGGTACAGACAACAAAGAGGAACCCGTTTGCATATAGTACTGCATTGTCAGTCATGATAAACATTGGTCTACGGGTGGATAGATGGGTGGACAGGCTGAACAATCAGATATGTCTAGGCAGAGTGTAGTGTGCCCATGACTATGTATAGGGTTGGCAGATGATGTTTCTATAGGTGTATTTGTATTTGCTGTAAGAATGTCAGATATATAGTAGAGCTAAAAAGGTACAAGGTTGTGGTGACTTCTTGGCCACAACCAGCTACCTGGAGAGGGCGAGTAGTTGGACCTTTGGGCTTGGGACCATGGCTGATGGGGACATCAAGCTCAATTGGCATAACGTACTACACAAAAATAGTGTTCCACATCCTACTTTCATGAGTAGCGACTGGGATCTTAAAAGCTTGCACACAGCCATCTAGATGCAACAATGTCTCTCCCCATCCAGAGTAAAGAAGAAAGAACACCAAAGATGCATGGAAACAATTAGTCCAAGGACTGGTAGACCATGCGATCCTCAGCCTATATCACCATGAGACCAGAAGAACCAGATGGTGCCTGGCTACCACTGTCAACCACTCAGAGAGGAATCCATGTAGGAGATCTTAGATAGAGTGGGAGAACAATGTGGGACAAAGCTCAAAATCATAAAAAAAGAAAAGAACAGGTGTACTGGTCTGTTTGATAGAGTGTGGTGAGACCCCTGAGACTATGGACCCTAGCTACCCTTCAGGTCTGGAAATGAACTCTTTCCTGTGGCTTCCAGCCAAATAATAGACAGGGATATGGGCTGAACATTTACATCAGGTAGACACAATCAATCAATCGTGGGAGAACAGAAGGGCAGTGCATGCACAGGGAGACAGCTCAGGGGGTGGGAGTGCAGGGAAGTAAAGGACACAGGAAAAAAAAATCATAATCCTGCAGCAATCTCATGACTGTTGGTAAGTTTGAACCCATAGTTGCAACTATATGACAATCTATCTCATGGAGGGCTTCCCTCATTTTCACTGACCCACTACTTTACCAAACATAATGTCCTTTTTGGATAAATGAAGCCAAATGAATAGCAATAAATGTCCCCATTGCTCATGCAGTAGAATAAGGTGGACTGCATACAGATAATATGGGTCTGGGTCCTGCTTCTGGGTGAGAATGTGAAGGGTGTTTCTTCAAGATAGGATGATAATATCCGTGTCTTCCTAGAAATTTGGACCAAGAGTCTTTCCAGTTAGTTTATACTATAGCACTGATAATCATAGTAATCACCATGATAATAGTCTATATTTACACAACACTATGTTCTTTTCACAAACATGTCTACTGGTACTCTACTTTGCTCACCATGGTAACTGTGCAAAACTAGCTTGAGAATTTCCACTTTATCAAAAGCGTAACTAAAACATAGAGATGTTAAGGGATTTAACTAAAGCCACAGCACATGTTCACAGTTGAATAAGTCTTATAATTTCAGCCTTCTTAACATCTAATCCAGTCCTCTTCCACTCTACCCTACAGACTTTTATTCCTTGCATTATCTGTATACCTAAGACAACCTACAAACAATTGGAAAAAGAAATCCATAGTTTTCACTTACAGCATAAGTGGAGATTTTCAGTGTCTAACTCCAGCTGGGCCCATGCATATGCACACACACTTAGAGTGGAGTATCTCTCTGCTGTGACTTCAATGTGAGTGTGCTCTACATGTGGCCTAAGGCTTGCAGTGTGGGATGCAGAACTCTGTTGAGCCACAAACCCAGGAAGGCAGGTCTGGTAATGGTCAGTGGAGCTTCAGGTGGTATGGATGTGTATGTAGCAGGGCTATGGATGTATAGCAGGGCTCCCCATTGTTGGCTCTATATCCCTTATGGGACAGTGAGAGGGCCCCAGTGGCTTCTGGAACATACACTTCAACTGAAGACTGGTCATAGAAAGCTATTGCAAGGTGGTTTAGGAAATGCAAACATATAACCATGGGAATAAGCATGGGAGGCAGTGGTGGTGTAGTGGGGCAATTCTCCCTTCCATGCAGGAGACCTGGGTTTTATTCTTGGCCATTGCACCTCATGCACAACCTCACCTGTCTGTCATTGGAAGCATTGGAAGCATCAACAATGATGCTGAACAGGTTTCAATGGAACGCCCAGACTAAGACTGACTAGAAAGAAAGTCCTGGTGAATCTACTTCCAAAAATCAGCCAGTGAAAGCCCTGTGGATCAGAACAATCTAATCCACTTGATCACGAGGATGACGCAGGACCAGGTAGCATTTTCTTCCATTAGACACAGTTTCCATGAATCAGGGATCCACTCGATAACAGCTAACATCAACGATCTCCACCCATTAAAGTGTAGTGGTCACTTTGAAGAGGACTATCCCAGGTGGGGCCATTCTTGATCAACCAGGTTCCAATTGATCCACCAGCTAACCACAAATTTGGGAGAGCAGCTGACATCAGTGAATTCCTATTCAGGTCAGCAGAACTTCCCAACTCCCCTACAAACTTTTGGGCTAAATAAATGCTTGTTTCAAGCCTATAAGTTTTGGAATTGTTTGTCATGCAGCATAGCTGTTACATACCCATTGGCTGAATGCATAGTTCAGGCTTAGAGCTCATTGCTGGCCTCAGTAGGGAGCACACAGCTTCTGGTCTCAGGTGAATTTTAATCTAGTGTTGAACTCAGATATGTACACAATCAAGTCTGATACAAGACAGAACTGAGTAAAAACAACTTGCCCTGGATTTGACACTGACTCATGGTGGTCCCATGTTTGTCAGGGTAGAGCTGTATCCCACAGGGTTTAGAGTGGCTGCTTTTTCAGAAAGAGATTGCCAGGCCATTCTTCTGAGATGCCTCTGGGTGGACTCAAATTGCCAGCCTTTTGGTGAGTAGTAGAGTGCGTTAACCATTTCTACCATTTCTACCACCTGGGGACTAAAGAACTGGGTATTGGACATATTGGACATGCAAGTCCTGGAAACATTGGAGAATGTGAGTCTAGATATAAGTCAAAAATTGGGAGGACTTTTGAGGATGTAAAGAAAGTGTAGGCTTATCACAGGTTTAGACTGTGTCTGTGTGTGCAGGTGGCATCCCTGTAAGAGAAAAATGCCAAAGGAGAGACTAAGAGACTCTGTCACCAGTGGGTGTGCAGGTCCTGGGGAAGCAGGGTCTGTTGGCCATAGTTATAGCCAAGGGACTTACCTGGCAACCTGCCTCATCTGATCCAAGCAAAAGAGCCCTTTTCCAAGTGGATCAAGGATGTGCAAACAAAACCCTTCCCCAAATCCCCTCTATACTCCTTTGAATGAAATATTACTTTGAGAGCTCTAGGTCATTATTTATGTGCTCTAGTGGTGTAGTGCCTAAGGTATTTGACTGCTAACCAGAAGGCTGGTGGTTCAAACCCACCAGCCATTCCTCTGAAGGAAGGTTGGACAATCTACTTCCATAGTGATATCCCCTGGGAAACCCAAGAAGGGGTCACTGTGAGTCAGATCCGACTTCCAGGGCAGTGGTTGCATTGAGTTAGGTCATTATTTAATGTAGTTATGACGAGACAAACCAGTCAACTAGATTTAACAGGAGACTTTGAGAGTTGTTAATTAAAAAATAGTGCATACCACATTGGGTAATTGAAATGAAGAGCTGTTTGCACTAGGAAAATCTGTAATTTCAATTAACATTAAATGAGAAATGGTTCAATGTCAATTAATATATAATGATGACTGTAGAGAAAGTGTGAGTGGGGGCATGTAGGAGATCTTCTTCTGCTCTATGAGATACTCTCAAGAGAATGTGAGAACAACAGTCACCAAGTCATCAGGCTTCCACAGGACCTCTCAGACCCAGTCTAGGTAATTACACCATATTTTAGTAATGTGTTCCAGGACTTGAATGGTGTCTCAGTCTCCTTGTGCTGCTGTAAAATAAATGTCACATGTGTGTGTCTTTAAAGAAGACATTCGTTTTCTCACAATTCTAAAATAAATAAATAAATAAAACCTCACTGCCATCAAGTCGATTCCAACTCATGACAACCCCTCCTTGGGTTTCTGAGGTGGTATCTCTATGACAGTACATTATCCAATCTTCCTTCTGAGGAGTGGCTTGTAGGTTTGAACTGCTTTGTTGTTGTTGTTGTTATGTGCCGTCGAGTCGGCCCCGACTCATAGCGACCCCTTCTTGGGTTTCCGAGGCAGTATCACTATGGAAGTAGGATTGCCCAACCTTCCTTCCAAGGAGTGGCTGGTGGGTTTGAACCGCCAGCCTTCTGGTTAGCAGGCAAGTGTCTTAGCCACTATGCTACCAGAGCTCCTGTTTGAACTGCTAGTCTTCTGATTAGTGTCAAATGCCTTAGGCACCACAAGACCAGAGCTTTCTTCTCACAGTCCAGGCAGCTAGAATTACAAATCAGTGCTTCAACTGTGTCATTTCCTAAACTGCTGGTAGCTCTAGGCATTCCTCGATCCTTCAGTTATAAATAATCCTGTCATGGCATCTGTTTCTCCCATGTGTGTTTGTGTCTATTTTGTCCATTTTATAAAGCATCTCTCAGAAGGAATTAGGTTTAGGACCCACACTCCAATGATATGACCTCATTAAGATAACAAAGGAAAGTCCCTATGTCCAATCAGGATCACATATTCATGTTAGGATTTCAACATTTTCAGGGCACACAATTAAACCAACAACAGACGATTAAAAAAAAAAAAAAATTATTTAGTACCAAAGTTCCTTCATTCTTTGTGAAGAATGTCCTCTCAGCTGCATGTCACTGAGCAACAACTACAGGGTGATTTTCCCTCTCTTCCTTCTACCTTATCTTCCTTCTTTTGTTCTCTCCCTTCCTCCTTCTCTTCTTTTTTTCTTCCTTTTTTCCTTTTTTAGTGTTCAGGGATTGAACAGACCCAATAGACTACTCACTTATGCCAACCTAAACTTCACAATTAAAATTATAACATACATACATAGTTCATGGAGATGAGCCTAGTAGTTTTGTGTGTGAAAGCTCAACAAACTCTCTCCCTGTGGTAAAAGTCCAAGGAAAGCCAGGACAGAGTGAGTGTCAGTTGGATTGACTCACTGCAAGACCATTCTGTTACAGGAAACTGCTGTTAGCAGGGCCAGGACACTCTTGGGGTGCAGGCAGGCCCATTGTCCTGTTCTTGAGGGTACTGGTTTGGTGCAAGGACAACTAGAAGAAGATAAAAGCAGATGGCAATGAAAGGAATGGACCCACTGAGGAACCTATAGGGATGTCAAGGCAGGAGGGCAAGTGGACCCCAAGTTCTCTGGGAAGTGCCATTCTCAAATGTTTTATCTTTTGATCCACCTCACCTCAAGCATTAGCACATGCTCAGAGATTCCAAATCGGGGTCCCAAGACCTATTTTCTAGAATCCCCCATGCACTTGGAAAGCAGGATCAAAATGCCTTGTGAAGTCATGATTGTGGAAAAGTAGTCTTGGTTTGAACTCTGAAATCTGGACTTCTTTGCTAATTTCAGGCAATTGCTTTTCCCCAGACTCTTAATAATGTCCCACTGAACCCTTTCCACCCCGGGAGATGGCAAGGCTTCTGTTGGCCCCAGCCTTGGGAATTCCCTAACATTTCTGGGGAAAAAGGAGCTGGGTGGGAGCACATTACTTCCTGGGGCAGAGGGAGGAGCCCTGTGTGGGCAGTCAGGGCTGCAATGGGAGGAACAATCTGTTTGGGACAGGGAGCCTTCCAGCAGTGGTTCAGGACACATTTGTCACTAGCCTGAGTGTCGGGACCTTGGATAGGAGGTCTATAGTTCAGGTTGGGGCTCTGGGCTGAGTAGGCTGACTTGGTAAAAGATGAGGACTGAAACATTGGACAGGGATCTGAGGCAGCCCCTAATCATGTACATCCACACACTGGCCACAAGCTTACCAAGCCACAGCTGCCCAGGACTACTATGGGGAAAGCCCAGGGCCCCATTGCAGCATGGATCCACCATGACTCAATAGTTATACTGAAAGGGACATCCCCAGAGAGAGTGGAGGTCATGCTGTGCAGGTCGACTTCCCTACAGTGCTCACAACCCCTCAGAAAAGCCCACTCCTCTGGCTAGCTCCGACTCCAAGAATCTAAGCCATTACAGAATACACTGTGTGTGCTGTAACTCCATCCTTGCCAGACACATTAGCTGAAAGCATAGTTGCTTTCAATGACGAGCTTTAAAAAAATTTTTTTTTTAGATATACCAATATTTCATAATATAGTGGTCTTTATTCAATTGTCAGTGTGTTCAGGTGCTGTTACAGATTATTTGAGTCCCAGTAGGAAGAAGTTAAGGACAGAACTATTTGTGAACATATTGGTGGAATGGAAAGAGACTTTTTCCACCAGCATTTTGGCCACTGGCCCCCGAGTGGGATAGGACATTGAAGGTTGGAATCCCAACCACATCTCCCTCTTGCCAGGCTGGGCACTGCAGACTGTACTCCCGTTCTGTAATTTATTTTAATTTCCTTTCCTTTGAGAAGAAATGCATGCCATTTATTTACCCACCTTTTTGGCCGCAAGGTATGAGTCACAGATGAAGCTGCATTGTGAAAAGAAGGGTAAAAAAAAAAAAAAAAAAAAACATTTCCTGTCTTTGAGACAAAGCTAGGGAGAATGTAAAAATATCTGAAATCGCATGTAATGAAGAAATACCTTCTGCCAAGAGACCACCTCCATATCTGAAAATAATAGACATTAGAAAGAACTAGAAAATTATTGGGATATTCATGCAGAAGAAGACATTGGTCCATCAAAATTTTACAATTAGTTCTTCTTAGTTGCATTAGAATGGCTTGCATCATGGTTTAAGTTAACAACCAGCCACATAATTCCAATGATCAGTTTCACACACACCCCCAACCCAACTCCTCCAGGGGCTGCAGGCAGACCAGCTGACATGCAGACAGATGACCAGGGAAAGAAGGCAATGGCTCCCTTGAAGCTTCTCCCTGGGGAGCCAGTAGATTCTCCATGAAACACTAATTTGTTCTGCAACGATGGGCCGAAATGCATTTGGGGAAGATGCATTAAGCAGACACCTCTCTTTAAGAAGCTATCTTATTACCTAAATGGGTAATTCCTTTGCTTGATGGCTCTTCTTCTGAGGCTCCATTAAATCCCCCCAAAGAGTCTGTACTATGCAAGAGTTGTAGGTCCATCTGGTGATCTATGCCTCTTCAGATATATGCCTTGGGGAGTACTTCCCAAGTGAGGTCATGGGAAAGAAATGAAGAATTGCCAATTGGTTAGGCACTTCCATCATAAACGTGTCATCTCCTTCAGAGTCCTGTAGGCTGTTGCTAAAGCAGAAAGCTCAATGGTCTTAGAGCTCTCCATCTTGGGAGGACCATTTAACCTGACTGGGGCAGCTGGCTTTTGGCTCATGGATTTTTCTTAGGATTTGTTGGTGTCCCACATGGCTGGGTTGGTGACCAAAGCCCTTTGGTTTTAGAGCCTCTCTTTCTAAGAGAGAACAAGCAGAAAAAACAAGGATGTAGGGCTCCTGGCTGAGAAGAAGAAACAGAATGCCTTCAGTGCATTCTACCTGAACATTGGAGAAATACCTACATTTCCTGAAATAATAGTATTTATTCATTTGTCAAGGAGTCCTGGCAGCCTAAACACTTGAATGCTAATCAAAAGGTCAGTGGTTCAAATCTACCAGCTCTGTAGGAGAAAAAGATTTGGTAATTTGCTCCCATAAAGATTTCAGTCTAGGAAACTATGTGGTGGTTCTGCTCTGTCCTGTAGGGTTTCTATGAGTTGGAATTGACTCTGCCCACAACAACAACAGCGGCAATTGAATGGGCATGAATTATTTGCCTCTTGCTCCAGTGCACCCTTCTGCCCTCTGCAGACATTCTTCTCCACTTTTCCAACTGTTGGTGGCTCCAACTCTGTGTCATTGAAAGAAAAGGCATGATGGCAGCCCTGCCCAGGGGGTACCATACCTCCTCTCAGGAATCATCAAGGGGTGTTGTAGGAAGAAGGACCAAATGGTCAAACAGGTTTTGGTGTGGTTGGGGGTCTTTGCATTAAACAAAATTCAGCAGGCCTCCTCACTGCAGGGCTTTTCAGAGGCTTTGAAAAGCACAAGAACTTTAAGCTTCCAAGAGTAGCATGTTGTTAGAATGCTTATTGCAAACTCACTTCATCGTGATTCATATCCAAAGCTGAATTCTTGATTTTTTTCCCTACACCCTTTTCTCTACCAGTCTTCCCACTGTCAGTAAATAGCTTGTGTTCATTAGTTGCTGGGCCAAAAATCTCAGAGTGAAATTAAGCCTTTCTTTTTCCCTCATCCCCCAGCATCCAGTTCTCGAGCAGGACCTGTAGACCAGACTCCAAAACACATCCCCAAGCTGTCCCTCTCCCCATCGCCTCCTCACTTTCTTCAAGCCCCATCACCTTGGTTTGAAGAACGAACTCCAACCAGTCTCTCAACTTCTTCTTCTGCCTTCCAGAGTGCACTTTCTTTGGGCAGCAGGAGTGTACACCTTTGAACATCCGTCTTAAAGCTCAGTGTAATCTGGTCCTCACCAAAAAAAAAAAAAAAAAAAAAAACCAGACTCACTGCCATGAGTCAATGCTGACTCATAGTGATTGCCATTGGGTTCCCAAAGCTGTAAATCTGTCCAGAAGCAAACTATCCCACCAGACTCACTACCATGAGTCAATGCCGACTCATAGTGACTGCCA
>NW_006922095.1:1815727-1837504 GCF_000298275.1 Orycteropus afer afer | reverse complement strand
TGCCATTGGGTTCCCAAAGCTGTAAATCTGTCCAGAAGCAAACTATCCCACCAGACTCACTACCATGAGTCAATGCCGACTCATAGTGACTGCCATTGGGTTTCCAAAGCTGTAAATCTGTCCAGAAGCAGACTATCCCATCTTTCTCCTATGGAGTGGCTGCTGGGTTTAAACCACTGATTCTTTCGTTAGGAGCTAACCACTATACCATCAGAGCTCCAATCTGGCCCTGGCTGCCTCATTTTCACCCGGCGCCTCTTTCCCACTGATTTCCAAAGCTAAAACCATACTAGCTTTCTTTCCTTTTTATATTTCATCTTTTGAAATATCTTTAAGAAGTTTAACAGTTCTACAAGGATTATAATTGTAATGACAAGGTCCCTGATTCACATTCTTTGCCCTTATTGTCTATTTCCCAGAGGTAACTCCTTCAGCTCTTTATATGTTGTTTCTTATTTTACCTGGACGTTGCTAAATAAACACTTATCCTGCATTTTTAAAAAATGTTAGTCCTTCTCCAGGGTTCCCCACTGGGGAGATGAGGCTCTAACTCACTAAGATGGTTCCCTGCACCCTGACAAACAGGACACACAGAAAATACACACATGTATCTCCTCTCATCCCCTCCCCCTCAAATAACATAATTTGTGGGTAATCAATATCCAGTATTTACATAATTATATGATTATTATTCACAGCTGAGCTTCAAAGTCGTTTTATGATTACACTTCTTTTTGGGATCAACTTTGTGTTTTCCCTAGAATGAATAACTATCAGTATTTTCATTGGCTAGGTTTGCATGTAGCTATCACTAATACAGGAATCAATGGGTGGTGCAAACCATTAAGCACTTGGCTACTAATCATATGATTGGTGGCTTGAATCCATCCAGAGAGAAGTGAAGAAATGCCTGGTGATCTACTTCTGAAAGGTCACACCCATGAAAGCCCCACAGAGCATAGCTCTACTCTGAAACACATGGGGTTGCTGTGAGTAGGAGTCAATTGGACAGCAGCTGATAGTTTGGTTATCACCAATGCATCCCTGATCAACCAAGTTCTAAAATACCTCAAGGTTTGGTCAAAGATCTCAGATAGTCTAAAACTTCCATTTGTATTTTCTGTGGAACATCACTCCTGGACTTCCTCCTTCTCCTCCCGATGGATCTTGTGCTCTGTAGATCTGTTGCACAGATATTGTCCTGGCACTTCCATTCACTGTCACCCTAGGAATACCCTTCCTTCTCCTGGGTTGTATTCCTTCTTTCCTGACCTGTGCCTGCCTTCGCCTGTTTCACTCTGATTTGAAGCTTATCCCCCTATAGCTTCCTGAGAAAAGGGACATGGTAGCTAAAGTTCTTGAAATCTAGCAAGTCTGAAATATTTACAGTCTGTCCTTAGATTCAGACAGAACAATGTGTACATCAATGTTCATTTCAGAACTGCTCACAATAACTAAAGGTGGAAAGCACCCAAATGTCCTCTACCAGATAAATGAATAAGCAAAATGTGATATGTTCAAGAGCATTATTCAGCCATAAAGATAAATGAAGTTCTGATGCATGCTACATGATGAGCCTTGAAAACATTATGATAACTTAAATAAGCCAGATATAAAAGGGAAAATAGGAAAATATTGCATGATATCACTTACATGAAATATCTAGAATAGGCAAGTACACATCAAAAACAAAAACAAACAAACAAACAAAAAACCCAAACTCACTGCTGTCAAGTTGATTTGACTCACAGTGACCCCTCCTTGGGTTTCCGAGGCGGTATCTATCTCTAATGACATAGATTGCTGAATCTTCCTTCTGAGGAGTGGCTGGTGGGTTTGAACCACTAGCCTTCTGGTTAGCAGTCAAATGTTTCAGGCACTATGCCACTGTTGTGTTGTTATGTGCTGTCGAGTTGGACCCGGCTCATAGCGGCCCTTCATTGGGTTTCCAAGGCAGTATCACTACGAAAGTAGATTGCCCCATCTTCCTTCCAAGAAGTGGCTAGTGGGTTTGAACTGCCAGACTTCTGGTTAGCAGTCAAGTACCTTAGGCACTATGCCACTAGAGTCCCCAAAATGTATTATAGAACCACTGCAATCAAACAGGCTGGTATTTGTTCAACGGTAGACACACAGACCAAGCAAGGGCACAGAGAAAAAAAATATATATTATTAGTTACCGGAGCGGATGGGAAGTTGGTGCTTAAGAGATTCTGATTTTCTCTTAGGGGTGAGGAAAATATTTGGAAAAGGATCATGGTGATGCTTGAACAACATGTCATTGAATTGTACATGTAAAAATGGTTGGAAGGCAAATTATATATATTTTCCCACAATATAAAATAAAAATAAAAATTTATAGTACATTTTCATATCTGATTCATACATGAATTGTGTATTCAAGTCTACTTTGGACAATATTTTCCTTCTAAACTATGAAGATGTTCCTCTAACATCTTCTACAGTTGTAACAGAGGAATTTAAAATCATTTTTACTCCAGTGACTGTTTCGGTGATTTTTTTTTGTGGCCCTTTGAAAGATTTTAGCATCATCTCTTATCCCCAATGTTCTAAAATTCTACCACAATGTGCTTTGGGTAGCTTTTCTTCTTCTTCTTCTTTTTCTCCTTTCCCTTGGTTACTAAGTAGATTCTCTCAGCTTGGAAAGTCAAGTTCTTCCTTCCTGGAAAAAGTTCTCCTCCTCTAATGTTCTGTGTTCCCTTCCCTGGAACGTCTATCAATAAGTCATTAAGCATCCCTGATTTATTCTCTAATTTTCTTTTCTGCCACATTATATCATGTTATCTTTCTGTTTTACTCTATAGGACATTTCTTGAACCTTATTTATTTATACTTATATTCAAATTTTAATATCTACTAGCATATTTTTAATTTCTAAAAGGTTTTTCTTGTTCTCCAAACGTGTTCCTTTTGAAAATGAACATTCTGTTCTGCTTTCAAAGATACAATATAGTCTCTTATATCTCAGATGTCATTAATTTTACATATGTGAGGCATCCTCCTGCTTCTTGCATTATTTCTGCCTCCTCTGAGTTCCTTACTTCTGTTTGCATGTTTTGTTTTCTTAATTATATAGCAGGCTTTCTTAAATGTTTAGTGGTTATTTGGTGGCCATTTAAAGATAAGATGCAAAACAAAAATAAAACACAAAATGAGAAGTACTGCACATCTCTCTGGAAAGTCTGTATGCATAGATGGGCTAGTTCCAGGTGGGGGTCCCTATAGACTGATGAAGCAGGCAGTGCCTGGGGGCCTGGCAACCTTGTAAAGAAATTATCTGATGTTGCAGCTATGGACATGGTCTCCAGCATTCAGGGAGCAGACAGTGGGATGGTGTGAGCACTTTCCAGCATACAGATTTTTTTTTTTCACATTAAAGAAAATTATTGTGAAAATATAGATTGCATCTTATTTTCCAATTCAACATTTTTCACATTTACAATTCAGTGAGATCAATTACATCAATTATGTTGTGCAATCATCACTGATGTCCTTCGCCAATATCCTTTTCTATCCCCCACAAAACAGAAACTCAATAAATAATCATTTTATCCATACTCCTTCCCTCCCTACCTTGGTAACCACTATTCAATTTTCATATCTATGTGTTTACCGATTTTATATACTTCATAAAGAAACAGGCCCCACCCCAGAGGCAGGAAAAGGAGAACTCCAGGGACGACAAAGCAGCAGGATCCAGGTAGGATCCAGGTAAGAGGAGGGTGGAGAGGTGTGGAACAGCTAAAGGAGATGAACTTGTGTGTCAGTTTGTCATACTGTGGTGGTTTGCACATTGCTGTGAGGCTTGAGGCTGTGCCAATGTTGTTTCAAATGCCAGCAGGGTTGCATGTGCTGCACAGGTTTCAATGCAGCCTACAGACTGAGATAGACTAGGAAGAAGGAAGAGGCCATTCATTTCTCAAAGAATTGGCCAGGGAAAACTTTATGAGTAGCAGAGAAACACTGTCTAATCATACATCACTGGAAAACTTTATGAATAGACCAGAAACATTGTCTGATACAGTGCAGGAAGATGAGTCCCCTAGGTCAGAAGGCACTCAAAATACAACTGGAAAAGAGCTGCATAATCAGAGTAGAACCAAACTTAATGATATGGATAAAGTAAAGTTTTTGGGACCTCCATTTGTTGACGTGGCATGACTCAAATAAAGGACAAAGAGCTGCAAATATCCATTAAAAATCAGAACATGGAATGTACAAAGTATGAATTTAGGAAAATTAGAAGTTGTAAAAAATGAAATGGAATGCATAAAGATTGATATCATAGGCGTTAGTGAGCTGAAATTGACTGGTTTTGGCCATTTTGAGTCAGACAATCATATGATCTACTATGCCAGGAATGACAATTTGAAGAGGAATGGCATGGCATTCATCTTTGTAAACGATGTTTCAGGATCTGTCCTGAGTATAATGCTGTCAGTGATAAGATAATATCCATATGCCTACAAGAAAGACCAGTTTATACTACTTTTATTCAAATTTATGCACTAACCACCAAAGCCAAAGATGAAGAAATTGAAGATTTTTATGAACTTCTGCAGTATGAAATTGACTGAACATGCAAATCAAGATGTATTAATTATCACTGGTGACTGGAATGCAAAAGTTGGAAACAAAGAAGAATCACTAATAGTTGGAAATTTGGCCTTGGTGACAGAAATAATGCTGGAGATTGCATGATAGAATTTTGCAGGACCAATCACTTATTCATTGCAAATACCTTTTTTTCAACAACACAAATAGGGGCTATACACCAGATGGAGTACACAAGAATCAGAAGGACTACATCTGTGGTAAGAAGTGATGTAAAAGCTCAATACCTTCAGCCAAAACAAGACCAGGAGCTGATTGTGGAACAGACCATCAATTGCTCATATGCAAGTTCAATCTGAAGATGAAGACAATTAAAACAAGTCCACAAGAGCCAAAATATGACCTTAAATATATTCTTCTTGAATTCAGAAAACATCTAAAGAATAGATTTGAAGCATTGAACACCAATGACTGAAAACCAGAAGAATTGTGGGATGACATCAAGAACATCATCCATGAAGAAAGCAAGAGGTCATTAAAAAGATGAGACAAGAAGAAAAGACAAAAATGGATGTCAGAAGAGACTCTGAAACTTGACCTTGAGGAGAGAGTAGCTAAAGCAAATGGAAAAAAATGACAAGATAAAAGAGCTGAATAGAAGATTTCAAAGAGCAGGTGGAGAAGACAAAGCCAATACTATAATGAAATGTGTGAAGACTTGGAGTTAGAAAACCAAAAGAGAAGAACATGCTCAGAATTTCTCAAGCTGAAAGAACTGAAGAAAAAATTTAAGCCTCCAGTTGCAATATTGAATGATTCTACTCCTCGGAAGGAAGGTTGGGCAATCCTACTTCTGTAGTGATACTGCCTCAGAAACCCAAGGAGGGGTCACTATGAGTCGGGTTCGACTCAATGGCACATAAGAACAACAACAATATGGGCAAACTATTGAATAATGCAAGAAGCATCAAAAGAAGATGGAATACACAGAGTCACCATACCAAAAAGAACTGGTCAATCTTCATCCATTTCAGGAGGTGGCATATGATCAAGAACCAATGGCATTGAAGAAGGAAGTCAAAGCTGCACTGAGGGAATTGGTGAAGAACCAGGCTCCAGGAATTGACAGAATTCTCATTGAGATGTTTCAACAAATGGATGCCCTATTGGAGACACTCACCTAGTTATGCCCAGAGATTTGGAAGACAACTACCTGGCCAACTGACTGGAAATGATCCATGTTTGTACCCATTCCAAAGAAAGGTGATCCCACAGAATGAGCAAATTACTGAACAATATCATTAGTATCACATGCAAGTAAAATATTGCTGAAGATAATAAAAAAATGGTTGCAGCAATATATTGACAGAGAGCTTCCAGAAATGCAAGCTGGATTCAGAAGAAGACGTGGGACAAGGGATATCGTTGCTGATGTCAGACAGATCTTTGCTCAAAGCAAGAAATACAAGAAAGATGTTTACTTGTGTTTTATTGACTATACAAAAACATTTGATTGTGTGGATCATAACAAATTGTGGATAACATTGAGAAGAAGGGGAATTCCAGAACACTTAATTGTACTCATGAGGAACCTATACATAGAGCAGGAGGTTGTCATTCAAACAGAACAAGGGGACACTGCATGGTTTAAAATGAAGATGTGAGTGCATCAGGGTTGTATCTTTTCACCATACTTTTTCAATCTATATGCTGAGAAAATAATCTGAGAAGCTGGACTGTATGAAGAAGAACATGGCATCAAGATTGGAGGAAGGCTCATTAACAACCTGTGATATGCTGATGACACAACTTTGCTTGCTGAAAGTGAGGATGACTTGAAACACTGATGAAGATAAAAGACTACAGTCTGCTATATGGATTACAACTCAATATAAAGCAAACAAAAATTCTCACAAATGGACCTGTAAGCAGCATCATGATAAATGGTAAAAAGATTGAAATTGTCAAAGACTTCATGTTACTTTGTTGTACAATCAACACCAATGGAAGCAGCAGTCAGGACATCAGATGACATACAGCACTGGGAAAATCAGCTGCAAAGGAACTCTGTCAAGTGCTGAAGAGCAAAGAGGACTAAGGTGCACCTGACACAAGCCATGGTATTTTCAATCACCTCATATGCATGTGAGAGCTGGATAATTAATATGAAAGACTGAAGAAGAATTGATGCTTTTGAGCTGTGTTGTTGGTGAAGAATGCTGAAAGTATCATTGACTGCCAGAAGAACTAACAGGTCTGTCCTGGAGGAAGTGCAGCCAGAATGCTCCTTGGAGGTGAGAATGGCCAGAATTAGTCTCACATACTTTGGTCATGTTGTGAGAAGGGACCATTCCCTGGAGAAGGATGTCATGCTTGGTAAGGTGGAGGGTCGCCGAAAGTGGGGAAGGCCCTCAGTGAGATGGATTGACACAGTGGTACTGGCAAAGGGCTTCAGTGTAGCAAGGATCATGGAACTGGCTCAGGACTGGGCGGTGTTTCATTCTGCTAGTGCATGGGGTCTCTATGAGTCAGGGACAACTTGATGGAACCTAACAATAACACAACAGAGGTGCCTCAGAAGAAAAGCCTGGTGATTTGCTTGTGAAAAGCCATAGCCATGTGAACTCCATGGAACAGAATTCTTTCCAACCCTTGGGATTGTTATGAGTCAGAATTGGCTGGACAGAAACTGTTTTTCTTGTTTATTTGTTTGTTTTTATGTTTTGAACAATGTCTGGAGACATTTATGATTGTCAAAACTGGTGGGCAGATGATACTGGCATCCAGTGTGTAGATGCCAGGGATGCTGCTGAACATCCTACAATGCACAGGACAGCTCCCACAAGAAGAAAACTTCCAGTCCCAAATGTCAACAGTGCTGCTATTGAGAACGCTGCAATACAGGAGAGAGATGAACAAGATTTCCAAAGCCATAGGGGTTTCTGTTGTTTCATTTAGCTTTATGGCTTTCAACCTAGAGCCCATTAGGGTAACTTGGAAAAAATTTGAAAAGTCCCGATGCTTCCCTAGGCCACTTCAGTCAGTTGATTACTGTGAAAGCTGATACTGAGAACCACTGCTGTACACCAAGATTCAATTAATTAGGCCTGTCTGACTCCTGATGAATAGATACAGTGCAATAGCGTTGAAGGGGAAGCTGTTTTTGTTTTTCTTTCTAGAATTGGAGCTGGGGATGGTGGGAGAGGCAATAACAATGTTCTACCTGTGCTCCTGGAAATTCTAACTGGAAATGATCTGCTATCTCAGTCTCCTATACATCAAATATCAAAGTGGGTGGTTTTGAAGAAGAGAAGTTTATTGTATCACAGTTCTGGAGGCTAAAAGTCCAAATCAAGATCTCAGCCATGTTAATTTCTTCCTTTTCAGTAGCTCTGGGTGTTCCTTGGTCCTTGCAGATCTTGGTGATCCTCCCAAAGACCCTGTATTACCCTTTGTGTGCATGTCTCTGTATCTATTCTGCTCTGTTTTGACCCAGAAATGATTAGGTTTAGGAAACAGTACTCTGATACGGTCTCATAAACATTAACAAAGAAAACCCTATTTCCAAACCCTATTTATCCACATGAATAAAGGTTAGAATTCCAATGTATATTTTTTGGGAAACATGATTCAATTCATAAAACCTGGCCTTTAGGGTTCTGTTTTGGGAAATGTGTTTAAATCCTGTGCTCTCTTCATGGGTTCAATGACTATTTCCTCCTGGGTCTTCTTGCATCTGCTGAAAGTTTTCAACTGAATCCAGGTGAAAAGTCTGGATGGCCCATTACACTGGGATTGCACGTGGATGTCAGGAGAGCCACACCCTCGGGCACCCTTGCTCTTTGAGATCCCTCCTCGTCCCAGCTCCTGCCAGATAGGGAGAGGATTTCCATTATTTATGTTGTTTTGGATTGCTCTGCCTCCCTCAAATGGTAAAAGGAATTAATTAACCTGCAGTAATAAAGAAATGTTAAGATTTCCTTTTTGTGTGCATGAAATAATAATGACTGTGTTGTGATAGAGAGGTTCTGATTTACCCTCAAGTCCAGGATGTTCTGAGTCAGGTGTTGGTGTCACCTCCCCTGACCCTCATCAAGAAGCCCCAAGCTGGTGGCCATGGTAATAAAATTTATGTGTCTATTTTGCTGGGTCTGGTTTTGAGTGGCTGGGCAACTGGATATAGTATTCCCAATGATAAGACTGGTAATCAAATCTACTGTGAGCAGCTGAGTAGTTGCCTTAGTGATGTGGTCTGTTCCCAGTATATAAGGAGAAGTTTTGACTGCTGTGTGGTTTGATAATATTGGGACTGTGTCATTTTATTTGTTGACCTTGGGCTTGTTAGCCTCAGCAGCCAGCAGCTGCCTGAGTGAAGAGACTCCTTTAGCTTCAGTGGGCCAGGAGCAAGGGGCAGAGCTGAAACCTGAGGCCAAGGGGCTTTCACCCAGTCACTAGAGCTTGGCACTTGGAACTCAAATTTCTAGCCTCCAAAACTATAAGAGAATGAACTCCTGTTTCTTAAAACCATCCCATTTATGATATTTTCTATTAGAACAGCACAAAGTAACAGAAACAGTGGCCATTGAGAGATATTTACCAACACCTTTGCTGCAGCCCCAGGTATATTTAATGAGGCCAATTAAACCAGAGAGATGGGCCATTTCCTTGGATTGAAAAATATTTCCCACTGTCCTCTTCACCAACATGTGTGCTTTTTAGTCCAATGTCCTGATGTGAAGGTGCCCAGATGGTGCAATGGTTAAAGTGCTCAGCTGCTAATTGAAAGGTCAACAGTTCAAAATCACCAGCCACTCTGTGGGAGAAAGACGTGGCAGTCTGCTTCCATAAAGATCTACAGCCTTGGAAATCCTATGGGACAGTTCTACTCTGTCGTAAAAGGTCATGATGATTCAGAATCAACTCGATGACAGTGCTTGGTTTGTCCTTATATGACCCCATATAGTAGCCAGTAAAACTACAGGCAAGCTAGAAAACTAAGTAGAGACTCTTGCCTTCTATTTTCAATTAGAGCCATATTTTTATTGAAGGAAAACTTTTGTAACAAAAGTTCCAGCAAAATGACGTCTCAGCTGAGTTTCCACATTTTGTCTTTAGGTCATGGATGTTCACATAAGGTCTGGGGCAAAATTTTGGCAAGTCATAATTTGTTATGTACCCTAGTATGGAACAGTCAGTTTCTTACTTGAGGCTATGTGTAAGAAAGGGGTCTGCAAATATATTCCCTGTGTTTGGTGAGTGTCTTAGTTTGGGTTCTCTAGAGGAGCAAAATGAACTCAGCAGGTCAGTTAACAGGCTGCTGGCTTACGGGGTTATGGGAGCTGGTGAGTCCAAAACCTGCAGGTCAGGCAGCAGGCTGAAGGTGTTTTCATATCCCAAGAACTAGTGGTCAGAGGATGGTGAGGCAAATGTAGAATCACAAAAAAAGAGGATGAGCTTTGCCAGAACATGCATGTGTGTGTTGGATGCAGGCCATATCCCAAGGAAAATTCCCTTCCAACTGATTGGCTGCTCACATCAAATCACAAAATGGAAGATGATTATATAATGTCTGCCAACCACTGAGAATTATGGTCTAGCCAAACTGACATGTGACATAACCATCACAACGAGCCTACTGTAAATGGCGTGTTTTTCACCCATCGTAACTTCGAATGTTATCTGCTTCATCATGGTGGCTGTGTCATATTGAATGGGAGTTTCTGCATTTGTATTTATCTTTCAGTTTTCTGTTATGTTGGCACCAAGCAAAGTGGCCTAGATTTCACTGTGACCTCAAGAGCACTGAAGAGAGAGAGACATGAGGTTGATAATGAATGCCCAACAGTGCAGGGAACACAGCCTGATGGGCTGAAAATTGCTGCCACTTACTATTGTTGTTGTTGTTATGTGCTGTGGAGTCAGACCCAACTCATAGTGACCCCTCCTTGGGTTTCTGAGGTAGTATCACTATGGAAGTAGATTGCCCAACATTCCTTCCGAGGAGTGGCTGGTGGGTTTGAACCACCAGCCTTCTGGTTAGCAGTCAAGTGCCTTAGGCACGACACTACCAGAGCTCCTGCTGCACTTACTAGGCAGGTGCTTTGGTGGTGTAGTGCCTAAGGTATTTGCCTGCTAACCAGAAGGCTGATGGTTCAAACCCACCAGCCACTCCTCAGAAGGAAGACTGAGCAATCTACTTCCATAGAGATAGCACTTCAGAAAACCCAAGGAGGAGTCACTATGAGTTGAAAATAATTTGACAGCATTGAGGTTTTTTTTTTTTTACTGGGCACATGCATTCCTCATAGTAAGTTCTGTCTGCATTCCTCGTGTTAAGTTCTGTCTGGATCTCAATGACAACAAACTGGTGAGGTACAGCCAAGCAAGAGCTAACATTCCATGAACAATTTCAACCTAAATGGTATTTTTTTTTTTTTTTAAGTAATAAATTTTGTTTTGCCCTCTTTAATTGATTGGCCCATAAAGATAATGAATTGGTGGTTAAAAAGGAGTTCAACGTTAAAAAAGAAAAGTAGAGACAATGATAATGATGAATTAATTGGTGGTCCATTATGCTCAAAATCAAAGACCCAGGTTGATTTATCAACTTAGAACATACAAATATATCTTCCTCACTGAACACAGGCTATTTGGTTTTAGCAAACAGCATCATCAGTCACCTTAGGAATGTTAATGTGAATTTTATTGTTTTATAGTTTTTGTTTGTATTTGAATTGTAGATTTATTTTGTTTCTATAGTTGCATAAGAGCTATAAGCATAAGAAGTTTATACCTAGCTCTATATTTATGCTTATTTAAATAACATTATTGTAGAAATAATTTGAGTTAAATTGCTCAGGCTGCCTGAACAATATAATATCATTCTGGTTTCTAAAGTGAATCTGAAGAGAAATAAATGTGTTTAAATAAATGAAAAACTGTGTATGTGTATATTTATTTATGATATGTGTGCATACATATACAAACATGAGATGTGTACATATACGTTGTTGTTGTTAGTTACCATAGAGTCAGCCCTCACTCATGGTGACTCCATGCACAACTGAACACCATGTTGCCCAGTTGTATGCCATTCCTACGATAGGTTGCAGATCTGTCCATTGTGATTCATAAGGCTTTCATTGGTTGATTTTCAAAGTAGATCAGCAGGCTTTTCTCCCTAGTCCAGCTTAGTCTGGAAGCTCTTCTGAAGCCTGTTCAACATCATGGCTATGCAGAAGCTTCCATTGACAGAGACATGGTGGCCATGTGTGAGGTACATTAGCTGAAAATTGGACCTGAGTCTCCCACATGGAAAGTGAGAATTCTACCACTGAATCACCAAAGGCTTCTATGTATATATACACACAATCTATGAGATATATACTTAAAGGGGCTGCACATTTATTAATGTGGACAGCATGCTCCTCTGGGCCAATTCAGTCAGTTGATAATGGAAGGCAATACTGAGAACAACTGCTGTGGACCAAAGCTCAGTTAACTAGGCCTGCCTGACTGCTAATGGTACAGGCTAATGGGTGAGCTGTCCCTGTTTCCTTTTCTTGAATTGGATGGAGGTGGTGGGAATGATGGGAGAAGCTATAACAATGAACTTACACTTGTATTTCTGAAAATCGTGATTGGAAAGGATGATCTGGCCTTTGGGAAACTGCTTTGGGAAAAGTGCACAAGCCTGTGCCTCTTCTTAGATGCAATGGTGGAATTTGAGGCTGGAAGGTTATTTGGCAAAGTAGTCAGGAGCATGGAATGTGGAAAAAGGCAGATCTGGATTCTCTCCATTGCTCTATCACTTATTTTTCCTTTGGACATTTCTGAGCCTCAGTTTTGCTATGAGGATTGAATAAAATAATACATAAAATCTGAGCACATTGCACGCTCTCAATGAACATTGTAAATTTGTTTTCAGAGTTTGCAAGTGAGACCAGAATGATGACTCTGAAAATCAAGAGTGGTCTGCATTTCTCTTGCACAGTTGCTCTTGAGCTTATCTGTTGTCAATGAGCTGCATGGTAGGCAACTGCGGTGTGAACATGAGAGCTCTTCCCTCTCTGAAGCTGCTTGTTGCCATTTGTCACAATATTAGAGCTTAGAGTCCACTGGCCAGCTGACACATGGTGCTGATTGACCCTGTGGTTTTCTGGATTCTGAAGGCCTCAGAAAGGAGACTTGCTGAAGATGGGAAGGTGGCAGTGGGTGGTGACACAGTGGATCCCTATCTTGGTTTCAAGTTCATCATGAGTGTGAATGAGGGACTTCTAGGAGAGAAGAATGTCCTCACCCTGGAGCTCTGGGACCCCTCTGCACACATAGCCTCTGATGCCTTCACATCCTTTGTGAGCCTCTTTGGGAGGAAGAATGGGTAGGGAAAATGTTGATGCGCCATCCAGTCTTGCTTTCAAATCTTGTTTCTGTTACTTCTTAGCTGGGAGCTCTCCAACAAATATCCTAAGGTCTGCAATCTCAAGTGCCTCATCTATTATGGTTATAATAGGCCTACTGGAGTGCTGTTGTGAGTTGAAGGAACCATCAATTGAGACGTGTTTAATAAGGTCATTAGGAAGTGCTCAGTCTGCCACTCTGCCTGCCTCTTGCCTTTGTCCTGTCTGTTATGTCTTAGAAATCCTAGGCTAATTCAACCCCTGTAAGAATCTCATTACCTTCTCTCGGGCAATCCAAACCAAAACCAAGCCCATTGCTGCCAAGGTAATTCCAGCTAATGATCACTTCATGTGTTACAGAATAGAACCGCTCCACAGGGTTTTCTTGGTTGTGATCTGTATAGAAGATCCTCATGCTTTTATTTTGTAGTGCTACTGGATGAGTTCAAACCACCAACTTTTTGGTTAGCAGCCAAGTGCAAAACCATTAGTGCCAATCAGGGACATTTGGATCATCCAAGCCCTCCCAGAGACCAGATGCTCACTCAGGAAATCTGGGAAAGTGAGACTCAGATTTTGTCCAACTACAGAGCCAGAAAGACTCCAGGAAAATAAAATCCACTTTCAATCCATCCATCCCCATCCCTGGAGGAGAGAACTCCTATGTGCCTCAGTTAATCTGGTTTAGTCCTGCTCTGAGTACTGGCTGAGGACACCTGCCGTGCCAGGTTCTATAATGAAACATTAAAGAGGGTGCATATTGACAGAAAGTGTGTTGAGTGTCTGGTAATGCAGTTGGAAGGACTCCATCCTCCTTCAGGACTTTCTGAATTGTCCTTGGCCCCAGGTACCCAACTCTTGACTAGAGTCCACTTCTGCCCCAATTTCTCCTTCTCTTCTTTATTTTCTGTTTGTAGACACCAAGAGAAGTGGATTTGAGGCCAGTGGAATATTGATCCTATCCATGAAGTGCCTGCCCTTGACAGCTATTCCTGGCAAAATTTTTACCACAGAAGCTTCCCTCCCTGCTTCGACACTTCACCTAGTGTGCACAGGGAACAAAGCTTGTGTTCACATTAGCTTGAGCAAAGAGCAGCCAGGAGGTTAATCAGAAACCTGGTTCAGGTTTCTGAACTAGGAGTTCAGAATGCTTGAACTGCTTTCTGAAGCCAAGTAAAATGATGGAGAGCAGGGCCCGTGCTTTGTTTTTCTCCCAGCAGCATTCTAGTGCTTCTGGAACAATAGAGTTTATCCTTGAATTCCCGAGTCCCCTAATGCACAAACTAGAATATTCATCTCCAGGTGTTCCATCACTAGGGATTCCACTGGATGTGTTAGCTACCTAGGGCTGTGATGACAAAATATCACAAGTGGGTGACTTTAAAGAACAAGAATGTATTTTCTCACAGTTTTAGAGTTAGAGATCCAAATATAAGTCTTGGCTATGTCAATTCCTTCCTTATTGGTAGCTCTGGGTGTTCCTTGGTACCTTGATAATCCTCACATGGAATTGTCTTCCTCTGCATATACGTGCCTCTGAGTCTAACCTGTTCTTTTTATAACTCAGAAATGAATAGGTTTAGAATTCCTGCTACCTAGGTGAGGCAACCAGTTAAGCACTCAACTACTAGCCAGAAGTTTGGTGGTTCAAACCCACCTAGAGGTGCCTACAAGGCCTGGCAATTTGCTTTTGAAAGGTCACAGCCTTGAAAACTCTACAGAGCAGTCTACTCTGCACATATGGGGTCGCCATGAATCGGAAAGAATGGCAACTAAGGACGAGAGTAACTACTACTGCTAATTAGCATAACAAAGGAGATCCTATTTCCTAATAGGATTACATCCACAGGTATAGAGGTTAGGATATCAGCACATAGTTTCAGGACACAATTCAATCATAACACTGGGCTGGAGTTCACTTTTGTTTCAGCTTCATGATATGGCATCATCTGGAGTCTTCCACTTGAATAGGTTGTGCATCTAATCTCCCTCATCCAAGATAAAAATGTTCACCCATTGCATTTTCTCCACAAAAAAAGTTTGCACAGCAATTTTCATCTTCTGGGGAAATGTGAGGGGAAGCAAGAAGAGGTGTAAAATATTAATTCTTGGTAATTAATTTAGAATGGAGAAGCAAACATACATTCACGAGGTAATTGGATTTTAACCCTGTGGGAAATGTTTTAAAGATACTAATGTATGAACTATCTTTCATTGCAAAGTATCACCCTCTCAGAGCTAATGAGGGTTGGATCTAGGGGAAAAAAAAATGTTACGAAGTGGGGCAATCTTGCCAAGAACATGCTGGAGTCATAGGGTGATGCTGGGCTGTTTGTCCTATCAGGTGGGCACTGACAAGGGTCATTTAGAGCTGTCTGGGAGGATACTGGGGGAAACTTTTCCTTTCCCAATGTTCCTGTCTTGGTCCATAAAATGATAGTAATATGTTATGAGTTTTCCAAGATAATTGGGAAAAGCATCATTGTCCTCTTCCAGCATACCTACCTGATTGTTGAGTTGGCAAAATGGTGGGCTGTGGATATCTAGGTTTTCTGGACTCTCTTTCAGGTTGGCTTCTTCACAGTATGGAAGCCCCCTCCTTGGACTCCTGCTTCCAGACAGTGAGGACATTGCTCTACATTCTAAATGCAGCATGGTTGTTATGGATTAAATTGTGTTCTTCAACATATAGGTTGAAATCCTAACCCCTGTACCTGACAATATGACCCTACTTAGAAACATACTTTTCTTTTGTTATGTTAATGAGATCCTACAAGAGGAGGGTGGTTCCCAAACCTAATCACTTCTGAGTGTGGTCTTACATAAAGAGCATAACAGACACAGAGACATACACAGGGAAGACACATGTGAAGATAGAGGCAGATGACTCTATAAACCCAGGGATGCCAAGGCTTGCTAACAGGTACTAGATGCAGAAAATGACAAAGAAGGACATTTCCTTAGAAGCAACACCCTGAATTTGGACTTCTAGCCTCCTAAATTGTGAGAAAATAAATTTCTGTTCTTTAAAGCCACATACTTGGTGGTTTTGTCTTATTGTAGTTCTTCTTCTTGTTGTTGTTATGTACCGTTGAGTTGGACCCGACTCATAGTGACCCCTCCTTGGGTTTCCGAGGCAGTATCACTACAGAAGTAGATTGCCCCATCTTCCTTCCAAGGATGGGTCATCTCTTTGCCCCGAGTCTCAGTGCTGCCGTGCTAGTGCAGAGTAGGTAGCATTGCTCTGACAGAAGGTTGATCTGGGTCTGTTCTCAGGCTCTCCCATCTGAAGTTGAGTCATACTCTCAGGAATGGTGACCTCCAAAGTTTCTCAGGGAAGACAGATGAGATAAGATATGGTGGCTCTGGAAAGCTATATTATTTTCTCCATTTTACACATGTGGAAATTGGTGTGCATAGTGAAATCTCTAAGAGGGAGAATTTATACTTGTGGTTTCCAAACTGAAGTGACCCTGGAGCCCTTAAGTTGTTAGGCTGGCACTGGGACTTTAGGAGACCTTGACTGGTGCTAACCCTTCCTATTCTTTCTTCTTGCTAACCAACAGCAAATTTTGGCCTTCCAGGACCTCATCCTCCAGGAGAGCTTCCAGAATGTGCCCACTGACACTATCCTGTGTCCTCCATTTACAGCCAGAATAGCACAATTTAGAATCTCGTGGATCTTTTAGTATTTATCCTGGGCAAGTTTTATGTCCACAAGTAACTGTGTTAGTCACCTGCCCTTTGGCTCTCAGATACTTTCCTGTCTTTTCCTTGATCTGTTCTGTGTTACAGGGGAGCTGCCTCCTGCAAACTACATTACCCAGACTTCCTTGACAATTGGCAGCCAACTGGCCAATGGAAGACACTGGTGGGAAATTAGAGGGTGGGAGCAAAGGAGAACACAGGTTGTTTCTCCCTCTGTATATATCCCAGTGAGCTCTGGTGGTGTAGTGATTAAGGCATTTGACTGTTAACCAGAGGTCTGGCAGTTGAAGCCCACCAGCCACTCCTTGGAAGGAAAGTTGGGCAATCTACTTCTGTAGTGATACCACCTCAGAAACCCAAGGAGGGGTCACTATGAATCAGATCCAACTCGACAGCAGTGAGTTTGGTTTTTGGCTTTTGGTATGTTCCAGTAAGGCTACCATCTCCATTGGTCCACCCTCCATTTCTCCTAGGGATGGCAGCAGCTTTCTGAAGTAGCCAATCTCAGGATTATCTGCCTTCCCCTGCTTGCTCTTTTAGTTCTTCTAACATCTTTCTAGGTACTCTGATGGTGCAATGGTCAAGCACTTGGCCACTGACTGAGAGGCTAGAAGTTCAAACTCATTAGCTTCTCCAAGGGAGCATAAAGTGGGATTAATAGTAATAGTGGTAGTGAACCTAACTTCAGAGGGGGAAAATGACCAGGATCAGCCAGCCCAAAGCTAATTCCTATGAGGTGGAGGTCAGACACATCTCTACTCACCAATTTTTTTTTTTTTTTTTTTTTTACCAATTTTGACACATGCTTTCCCTCCTACAGCACTTTCTTACTTCTCATCTATGTTCAATAATCTGTTGCAATGGCCACACAGAACAAGTTGTTGTTGTTGTTATGTGCTGTCGAGTCAGACCCGACTCATAGCGACCCCTCCTTGGGTTTCCGAGGCAGTATCACTACGGAAGTAGATTGCCCCATCTTCCTTCTGAGGAGTGGCTGGTGGGTATGAACAGCCAGCCGTCTGGTTAGAAATCAAGTGCCTTAGGCACTATGCTACCAGAGCTCACAGAACTCATAGACCACAATAAAAGTTAAGTAGTTTATTAAAGAACAGGGTACAACTCAGAATCAAGATCAATAGAGTACGGCTCAGGATAAAGATCTGGAAGCATATAGGCAAACATTTCTTCTTCAGTGCAGGGTATCTTTCTCACCTCTTCTCTGCCTGCTGTCCGTCACCACTGACTTTGCTGAAGAACTTCTTCTGGGCCTGTTGCTGTCTGTATTACATCATCTCTTGACTATGTAATAGCTCATTTAGAAGATTACTTGCCTCCTTCTCTCTCTGTTTCTTCTTTCTTCTCTCTTCTTTCTTCTGCTTCCTCATGCTGCTTCTCTTCCTGCTTTTTTTTTTCTGTCTAACGAACTTGTGTAGGGATACCTGCTTAAATATACAAACTCCTTGTCAGTTTCAAGGTGTTTCACTCCCATCAGAGCCATGAACTGACCAATCCATTCTTTGTAGGTCACAGATAGTTCACTTGCATAGTAGGCATGGCTGGGCTACAACTCACCTCATCTGTTAACTTTATTGACCAGTCCCTGCAATGTACATATCAATCACAGAGCAGGCTGCAGCCTAGGACCAGACAAAAAGTATCAAACTAAGTTGTTTCCAGTTTACCTAGGAAATGTCTGTCAACCTAGAAAAGGTAATAAATCTTCTATGGTAGAAAACTAGGGTTTAAGAGAACAATCTCTCAAGCTGTTTTTCCAAAGAACTAAGGCAAAAGGCCACATCAAGGAATTCATTTCACCACAAGGGAGAAAGATGTGACAGTCTGCTTCTGTACAGGTTACAGCCTTGGAAACCCCAAGGAAGAGTTCTGCTTTGTCCTATAGGGTCACCATGAGATGGAATTAACTCAACCACACCCAATAACAACACTGTTCCAGCTAATTCTCCATATTGTGTTCACTGAATTGAAATATTTGGCATGAGTTTGTTTTGCTGGTCACACTTGTACCAGACTGATACAGAGCTTATGTTCCCTGACCAGGCTTTATATATTATTGCCTCACTAGCTAATTGAATAAAGACCTAGAAAAGAGTTTTGACTTTAATTTTTTCATTTAGCCTTCAAGATAAATACTTCCCCCTTGTAAGGAAGAAAGTTGTGTAGTCTTAGGCACTTTCTGTTTGTAAAGCTCTAGAAGAAGGTTAAATTGACGAGGGGCCAATAATTTTGCCAAATCTATTCTATGAGTGAAATTGTGGTGCTGTCGGTGATCATACCTAAGGATGTGTTTGGGTGAAAGGCTGACAGACAGTACATTTCCTCATACATTTCTGAATTGTCATTCTCTGGACTTTTATTCCATCCTGTTGTGGGATGAATTGTGTCCCCAAAAACGATCTGTTGAAGTCTTAATCCTTGTACCTGTGAACCTGACCTTGTTTAAGGAATAGGGTCTTTGAAGTTGTTATCAGTTAACACGAGGTTATATTACAGTAGGAATCTGTCGATGGTTCAGTTAACACACTCAGCTGCTAACTGAAAAGTTGGAAGTTTGAGTTCACCCTGAGGTACTTTGGAAGAAAGGCCTGGTGATCTATTTCTGAAAAAAACAGCAATTGAAAAGTGTGTGGAGCATAGTTCTATTCTGACATACAAGGGATTATCATGAGTTGAAGTCAACTCCACAGCAATTGGTTTTATATCAAAGTAGGGCAGGTCCAACATGACTTTTGTCTTTATGAAAGAAGGGAGAGACACAGAGGGAATACAGGGATAAACAGCCAGTGGAGACAGAGTTATGCTGCATCTACAAGCTAATGAATTCCTGAGGTTATCAGAAACTGTAAGAGACAATAAAGAATCTCCCCCTAGAGCCTTTGGAAAGAGCATGGCCCTGTTGACACCCTGCACTTGGACTTCTGGCCTGCAGAACTGTGAGAGAAAACTTTCTGTTCTTGAGAGCCACCTGGTTTGTGGTATTTTCTTACAGCAGCCACAGGAAACTAAGGGGAGATGTTCTTACCCTCTCAGTTGTGGGTGGGGTGGCTAAGGAGCTTCCACCTGGGACAGCACAACTTTGGAAACAAGCTTGAATTCCATGCAGATATTTTCCTGCTGATTTCACTTGCTGATACTGCTGGCCTAAGAAACTACGTTACCGCAGGGCAGGATTACTCTAGTGTCACCTGATGACACATGATTACAGGAAGATCTGTGGCTGAGATCTACACCTATTTGAAGTCAGTATGAGCATCTGTCAGGAGGCCCAGAAAAAATGCAGGGAAGAGAGCAGTCCGGCTCCATTAACTAGATGGCTTCCAGTCTGATGCATGTTAACTTCCCGCACAGATAGCAAATCCTCCTGTCCTGTGACACTGATGGAGCAGTGAGGGGGTGTGTACCTCTTTCACATCAAAGGCCAATTTTGGTCATTGCTTTCAGAGAGACTCTTATCGTGCAGACAAGAGTGCCAGAGTTCTCTTGTCCTAGTGCTGTTATAACAGAAATACCCCAAATGAGTGGCTTTAGTGAACAGATATATATTTTCTTATGGTCTAGGAGGCTAGAAGTCCAAATTCAGAGCACTGGCTCTGGGAGAAGGCTCTCTCTCTGTCCATTTTGGAGGGAAATCATTCTCTTTTTAGAGTCTCTTCCTTGGTCCCTTAGTGATCTCCACTTGGCATCAATCTTTTTCACTTTTGTGCTCTTTGCTTCTATGCCCAATTTGCCCTTTTGTGTCTCAAAAGTGATTGGTTTAAGATATACCCTACACTGAAATGATCTCTTTGACATACAAAGAAAACTCTATTACAAATAGAATCCCATCCACATGTATACCAAACCAAACTCATTCTGACTCATAGTGACCCCTCCTTGGGTTTCTGAAGCAGTATCACTAGGGAAGTAGATTGCTTCATCTTCCTTCCAAGGAGTGGCTGGTGGGTTTGAACCACCAACCTTCTGGTTAGCAGTCAAATACCCTAGGTATAGGTTATAGTTTACAACAAGTATTTTTTGTGGACAAAATTTAATCTATAAAAGTCAGGGAACTAAGTTGTCCCACTGCCACTCAGCAGCCAAAACAGTCCTAAATTTCTGTTCAAAATGTAAGTCATCTCTGCCATACCCTGCAGAAAGGTAAAATCAGGACATGTGACTACAAGCTGGCTTAACTGTTCCTCAGTGCTAGGAGAGCAACTCTAAGTCTCAGCTCATGGCCACATAGAGAAAAGATTGGACTGTACTTTCTCTGAGGGGCCCTCCCACCCTAGTAATCTAGAGCTGATCTAAAAAATGAAGAAAATAGAGAAGAGCATAAAAATTTTCAAATTCATCCATTGTCTCTAAACCCAAAAGGAGCAAAGTGAATTTTATTTTCTTTGTCTTTTAAAAATATGCTTCTAGGTGGCTGGCAAGATGGCAGAATAGGCAGAAAAACTGCACAGATCCTCTTCAACAAAGAAAAGGGAAACGAATTAACACAGACACAGAAGATAATCCTGGACCCCTGAGCCTTGAAGGATATAGAAGTGGACTAAACCCCAACTAGCAGAAGAATTTGCATGAAAATACCAAAAAAAAGAGATAGATGGAGATGCCATCTGGCCGTGATCCTGAGGGATCCTGATGACACAGACAGCTTGGAGATTCCAGAGTGGTAGTAGGACCTAAGAATTAACCTACAAGTTGGCCCTGCTAGCCAGGTACTGCACAGAGGACTGTGCATTGTGGCTGGGGAATAAACGGAGAAGGTGAAGAGAAAGGCGGGCTGAGCTGTGGACTTTTGATGGTCCGGAGGGCACTGCCATTTTGAAGGTTTAAAAGCACCTTGGCTATTTTGGATATTTAAAGATACAGTGCTTTCGCAGATTCCTGGGGCTTAAGAACATGTTCTGCTTTCCAGCAACCCTAAGAACTCTCCGGACCTGCAAGACCAAAAAGGTATGATATTCCTCTTGTTATTCTTATACCTCAGACCAATTTGGTGAATGGAGGTGCAGCCATCCCCCACTCCCACCTACCTTCTGGGCCCAAAGGAACTCCCTCACAGTCTGTGTGCTCAGACAGAGCCTGGGTG
>NW_006922095.1:1814055-1814554 GCF_000298275.1 Orycteropus afer afer | reverse complement strand
GTGTCACTGGAATTCCAGAACAGGAAGAGAAAAACAAAAGCACTGATAAAATTGTCCAAGATTTGCTGGAGGAGAACGTCCGTGAAATGATGAAAGATGAGAATATATCCATTCAGGAAGTCCGATGAACCCCAAACAGTATAGACCTCAAAAGAAAATCACCAAGATGCATCATCATCAAACTCATCAAAAGCAAAGACAAAGACAGAATCCTGAAAGCAGCATGGGAAAAACAAAAAAGTTATGTACAAAGGACAGCCAGTAAGAATAAGCTCTGATTTCTCAGCAGAAACCATGAAAGCAAGAAGGCAATGGGATGGTATATACAATACCCTGAAAGACAAAAAAATTTCAACTAAAAATTGTATACCTGGCAAAATTCTCCCTCAAATATGATGGTGAAATTAAGAGATTTCCAGATAAGCAGAAATTAAGGGAATTTGTTAAAACCAGACCAACCTTACAAGACACCCTAAAGGGAGTCCTTTGATCAGAGAAC
>NW_006922095.1:1801028-1802437 GCF_000298275.1 Orycteropus afer afer | reverse complement strand
AATTCCTTCAAAAGTTGGAATTAGAAATACCATTTGATCCAGCGATTCCATTACTAGGTATATACCCTAAAGAAGTGAGAGCCATGACAAGAAGAGATATATGCACACCCATGTTCATCGCAGCACTATTTACAATAGCCAAAAGATGGAAACAACCCAAGTGTCCATCAACTGAGGAATGGATAACCAAACTATGGTACATACACACAATGCAATCCTATGCAACGTTGAAGAATAATGTAGAATCTGCAAAACACCACATAACGTGGATGAACTTGGAGGACACTATGCTGAATGAAATAAGTCAATCACAAAAGGACAATATTGTATTAGTCCGTTATTGTAAAAGTTAAGAAAAAGTTTATCTCTAGAAGGAAATTTTCTTTGTTGGTTACCAGGGGTGGGAGGGGAGAGAAGGGAGGGCTGTTAGATAGAGAAATAAGTATGGATTTGGGTGAAGAGAAAGGCAATGCACCAAATGTGAGTGACCAATATGGCAGCATTGAGGATGAGAAGGACATAGAGAGGCACATGGGAGGTACAGACAACAAATATGAACCCTTTTGCACATACAGTACTGCATTGTCAATGAAGGCAAACATAGGTATATGGGTGGATAGATGGGTGGACATGTTTAACGATTAGGTATGTCTATGAAATGGGGAATGTATCCAAGAACATATATAGGGTTGGCAGAGAATGGTCCTAAATGTTTATGTGAATGATCAGAATCCCCTGGTGTATAGTAGAGCTGACAAGGGGCAAGGTTGTGGTCATTGCTTGGTCACAGCTAGCTACCCAGAGGGACCAAGTAGTTGAACCTGTGGGCTTAAGACCATAGTCGCAGGGGACATTAGGCTCAATTGGCATAACATACTATACAAAACATTTTTCTACCTCCTACTTTGGCGAATAGCGACTGGGATCATAAAAGCTAGCAAGCTGCCATCTGGATGCAACGATGGGTCTCTCCTCATCCAGAGCAAAGAAGAATGAAGAAAACCAAAATTCACGGAAACAATTAGTCTTAGCGACTAGTCCACCATGCGATCTGCAGCCTATACGACTATGAGACCAGAACTTGATGGTGCCCGGCTACCACTATCATCCACTTGGAAGAGGATCTATGTAGGAGATCCTTGATAGAGAGGGAGAATAATGTGCAACAAAACTCAAAATCATTTGGAGGGGAAAAAAAAAAGGTGGGGGGACCAGGTTTACTGATCCAATAGAGTCTGGTGGAATCACTGAGACTATGGCCCCTAACTGCCCTTCAGGTCTGGAACTGAACCCACACGTATGGCTTCCAGCCAAACAAAAACAGGCATATGAGTTGAACATTTAACTTAAGTAGATACTCTCTTTGGAGAGAACAATCATGGGAGAAAGAAGGGCTGGTTATGCACAGG
>NW_006922095.1:1791459-1800867 GCF_000298275.1 Orycteropus afer afer | reverse complement strand
CCCAAATCACAATAATAATAATAAAATGCTTCTATTAAAAAAATCAATTTACACAAATTCGGAAGAATAAGTTTGTTTACTTAAATATTTCATTTTTTAAAAACTAAACATTAAATATAAGATCTATTGGCTTAAGATATATATTTGGTATCAAAGGGTAAAAATGTCCTTCCATTTCTAGTTTACTAAAAATTTTATCAAGAATCAATGCTGGGTTTTTTTTTCTCCCCAAGTTTTCTCAGCACCTATGAAAGTGAACAAATGGCTTTTAAAATAACTTGACCTACTGATGTTATTTGTTATTGGGTACCTTGTCGTTCTTAAAGCCACTTTCAAGCTTCTCTAAGGTTTGATAGAAGCCAATAGAAGCTGTGATAATTTGCTCAATAAATATTTGTTGAGTGATCGGATATTGATTGAATGAAGAATTTTGAATACCTTAAAGTTGGTGACCTTTGTCCTTTGCTGATTCCCAAAGTTAAAGTCTTTTGGGGGCTTAGTCTATTGAATATAGTAATATGTAAGCTGAGAAATGTGGCATGAGTCCAAAAATAAGAAACAAAGATTCTCGATTCCTCTATTTTTGGGCTGAGCACTATGAATTGACAAATTACTCCAGACTGCTCTTAAATCCTGACCTAAACTGCATTCCTTGAAAGCAGGTGAATTTCTATGTTGAGAGAATAATATCCCTGAGGATGACAGAAACTGTGCATTTAGAACCCTTCCAGACATTGCTCTATATCTCTCTTCTATGGCTGGTGGCTGATTTTAATGCAACATTTTCCTGTAATAAATGTTGGCCATGTGTATAATGGCCTTCTGTGGGTTCTGTGAGTTTTTCTATCAAATTCTTAAACCTGAGGCTCATCATGGAAACTTCCAAATATCTAGCCAGCTAGTCCGAAGACCCTTAATGAGATAGATTGACACAGCGTCTGTGAGGATGGGCTCAAGCATGGCAATGATTGTGAGATGGTGCAGAACTGGGCAGTGTTTCGTTCTCTTGTGTGTAGGATCACTATGAGTCAGAGCCAACTTGATAAAACCTAATAACAAAAACAACAGTAACCAGTAAGAAGTAATGGCAGCCTTGGGGATCTCTGAACTTGCAAATGGTATTTGAAGTGGGCACAGTTTTGTGAAGGACTGTGACTTCAAACTGTGCAATTTTGCCCAAACTCATCATAGGGAGGCTCTGAAACTTGAACCTTTCCTAGTTTACCTAGTTTACAGAGTAACAGTTATGCACTCAGGTAATCTCTGAAAGACTGAAAGTTTGAGTCCACCCAGACACACCTTGGAAGAAAGGGCTGGTGATCTACTTCCAAAAATTCAGTCATTGAAAATCCTATGGATTGCATATGTACAACAACGTTCATTATAGCACTATTGACAATAGCTAAAAGTTGGAAACAACTTAAATGTCCATCAGTTTGGATTTGAATGGGTAAAAAATATGTGGTACATACATACAATGAAATAGTAGTCAGAAAGAAAAATGAAGTCTTGATACATGCTACAACATGGATGGACTTTGAAAACACTATGTTGAGTGAAATTAAAACCAAAACCAAACTCACTGCCATCGAGTCAATTCAATTCATAGTGACCCTTCCTTGGGTTTCCAAAGTGGTATCTCTACAGAAGTAGATTGTCCAATCTTCCTTCTGAGGAGTGGCTTTGATCCACCAGCCTTTTGGTTAGCAGTCAAATGTCTTAGGCACTATGCACAAAAGGACTAATACTGTCTGATCTCACTTATATAAAAAGACAAGAACAGAAAAATATATAGAGAACAAAGTTTATTAGTAGTTACCCAGAGTGGAGGGATGGATAAAGGGGATTATTGCTTATAGAATTGCGTTGATTAAGGATAAGGGTGGCATAGTCAAGTAATATAATGTCAATAAGTTGTTATTGGATGACATCATCTTGGCTCCAATTCATAGCAAGCCTAAGAACAACAAAACACTGTCCATTCCTGTGCCATCCTCACAATCTTTGTTATACCTGAGTCCACTGTTGCAGCCACTGTGCCAATCCATTTCCCTGAGTGTCTTCCCTTCTTTCACTGACCCTCTACCAAGTATGACATCCTTCTCCAGGGATTGGTTCTTTCTGACAAAGTGACCAAGGTCGGTGAAATGAAGTCTGGTCATTCTCACTTCTATAGAGGAGTCTGGCTGAACTTCTTCCAAAACAGATTTGTTCATTCTTCTGGCAATCTATCATATTTTCAGTACTCTTTGCCTACACCACATTTCAAAGGCATCAACTCCTTTTTTTGTCTTCCTTATTCATTGCCCAGCTTTCACATGCATATGAGACAATTGAAAATACCATGGCTTGGATCAGATGCAACTTAGTCTTCGAAGTGACATCTTTGCTCCTTAACATATTACAGAGGTCTATTGCAACAGATTTGCCCAATGTGATACAACATCTGATTTCTTGACATCCATTTTTGGTTACTGTGGATCCAAGTAAAATGAAATCCCTCACCTCAAACTTTTCTCCATTTATCATTTTGTTGCTTATTGGCCAAGTTGTGAGCATTTTTGTTTTCTTTACGTTGAGGTGTAATGCAGACTGAAGACTATATAGTCTTTGATCTTCATCAGTAAGTACTTCAAGTCATCTTCAATTTCAGCAAGCAAGGTTGTATCATCTGCACGTCACAGGTTGTTAATACATCTTCCTCCAATCCTGATTCCACATTCTTCCTGTAGTCCAGCTTCTTGGATTATTTGTTCAGCACACAGATTGAAGTGTGGTGAAAGAATACAGCTCTGACACACACCCTTCCTGATTTTAAACCATATAGTATTTCCTTGGTCTGTTTTAATGACAGCCTCCTGGTATGTGTACAAGTCCATGAGCACAATCAAGTGTTCTGGTATTTCATTTCTTTGTAATGTTATCCATAATTTGTTATGATCCACACAGTCAAATCCTTTTCACGGTAAATAAAATGCCAGTAAACCTCTTTCTGGTATTCCTTGCTTGCAGCCAAGATCCATCTGACATCAGTAATGACATACCTTGTTTCACATCATCTTCTCCATCAGCTTGAATTTCTGGCAGCTTCTTGTCAATATACTGCTGCAACCATTTTTTAATACTCTTCAGCAAAAATTTTACTTGTGTGTGGTATTAAAGATATTGTTTGATGGTTTCTGTATTCTGTTGGATCACATTTGTTTGGAATGGACACAAATATTGTTCTCTTCCACTTGTTTGCCTAGGTAGCTGTTTTCCAAATTTCCTGGCATAAACGAATAAGTGCCTCTAGTGCTGTATTTGTTTGTTGAAATGTCTCAATGGTTGTCCCATCAGTTCCTGGAGCCTTGTTTTTCCACCACTTCCTTCAGTGAAGCTTGAACTTCTTCCTTCAGTATCATTGTTTTTTGATCATATGCTATCTCCTGAACTAGTCGATGTCTCTGTGTCACCAGTTGTTGGTGTTGTTAGTTGCTGGTGGGTTTGCTCTGACGCATGGTGACCCCAAGTACTACATAGGATAATATTGCCAGGGAGCTCTAGTGATGTAGTGCCTAAGGCATTTGATTGCTAACCAGAAGGCTGGCAGTTCAAACCCACCAGCCACCCTCAGAAGGAAGATTGGACTATCTACTTCCATAGTGATACCGCCTCAGAAACCCAAGGAGGGGTTGCTATGTGTTGGGTCTTACTCAATGGCAGTGAGTTTGGTTTTTCTGGTTATACCATCTTCAAAATCTTTGGTGAGCTCAAGTGCATTTTTGTAGCTGTTTTGTATTTTCCATGATTTCTAAACTAGAATGTCATCATTCAGCAAAATGTAGGACAATATTCTGTTGTGGTTCATGAGGTTTTCATTGATTAATTTTTGGTAGTAGATTACCAGACCTTTCCTCTTAGTCTATCTTAGTCTGCAAACTGTGCTGAAACCTGTACACCATGGGTGATCCTGTTGGTATTTGAAATCTCGGTGGTAGAGCTTCCAGCCTCACAGCAACATACAAACTCCAGAATACAACAAACTGACAGATGAGTAGTGGATCAGTAAGTTGTTGTTGTTGTTGTTATTTGCCGTCAAGTCAGACCTGACTCATAGCGACCCCTCCTTGTGTTTCTGAGGCAGTATCACTATGGAAGTAGATTGCCCAACCTTCCTTCTGAGGAGTGGCTGGTGGGTTTGAACCACCAGCCTTCTGGTTATCAGTCAAGTGCCTTAGGCACTATGCTACCAGAGCTCCTTATATGAATTGGCAAATATTGCATGATAGATATATTTACAAAAACAACAACAAAGAGAAGTTACTGAGGCTGCTTGTGTACAACCAAATCCTTCATGAAATTCAATTTCTTGGTTTGGATGTTTAGGCTCATAGTTTCATGGGACATTCCAGTTAATTGGCCTAATACAGAGTTTAGTGCCCTGTTCCACCTCTTAGTTCATTACATAGTGCTAGGATGTTAAAAGTTTGCAAGTGGCCATCCAACAAACAATTGATCTCTATTTCCCAGGAGCAAATGAAGAAGGATAATCAAGAATGAGAAGAGGAAATGAAATGTATGGGTAATTGCCTCCATGTACAATTGCCTCCTTTGGCATGAAACCAGAAGAATTGAGTGATGCCAGACTATGACTACTGAATGTTTTGATCAAAGATCTATAGAAGAATCTTGATTCAAAAGGGCAAAATGAAGGAAAGAGTTTCAAATCTCATTGAATCTAGACTTTCTGGAGTCATAGAGGCTGAAGCTATTGCCCTGAGATAATCTTTAAATTTTAACCCAAAGTATTCTTGATGTCTTCATTAAATCAAACAATACTCACTGGCATCGAGTTAAGTCTAATTCATAGTAACTCTATAGGGCAAAGTAGAACTGCCCTATAGTGTTTCTAAGGCTATACATCATCATGGAAGCACACCACCTCATCTTTCTCCAAAGTAGTGGCTCTTAGGTTCAAACCACCAAGCTTTCTGTCAGCAGCCAAAAGCCTTAAAAACAGTTTCACTTAATTGGTGTTGTTATGTGCTGTCACATCGGACCCAACTCATAGTGACCCCTCCTTGGGTTTCCAAAGCAGTATCATTAAGGAAGTAGATTTTCCAACCTTCCTTCTGAGGAGTGGCTGATGGGTTTGAACCACCAGCCTTCTGGTTAATAGTCAAGTGCCTTAGGCACTACACTACCAGACTAAAGAATATTTCCTTGAACATTGCGCTTTTTTAAAGAACTGTCTGTATGAGATCACAACCATTTGTTGTCTTCATATGATGCTCATGATGTCATCCCACAACTCATCTGGTTTTTGGTCATTGGATTTTCAATGTGTCAAATCTATTCTTCAGATGGTCTCTGAATTCAGGTGGGATATAATAAAGGTTATATATTGGTTTTCATAGACTTATTTTAAGTTTTCTTAAGCTTCATCTTGAACTTGCACATGAGCAATTGATGGCCAGTTCCACAGTCAGCTCCTAGCCTTGCTTTGACTGATGATACTGAACTTCTCCATCACCTCTTTCCACTGCAGTAAATTTGATTCTTGTGTATTTTGTCACATGAGTTGTACATGCATAGTTGCTGTTTATGTCATTGAAATGATATTTGCAATGAATAAGTCATTGGTCTTGCAAATTTCTATCATGGGATTTCTGGTGTCATTTCTATCACCAAGACTACATTTTCCAACTACTAATTATTCTTCAGTAACTCTGGTAGCATAGTGCCTAAGGCACTTGACTGCTAACCAGAAAGCTGGTGGTTCAAACCTACCAGCCACTTCTCAGAAGGAAGGTTGGGAAATCTACTTCCTTAATGATACTGCCTTGGAAACCCAAGGAGGGGTCGCTATGAGTTGGGTCCGACTCAATGGCACATAACAACAACAACATCAACAACAACAACAACTTACTGATGAAGATCATATAGTACAGTCTTCAATATGGATTACACCTCAAGAGAAAGAAAATGAAAGTCTTCATTTGACCAATAAGCAACACCATGATAAATGGAGAGAAGACTGAATTTGTCAGGAATTTCATTCTACTTGGATCCACAATCAACACCCATGGAAGCAGCAGTCAGGAAATTAGGTGTTGTATTACACTGGGCAAATCTATTGCAAAAGGTCTCTTTAAAGGGTTAAGAAGAAAAAATATCACTTTTACGACTAAGGTGCATCTAACCCAAACCATGGTATTTTCAGTTGCCTCATATTCATATGAAAGCTGGACAATGAATAAGGAAGACTGAACAGGAGTTGAGGCCTTTGAATTGTGGTGTCAGCAAAGAATATTGAAAATATGACGGACTACTAGAAGAATGAGAAAATCTGTCCTTGAAGAAGTGCAGCCTGGATTCTCCTAGAAAGTGAGAAAGGTCAGACTTCATCTCACTTACTTAGGTCATATTGTCAGAAGGAACCATTCCCTAGAGAAGGTTAGTGGAGGGCCAGTGAAAAATGGAAAGACTCTCAACAAGATGAACTGACACAGTGGCTGCAATGATGGGCTCAAGTATAGTAAGAATTGTGAGGGTGGCACATAACCAGGAAGTATTTCATTCATAGGGTTGCTATGAATTGTAGCCATCTTGATGATATCTAATAAAATAGCATATGGGATAAAATTGACAGCAGCAACTGAAGAGATTAAGTAAGAATCTTAGAAGATTAAGTAGAAATCTTAATGGGGGAAGAACAATTTGGAAAAGGAGGATGAGAATGATCGCACCACTTGAGGAATGTAATCAATGTTACTGATTTGTAAATGCAGGAAATGTTGAATTGGTGGATAGTCTGCTGTGTATGATCTGAACAACAGCAACAAACAAAACAAAACAAAAGTTAAAAAAAAAAATTCCAAAGTGGGAGAACCCTGTGGAGCAAGAACCCTCCCAAAACATAAATCAGACTTTAACAGAATTGAAAAAATAGATGACTCCACAGTAATAGTCAGAGACTTTAATACATCACTTTCAATGAAAAGTAGAACAATGGGAAAAGAACTCAACAGAAATAGAAGAACTAAACAATATAGTCACACAACTTGACTTTATAGACACCTACAGAGCACTTTACCCAAGAACAGCATGATATACTTGCTTTTCCAGTGCACATGGAACATTCTCCAGGATAGACCACATATTAGGCCACAAAGCAAGCCTCAATAAATTTTAAAACACTGAAATACTGCAAAACATCTCAGATAACAATGCTGTAAAATTAGAAATCAACAATAGGATGATCAATGGAAAAAGAAAATACATGGAGACTGAATAACACCTTCCTTCAAGCAGTATCACGATAAATGGAGAAAACATTGAAGTTGTCAAAGACTTCACGTTGCTTGGTTCTACAATCCACGCCAATGGAAGCAGTAGTCAGGATATCAGATGAGGTATAGCACGAGCAAATTGGCTGCAGAGGACCTCTTTCAAGTGCTGAAGAGCAAAGATGTCTCCTTGAGGACTAAGGTGCACCTAACACAAGCCATGGTAGTTTCAATTGCCTCTTATGCATATGAGAGCTCTACAATAAAGGAAGGCCAAAGAAGAAACAATGCTTTTGAGTTGTGGCATTGGTGAAGAATGCTGAAAGTAACCTGGACTGCTAAAAGAACTAACAAATCTGTCCTGGAGGAAGTGCAGCTGGAATGCTCCTTGGAAGCGAGAATGGCCAGACTTTGTCTTATATATTTTAGTCATGTTGTTAGAAGGGACTATTCCCTGGAAAAGGATATCATGCTTGGTAAAGTGGAAGGTCAATGAAAGAGGAGAAGGCCCTCAATGAGGTGGATTGACACAGTGGCAGCGGCGATGGGCTCAAGTATAGTAGAGATCACTGAGCTGACACAGGACTGGGCAGTGTTTCATTCTTCTGTGCATAGGTTGCTATGAGTCAGAGATGACTCGCCTGCACCTAACAACAACAACATGAAGGACTGTACTCCAACAACCTGGAAGAAATGGAAAGATTTCTGGAAACACTCTACTTACCTGAACTAACACAAACTGAGGTAGAAAATTTGATTAGACCCATAACTAAAGAAGAAATTGAACAGTTCATTAAAAAAAAAAAAAAAAAAAAACCTGTAAACTAGGACCTGGGAGGGGAAGAGTAAAAAATGGTAAAAAGGACAAAAGTTTTATTAATAATAGTAGTTTTCAATAGAGAAATGCAAGCAAACTAAACATCAGAGAAAAGAAAGAGAAAAATAAAAATTAACAAAATCAGTGGAGGACAAGGTAGGACACCTAGGCTCCGTGCGAGCACACAGACTGGGATGGAGTTACTGTGTGCCCAGTAGGTGGGTGGGAGTGGGTGATGGCCACACCTCCTTTCACCAAGGGGTGTAGGGTATAAGAGTAACAAGAGGAATGTCACACCTTTTCAGTCATGCAGTTCTGGAGTGCCCTTGGGGTTACTGGCAAGGAGAACCTGTTCTTAAGCCCCTGGAATCTGGTAGAGTGCTGTCTCTTTAAATATCAAAAATAGTCAAGCTGCTTGTTAACATTCAAAATGGTGGCACCCTCTGGACAGGCAAAAGTCCACAGCTCAGCCTGTCTTCCTCTTCACCACTGCTTCCCCTTTTATTCCAAAGCCACCAGAGCAGTCCTCTGCACAGTCTCTGGCTAGCAGGGCTGATTTTTAGTTTAATTCTTAGGTCCTACCACAACTCAGGGATCTCCAAGCTGTCTGTGCCATCAGGATCTCTCAGGATCGCTGCTAGACCACAGCTCTTTATGTCTCCTTTTCTGGTATTTTCATGCAATTTCTTCTGCTAGTTGGGGTTTAGTCCACTTCTATATCCTTCTCTTCAAGGCTCAGGGGTCCAAGATTATCTTCTGTGTCTGTGTTAATTGGTTCTCCTTTTCTTTGTTGAAGAGGGTCTGTGCAGCCTTTCTGCCTATTCAGCCATCTTGGAATCCTCTTTTTTTTAACATTTTTTTCATTTTTGTTTTATGATTAATTTACTCCCTAGACATAAGTTTTTGTTTCTTCATTTTCTTCTAAGTTATCTTTCTCTTCTGTACAACCTCTTCTTCTGATGTAGAACAATATCTCACTTTTAACTAAATATCGTCTCAGTGTATTAGGGGAGCTCATGGTTGAGTTAATCTGACCATGAATTCTATAAGAAAGCAGCACATTTTGGGGGCTTTGTTCACCTTAATGTACTCAATGACTAGATAGTCTAAATCTCAACCCTTAATTTCAGCAGTACTCTATACAGTTTTTTTTTAGCATATGCAGCAAATGTTCAGCACCATTTTGGAGTCACCAACCCTGTGTCCTACATTGGCACATGGTTTGATCTAGGCACATCTATCAGCTCCACCATTGTAATGTCAGGGCAACACATGTTGCTTCTGCAAAGTGACAGCTTTCAGATATTTGATAGGTTTTTG
>NW_006922095.1:1768183-1791359 GCF_000298275.1 Orycteropus afer afer | reverse complement strand
TCGAGTCAGACCCGACTCATAGCGACCCCTCCTTGGGTTTCCTAGGCAGTATCACTATGGAAGTAGATTGCCTCATCTTCCTTCCAAGGAGTGGCTGGTGGGTTTGAACCGCCAGGCTCCTGGTTAGCAGTCAAGTGCCTTAGCCACTAGGCTACCAGAGCCTAATGGAGGACATTAGGCTGAGTGAAATAAGTCAATTACAGAAGAGCAAACATTGTAAAAAGAAAAGTTTATATGTGGAAGGAAGTTTTCTTTGTTAGTTACTAGGGATGGGATGAGAGGGAAGGGAACATTGCTAGATGGGTTTAAAAATATATATGTACCAAAGATTATTAGTGGTTACCAGGGGATAGGAGTGAGGAGGATAGGGGGAACTTTTGTTTACAGGGCACTGAGTTTATGTTAATGTTGGTGGAATATTTTAGAAAAGGATAGCAATAATGGTGGCACAACATGAAAAATATCAATGTCCCTGAAGGGTAAAACAAACAAAAAAGTCTATGGAACACAGTTCTACTCTGATACATGTGGGTTTGCCAGGAGTCAGAGTTGATTGGACCACAGGTTCCAGAGTAAACACAATGGGCCCTAATCCCAGCACTGACGCTGACTCCTATATGTCAGGTATACAGCTACTCAGACCCTCAGCCTCCATCCCAGTGAGATGCACACTTTGGGCAGAAAGTATATCCCAGGTATGCTGTGAGGACCACACAAGATGCTATGGACCAAGTGAGCAAAACAGTAATGGCCCAGGCCCAGCTTAGAAAACATCAGCTGTTGCATGTTGTTGTAATGTGCCATCAAGTCGGACCCGACTCATAGTGACCCCTCCTTGCGTTTCCGAGGCAGTATCACTGTGGAAGTAGATTGCTCCATCTTCCTTGTTGCATTTCTGTGATTTTTTTCCTCCACTTTGGAATATTCCTTTTGAGAATCCCAGCCAAATTTAGTTGTGCACCAGAGACCAAGGAACCATTACAGCAGGAGCTGGGGGGCAGCTAGAATCTGAGCAAGAACTGCCAATGAAGACAATGCAGGTTGTGGGGAAGCCTGTGCCACTGCCCAAATAGAGAAGTGATTTTGAACCTGGCTTGCTTTCATGGATGGCTTAAGAAGACTACATGAGGACAGACACTGGCTTAAGAGACAGTGACACCAGATGGGTCAGCAAGTAGTAGAGCATCTATTCTCAGCCGTTGGTTCCACATGTGAAGTTTGCTGGGTTCTTTCTTGCTGCAAAGAAGTACAAGTATGAGGCCTCTGATTGCAGATTCTCATAGAGCCTGGTTGTGTCTAATTTAGTGTCCCAGCCTGCTCTTGCTACCTTAAGTGCCTTGTGGTGGGATATGATCCAATGGGCTGGGACTCTAGTCTCAAAAAAATGTTGTTAGCTTTTATGTACAACTGGGACAAGGTGTATACACAGGGGCCTCCATGCAACAGGAGCTTGGGAGAATCTGTCTGCATTCCTTCTCTCCAACCCTCCCACCCCAATCCCACTTATCCTTCCAGGGTAGGATCTTAAAGGCACAGAAGTCACACTGACTTAGGGTAAAAGTAACTGCCCCCCTGCCATTTCTATCTGGATGTAGCTAAATGTGGGTGAAGTGGGTAAAACCCTGTCCAGAAAAGAAATCATAACTCTTCCTCCCTAGCTGAATACTTGGTCTCAGATCTTGAGTCTCCATAAAATTTGCTATGTGACTCTGAGCCAGTCATATTCTCAGCTGAATTTTTGTTACATGTATAGTGTATGTAAAAGGAGCTCTGGTGCTCACTATGGGTCAGAATCTACTACATGGCAGTGGGTTTTTTTGTTTTGTTTTGTTTTGTTTTTTTCGTTTATAGCTTGTGTAAAGGAGCCATGATTGTGGAACAGTAAAGCACTTGGCTGCTAACCAAAAAGTTCACAGTTTGAACCCACTCAGAAAGATCAGATGATCTGATTCTGTAAAAATTAGAGCCTAAAAAATCCTCTGGGGCAGTTCTACTGTGGCATAGGTGCTATGAGTCAGTATTGACTCAAAGGCATCCGACAGTGACAACACTGTATGTGTGGGGAGGTGTTGAACCATATTGATATTTAAGTTTCTTTTATCTCTGCTGTGACTCAAGAAAGACACACCATAAAATGACTTCCTCCTCTTTAGTGTGGAGGGATTGGATTTGTGGCTAGCTTCCAACAAATAGAATGTGGCAAAAGTATAGGAATTCTGAAATTGTAATTGAGGTCCTTCCAAATCTGTTGATTTTGAGTTAATCAAAGGGAAGCTTATCTGGATGGACCAGACCTAATCAGATAAGAGGCTAATTAAAAGAGGGACTGGTACTGTTCCTGAACTTAGAGAGATTCTCCTTCTGGCCTTGAAGAAGTCATTTGTCCTGTCAAGAAAGAACCTGTGAGGGGGCCAAGAGGAATGGGATTGTGGGAGGTTTCTAGGAGCTGAGGTAGCCTCTAGCTGATGTCCAGTTAAAAGCCAGGCCCTAAATCCTACAGCCACAAGGAAATAAATTCTGCCAACTATCTGAATGAGACTGCAGGCAGGTTCTTCACCAGTCAGTCCTTCAGATGGAAACACAGCCTGTCCAATACAGCCTTGACTATAACCATGTGAGCCCCTGAGCAGACGACCCAGCAAAGCCATACCTAGACTCCTGGCCCCATCCCATGGAAACTGTGAGACAATGAATGTATGTTATTTTAAGCCTCTAAATTTGTGATAGATTGTTTTACAGTAACAAGAATCTGATATAGACTCTGAGGCCCTGTAGATGAGTTCAGGGATAGAGTATTTAGCCTCTTCCCAATTGAATCCTGCATGGGTATTTCTCTTCCATGCTGATTCATTTATTCAACAAATATTTAAGCACCTCAGAGTGCCAGGTGCTGTGTTTGGTCCTGTCTGTCACTGTGAAGTCCAGAGAGGTAGACTATGGTCTTGTGGAAATTCCTAGGCTTTCTCTAACCTGCTTTCCAAGCCTTTTGACTTCCAGTTTTCCCATCCTGTTTTTCAATATTGCATATATAATATGATTATGTGCATTAGCTTAATTATTATCAAACAAGCTGGATGCATACATTTGAAAGGCACAGCCCTGACTTTTATTTCTGTACTATTCTAAGCTTGTTTAAGTCTATTTATGATCTTACAACTAACAGTGTATAAATTAAGGGATGGATGGATGAATGCAAATGTACCGATAATCTGCAAGCCTTGCTTTAAGACCTCCTAATGCAAAGGATATAATTTTTAAGTCTAATACATGAAAAGCAACTTCCCCTCCAGAGTGAATGCTGTCTCAGCAGTCAGGGTTCAGCAAACGGCACATCCATCTCTCCGAGGGACCGTGCCAAGGATAATATTTTGGCAGGTTATCAGAGCACAGTAACTCAGTACAACACTGTCAGTCAAAGGTCAGTTTATGAAGCAGGGATTTATAAAGTGAACTTGGAATTGGAGCCTGGGCCAGTCTGTCCTAAGTAGCAGATCTGTCTGTTGGCTTTGACAAATTCTGATCGGTCATTGACTCAGAGCCCAACACGGTGTCCTGGCACGCTGAGTGCCTGGCTCCTGTCAGCAATGGCTGTCTGTCAGTATGCATCAACTGCATGCTTATACCTGATGGCAGGATACTGGTTGAGGTGAAGGCCAAAAGGTCTTCTTCCATATGAGGGCTGGGAAATAGAGTATAATGAAGAGGGAGGACTGGAGCTACATATACATCTTTACCCTGTTACTGCAATTAAAAAATAATATATGTGTGTGAATGTGTGTATGTCCATGCAAGCATATGTACATATGTGCATCTGTGCTTATCTATATGTGTTCATGTACATTCATATTTGTGTGCATATTTGTGTATGCATATGTGTAGATGTGTATCTGTTTGTACACATGCACATATGCCTTGCATAATGCATGTGTGTTATATATTTCTGCAGCTGTGTAAATCCATACATGCATGTATGCATTGAATATTTGTGTATACATATTTGCATGTGTTTGTGTGTATGGATTGCATGCTATGTACATGTGTACACATGTGTGTTTTATGCACAAATGCATGCATGTGTACATATATAACTGTGTCTTAGTATGATGTGTTCATACATATTGTGGACAGGTTTCAGCAGAGCTTACAGACTAAGAAAGACTGGGAAGATGGAAAAGGCCATCTACTTCTCAAAGTATTGGCCAGTGAAAACTTTATGAATAGTAGTGAAAAACTGATATATTACTGGAAAACTTTATAAATAGCCCTGAAACATTGTCTGATATAGTGCCAGAAGATAAGCCTCTCAAGTTGGAAGGCACTCAAAATATGACAGGGGAAGTGCTGCCTCCTCAGAGTAGAGTCAACCTTAATGATCTGGATGGAGTACATTTTTCAGGACCTCCAATTGCTGATGTGACACAACTAAAAATGAGAAGAAGCATCTGCAAACCTTCATTAATAATCAGTACATGCAATATATGATGTATAAATCTAGGAAAATTGGAAGTTGTCAAAAATGAAATGGAATGCATAAAGATTGATATCCTAGGCATTAGTAAGCTGAAACAGACTGGTTGTGGCCATTTTGAATCAGACAACCATATGATCTACTATTTCAGGAATGACAAATTGAACAGGAATAGTGTGCTATTTATCGTCACAATAAATGTTTCACGATCTGTCCTGAAGTACCATGCTGTCAGTGATAGGATACTATCCATATGGCTACAAAGAAGACCAGTTAATATACTATTACTCAAATGTATGCACCAACCAGTAAAGCCAAAGATGAAGAAATAGAAGATTTCTATCAACTTCTGCAGTCTGAAATTGACCAAACATGCAATCAAGGTGTATCGATTATTACTGGTGATTGGAATGCAAAATTTGGAAACAAAGAAGAATCACCAGTAGTTGGAAAATGACCTTGGTAACAGGAATGATGCCAGAGATCACATGATAGAATTTTGCAAGACCAATGACTTCTTCATTGCAAATACTTTTTTTTTTTTTTAACAATATAAATGGCAGCTACATGTGGACCTCACCACAAGAAATACATAGGAATCAGATCAACTACATCTGTGAGAAAATGCAATGAAGATGTTCAATGTCTTCAGCCAAAACAAGTCCAGGAGCTGACTGTGGAACAGATCATCAGTTGTTCATATGAAAGTTCAAATTGAAGCTGAAGACAATTAAAACAAGTCCATGAGAGCCAAATATGACCTTGATTATATCCCACCTAAATTTAGAGATCATTTGAAGAAGACTTAATGCATTGAACACCAGTGACTGAAAACCAGAGAAATTGTGGGATGACATCAAGAACATCATGCATGAGAAAAGGAAAAAGTCATTAAAAAGACAGGAAAGGAAGACCAAAATGGATGTCAGAAGAGACTCTGAAATTTGCTCTTGAATGGAGAGTACCTAAAGCAAATGGAAGAAATGACAAGATAAAAGAGCTGAAGAGATTTCAAAGAGCAGCTTGAGAAGACAAAATCAATTGTTATAATGAAATGTGCAAAGACCTGGAGTTAGAAAACAAAAGGGAAAGTAAACACTCAGCTTTTCTCAAGTTGAAAGAACTGAAGAACAAAATTAAGCCTCAAGTTGCAATATTGAAAGAATCTATGGGCAAAATATTGATAGATGCAGGAAACATCAAAAGAAGATGGAAGGAATACACAGTCATTGTATGAAAAAGAATTAGTCAGTGGTCATCCATTTCAGGAGGTGGCATATGATCAAGAATGAAAGGTATTGAAGGAAGGTGAAGTTGCGCTGAAGGAATTAGAAAAGAACAAGGCTCCAGGAATTGATGGAATGCCCATTGAGATCTTTTAATAAATGGATGCTGTGCTGGAGGTACTCATCTGTGCTGAGAAATTTGGAAGACATCTATGTAGCCATTGACTGGAAGAGATCCATATTTGTACCCATTCCAAAGAAAGGTGAACTGACAGAATGTGGAAATTATCAAACCATATCATTAAAATCACAAGCAAGTAAAATCTTGCTGAAGATAATTAAAAAATGGTTGCAGCAGTATATTGACAGAGAACTTCCAGAAATACAAGTTAGATTCAGAAGAGGACATGGAAGGACAGATATCACTGCTGATGTCAGATGGATCTTGGCTGAAAGCAAAGAATACCAAAAAGAGGGTTATTTGTGTTTTATTGACTATGCAAAATATTCAACTATGTGGATTAAAGTACAGATAGCATTGAGAAGAATGGGAAATCCAGAATACTTAATTGTGCTCTTGAGGAACCTGTACATAGATGAGGAGGCTGTACCTCAAAACAGAACAAGGGGATATTTCAAGGTTTAAAATCAGGAAAGGCGTCTATCGGGGTTATATCATTTTACCATCACTCACTGTGGTCTAGTCTATTTTGACTCATAGTGACCCCTCCTTGGGTTTCTGGGTTGATATCTCTCTGGAAGTAGATTGCCCAGTCTTCCTTCCAAGGAGCTACTAGTGGATTTGAACCACCAGCCTTCTAGTTAGCATTCAAATGCCGTAGACACTGCTCATTTCACCATACTTGTTCAATTTGTATGTTGAGCAAATAATCCAAGAAGCTGGACTTTTTGAAGAAGAATGCAGCATCAGGATTGGAGAAAGACTCATTAACATGTTGCGATTTGCAGATGGCACAACATTGCTTGCTGAAAATCAAGATGACTTCAAGCACTTACTGATGAAGATTAAAGACTATGGTCTGCAGTATGGATTACATGTCAACATAAAGAAAATGAAAATCCTCGCAGTGGGCCAATATACAGCATCATGAAAAGATTGGAGTTGTCAAAGATTTCATATTACTTGGTTCCACAATCAACACCAATGGAAACAGCAATCAAGAAATCAGACGACGTATTGCACTGGGTAAATCTGCTGCAAAAGACTTCTTTAAAGTGCTAAAGAGCAAAGAATTCTCTTTGAAGATTAAGATGAACCTAACCCAAACTAAAAACAAACCAAACTCACTGCCTTCGTGTCAGATAGCACCCCTCCTTGGGTTTCCCGATCATGGTATTTTCAATACCTCATACACATTTTTAAGAATGGGGCCTGAGGTAGGCGGCCATGGGGTTTGGGGGCTGCTTTAACTTGGAGGTGGCTCTATTTTAAGGTTAGGGCCTGAGCTAGGAGGTGCAGGGTTCAGGGGCTGCCTTTCCCTCCAGAGCAGCTCTATTTTAAGGCTAGAGCCCAATGTAAGCGGGCACAGTGGGGTTAGGAACAACTAAGGGAGATGAACTCGTCTGTCAGTTTGTCATCCTCTGGTGGCTTACATGTTGCTGCGAGGCTGGAGGCTATGCCACTGGTATTGCAAAATGCCAGCAGGGTTACACATGGTGGACAGGTTTCAGCGAAGCTTCCACACTAAGACAGACTCAGAAGAAGGAAGAGGTCATCCACTTCTCAAATAATTGACCAGTGAAAATCTTATGAATAGCAGTGAAATACTGTCTGATATATTACTGGAAAAATTTATGAATAACCTTAAAATATTGTCTGATATAGTGCCAGAAGATGAGCCCACCAATTTGGAAGACTGTGGAAGAGCTGACTCCTCAGAGTAGAGATGATCTTCATGAAATGGATAGAGTAATGCTTTTGGGCCCTCCATTGACTGATGTGGCACAACTCAAAATGAGTAGAAACAGATGCAAACATCCATTAATAATTGGAACATGCAATGTACAAAGCATGAATATAGGAAAATTGGCAGTAGTCAAAAATGACATGGAATGCACAAAGATCAATATCTTAGTCATCAGTGAGCTGAAAGATGGGGCAATCTACTTCCATAGTGATGTTGTTGTTGTTGTTGTTATATGCTGTCAAGTCGGACCCAACTCATAGTGACTCCTCCTTGGGTTGCTGAGGCAGTATCACTATGGAAGTAGATTGCCCCATCTTCCTTCTGAGAAGTGGCTGATGGGTTTGAACTGCCAGCCTTCTGGTTAGCAGTCAAGTGCTTTAGGCACTATGCTACTGCCTTGGAAACCCAAGGAGGGGTCACTATGAGTCGGATCCGACTCAACAGCACATAACATAACAAGTGAGCTGAAATGGATTGGTTTGGCCATTCTGAATCAGACAACCTTATGATCTACTACGTTGGGAATGACAAATTGAAGAGGAAAGGTGTGGCATTCATCATCACAAAAACTGTTTCAAGATCTCTCCTGAAGTACAATGCTGTCAGCAATAGGATAATATCCATATGCTTACAAGGAAGACCAGTTCATACTACTATTATTCAAATCTACGTACCAACCACAAAAGCCAAAGATGAGGAAACTGAAGATTCTACCAACTTCTGCAGTCTGAAATTAATCAAACATGCAATCAAGATGTGTTGATTATTACTGGTGACTGGAATGCAAAAGTTTGAAAAAAAGAAGAGTTACTGGTAGTTGGAAAATATGGTCTTGGTGATAGAAATAATGCTGGAGATTGCATGATAGAATTTTGCAAGACCAATGACTTATTTATTGCAAATACCTTTTTTTTCAACAACATAAGCGGTGGATATACACATGGACTTTATCAGACACAAGAATCAGATTGACTACATCTGTGGTAAGAGGTGATGGAGAAGTTCAATATCATTTGCCAAAACAAGGCCAGGAGCTGATTGTGGAACAGACCATCAACTGCTCATATGCACATTCAAGTTGAAGGTGAAGACGAAACAAGTCTACAAGAGCCAAAATATAACCTTGATAACATCCCTCCTGAATTTAGAGACCATCTAAAGAATAGATTTGTTGCATTGAACACTAATGACTGAAAACCAGAGGAAATGTGGGATAGCATCAAGGACATCATCTATAACAAAAGCAAAAGGTCATTAAAAAGACAAGAAAAGAAAAAAGACCAAAATGGATGTCAGAAGAGATTCTGAAACTTGTCCCTGAATGGAGAGTAGCTAAAATAAATTGAATAAATGGCAAGACAAAAGAGAGGAACAGAAGATTTCAAAGACCAGCTCGAGAAGAGAAAGCCAATTACTATAAAGAAATGTGAAAAGACCTAGAGTTAGAAAACCAAAAAGGAAGAACACTCAGGATTTCTCAAGCTGAAAGAACTGAGGACAAATTTAAGCCTTGAGTGGCAATATTGAAAAATTCTATGGGCACAATATTGACTGATGCAGGAAACATCAAAAGAAGATGGAAGGAATACACAGAGTCACTGCACCAAAAAGAACTGGCCAATGTTCTTCCATTTCAGGAAGTGACATATGATCAAGGACCAATGGTGTTGAAGGAAGAAGTCAAAGCTGCACTGAAGGAATTGGCAAAGAACAAGGCTCCAGGAAGTAACAGAATACCCACTGAGATGTTTCAATAAACAGACGCCACACTGGAAGCATCTATTTGGTTATGCCAAGAGATTTGTAAGACAGCTACCTGGCCAACTGACTGGAAAAGATTCATATTTGTAGCCATTCCAAAGAAAGGTGTTCCCACAGAATGTGGAAATTATAGAACAATATCATTAATATCACATGCAAATAAAATCTTACTGAAGATAATTCAAAAACAATTGCAGCAGCATATTGACAGAGAACTTCCAGAAATGCAAGCTGGATTCAGAAGAGGACATGGAACAAGGTATATCACTGATGATGTCAGATGGATCTTAGCTAAAAGCAAAGAACACCAGAAAGATGTTTACTTATATTTTATTGACTATGCAAAAACCTTCAATTGTGTGGATCACAAAAAAAATTATAGATAGCATAGAGAAGAATGGGAATTCCAGAACACTTAATTGTACACATGAGGAACATGTACATAGATCAGGAGGCTGGTCCTTGAACAGAACAAGGGGATACTGCATGGTTCAAAATCAAGAAGGGAATGCGTCAAGGTTGTATCCTTTCACCATATTTATGCAACTTGTGGGAGCTCTGGTAGCATAGTGCCTAAGGCATTTGACTGCTAACCAGAAGGCTGGCAGTTAAACCCACCAGCCACTCGGAAGGAAGGTTGGGCAATCTACTTCTGTAATGATACCGCCTCGGAAACCCAAGGAGGGGTCGCTATGAGTCGGGTCCGACTCAACGGCACATAACAACAACAACATGCAACTTGTATGCTGAACAAATTATCTGAGAAAGTGGATTATATGAAGAAGAATGTGGCATCAGGATTGGAGGAAGACTCATTAACAACCTGGAATACTCAGATGAAACAACTTTGCTTACTGAAAGTAAGGATGACTTGAAACACTTACTGATGAAGATTAAACACTTCAGTCTGAAGTATGGATTACATCTCAATATAAACAAGACAAAAATCCTCACAATTGGTCCAATGAACAACTTCATGATGGATGGAGAAAAGATTGACAAAAGATTGACATTGCCAAGGACCTCATATTACTTGGTTCTACAGTCAACCCCAATGGAAGCAACAATCAAGACATCAGATGACATATTGCATTGGACAAATTTGCTGCAAAAGACCTCTTTCAAGTGATGAAGAGCAAAGATATCTCCTTGAAGACTAAGGTGTGCCTAACCCAAGCCGTGGTATTTTTAGTCACTTCTTATGTATGTGAGAGCTGGACAATGAATAAGGAAGACTGAAGAAGAGTTGATACTTTTGAGTTATGATGTTGGAGAGAATGCTAAGAGTACCATGGTCTGCTAAAAAGATGAACAAATCTGTCCTGGAAGAAGTGCAGCCGGAATGCTCCTTGGAAGTGAGAATGGCCAGACTTTGTCTCACCTACTTTGGTCATGTTGTCAGAAGGAACCATTCCCTCCAGAAGGATATTATGCTTGTTAAAGTGGAGGGTCAACGAACAAGGAGAAGGCCCTCAATGAGATGGATTGACACAGTGGCTGCAACAATGGGCTCTGGCATATCAAGGATCATGAGGCTGGCACAGGACTGGTCAGTGTTTCATTGTGCTGTGCATAGGGTCACCATGAGTCAGAGATGACTCGATGGCACCTAACAACATATGCATGTGAAAGCTGGAAAATGAAGAAGGATGTCCAAAGAAGGGATGATGCTTTTGAGTTGTGGTGCTGGTGAAGAATACTTAAAGAACCATAGACTTCCAGAAAAATGGATGAATCTGTCCTGGAAGAAGTACAGCTGGAATTCTTCTTAGAAGTGAGAATGGCAGATTTCGAAGGGTGTCTCAAGAAGACAAAGTAAAGTATTAAAAGGAAATTTGTAGAGACCTGGAGGTAGAAAACCAAAAGAGAACATGCTCAGCATTTCTCAAGCTGGAAGAACTGAGGAAAAATTCAAGCCTCAGATTGCAATACTGAAGGATTCTATGAGCAAAATATTGAGTGAGGCAGGAAACATCAGAAGATGGAAGGAATACACTGAATCACTGTACCAAAAATAATTGGTCAATGTTCAACTATTTCAGGAGGTAGCATATGATCAAGAACCATTGCTACTGAAGGAAGAAGTCCAAGCTGCACTGAAGGGATTGGTGAAAAACAAGGCTTCAAGAATTGACAGAATAGCCATTGAGATGTTTTAACAAATGGATACAGTAATGAAGGCACTCATTCGTTTATGCCAAAAAATTTGGAAGACAGTTACCTGGCCAGCTGACTGGAAGAAATTTATATTTGTGCCCATTCCACAGAAAGGTGATCCAACAGAATGTGGAAATTATCAAACAATATAATTAATGTCACATGCAAGTAAAATCTTGAGGAAGAGAGAATTCAAAAATGGTTTGCAACAGTATAATGACAGAAAACTTCTAGAAATGCTAGCTGGATTCAGAAGAGGATATGGAATGAGGGATATCATTGCTGATGTCAGGTGGATCTTAGCTGCAAGCAAAGACTACCAGAAATATCTCTACTTGTGTTTTATTGACTGTGCAAAGACATTCAACTCTGTGGATCATAATGAATTATAGATAACATGGTGAAGAATGGGAATTCCAAAACACTTAATTGTGCTTATGTGGAAACTGTACATAGACCAAGACTATGTTTTTCAAACAGAACAAAGGGATAATGCATGGTTTCAAATCAGGAAGGGTAGACATCAGGGCTGTATCTTTTCACCATACTTATTTAATCTGTGTGCTGAGCAAATTCTCACATTTCTCAAATGTAAGATAGTGAACTACATAAAGAAGAACGTGGTATCAGGACTGTCCAGTAACAACCTGTGATATGCAGATGACACAACCTTGCTTGCTGAAAAGTGAAGATGACTTGAAGCACCTCCTCATGAAGATCAAAGACTTCAGTCTTTGATATGGATTATAGCTCAACATAAAGAAACAAAAAATCCTCACAACTGGACTAATAAGTAACATCATGATGAACAGAAAAACATTGAATTTGTCAGGGATTCCTTTTTATTTGGATCTACAGTTAACATCCATGGAAACAGCAGTCAGGAAATCAGACATCATATTACACTGGGCAAATTGACTGCAAAGACAACTTTAAATTGTTAAGAAACAAAGATAGAACTTTGAAGACTAAGATGAGCCTGACTCAAGCCATGATATTTTCAATTGCCTCAGATGTATGTGAAAGCTGGGCAGTGAATTGAAGAGTTGATGCCTTTGAATTGTGGTGATGGCCAAGAATACTGAAAATATGATGGACTGCCAGAAGAACAAACAAATTTGTCCTGGAGGAAGTGCAGCTGGAATGTTCCTTGGAAGTGAGAATGGCCAGACTTTTTCTCATCTACTTGGTCATGTTGTCAGAGGGGATCATTCCCTGGAGAAGGATATCATGCTTAATAAAGTAGAAGGTCAGCAAAGAAGGGGAAATCAATAGGATGGACTGACACAGTGGCTGCAATGATGGGCTTAAACATCAGAAGGATTGTGAGGGTGGCAAAGGACTGGGTAGTGTTTTGTTGTGTTGTATATCGGATCACTGAGTTGGAGCCAACTCGATTGCACCTAACAACAACAGGTGGTGCTGGCAAGGAAGTCTGGGATTCAATCTCTGTCCAGTGTCTTACATGTGGAACAGAGAGCAGACACCAGAGTTCCTACCATCATTTTTGGCTTTCTCAATTATACAATCACTAGGAGCTCTGGTAGCATAGTGGCTAAGACACTTGCCTGCTAACCAGAAGGCTGGTGGTTCAAACCCACCAGCCACTCCTCAGAAGGAAGGTTGGGCAATCCTACTTCCGTAGTGATACTGCCTCGGAAACCCAAGGAGGGGTCGCTATGAGTCAGGGCTGACTCGACGGCACATAACAACAACAACAACAGACTTTTTCTGGAGTCCCTGGGGCAGACCTTCTCTAGAATCTCTGGGTGGTACAAACAGTTAAAGCACTCAGCTGCTAATCCAAAAATTGAAGATTCAAGTTTCCCAGAAAAGCATTGAAAGAAAGGCTTAGATATCTGCTTCCAAAAAAAATTGGTCATTTTAAACCTTATGGAGCATAGTTCTACTCTGATGCACGTGAGTTATCCATGAGTCAGAGTCAACTGGAGGGCATCTGGTTGGAGCTTCTCTGGGCTGGACATTGAGCAGAATGGGACACACTTTCTGACTATTTTGATCTAATCCATCCATCTCTCCTTTCCTTTCTCTTAGCCCCTTGAGTTACTTGCTTACTTACCTTTACCTTTGCTTACTTCACCAACATCTTAATTTTTTCCTACCCTAAAGCCTTGTTGCTTCACTGCTATAGGGATACTTCAAGGTGTCTTCTTTCACAACTGGCAGACCTCTAAACTGGAACCCCCAGATTCAGCTACTAAAAGACTAGATATGGGAAATAAAGGAATTTAACACCCTATATCAAGATTGAGTACCTGGGGGGTGAAAATGGTTCAAACACTTGCTGCTAACCAAAAGTTTGAAGGTTTGAGTCCAAGAGAGATGCCTTAAAAAAAGGCCTGGTTATCTACTTCCAAAAAGACTGTCATTGAAAGTGTTACAGAGTATAGTTCTACTCTGACACAAGTGGAGGGGTGGGTCCCCATAAGTCTATGAAGATCATAGTTTTTGTTCTGTGAATCAATTCTAAGTTCCATGTCAAAATCCAGATATTATTGTCTGGTTCTTATTTTTGTATTCCTACACAACATATTCTAATGTATTCCCAAAAAGGTGGATGCTTGAGATGGACTAGGATAAAGGACTTTTACTCTGAAAGGCAAAGGGGGGAAAAAAAAAGGCACCACAGTAATTTTCCAAATGAGATAAAGGCAATGGCTCCCTTTGGAAGAAGCCAACCCCAAAGTGTCTTTGGCTGCCATACACACCCCTGCAATGAGGTTTACTCATTTAATGCCTGGAGTTTTGTTCCTTGTCTTTCTAAGGCAGGAGGAATATGGGCTGGCATTGAAAAAAGTCTTTTGTGGCTGGTGATCTTCAAAGCTTAACAAATCTCATGGTGAAATTCAGTATCTGCTGCCAATAAACATGTGAGCAAGAAATAGACAAAATGTTAGATTCAGCTGTGCCCTTGATGGTTCCATTTGCATTTTACCCAGCACATGATGGACGTGACTGCCCAGCTTACAGGTAATCAAACTACCTCTCTGAAATGCAGCTGCAGATCATAATATAATACACCAGCATCATCTTTGTCTCTGAAAAGTGTCAGGGGAACTGGTCGGCCTGAGCTCTGTGCATGTGTCAAAGCCGAATGAAGTGCTGGCTGTAGTTGGAAAGAAATGAAGACTGAGCATCATCTATCTCCGCATTGTGGCAGAGGCCCTGCACAGGAGGACCTCACTGCTCCTAAGGGTCTAATAAGATAAATGGCAGCACTGAGGCTGTGCCGGGGAGCTGTTCACAGGGATGTCGGAGCCTATCTGACAATCATCAGTATCACCTGTTCCGTCTTTCTCTGGGCTGAAAGGAAGATTGAAGCCCCAGATAGAGCAGGAAAACCACCTTAACCCAGAAGCACAGGGCAGGGTGGCCCAGTTTCCCAATTCAAACTGAGCCAAGACCAGCAGCAAGAAATGACTGTTTTGTTTTGTTGAAACATGTTGTTTTTGTTGTTGTTAGCTGCCCTGTAGAATAGCACCTGCCCATATGGGAACCAGGAACCAGGCTTATCAGATTCAATGAACTCCCTCTCTGCTCATGGTCTCACATTCCAAATTGAAAGGATTTGGGGGATTTTCTTCTGCAGCACAACTTCTTAGAAATTTTACATCAGACTCCAGAAATAATACCCTAATATCTACAGAAGGCAGCAGCCTAAACACTGAGACAGGATTTGATTACATGTGCTATCACACCATACATAATTTTTTCCCTTGATGGGACAATATTTTTAAACTCCATTCAAGGAAGAATGATTCGGTGTTCACTTGAACGTGTTGGAAGAAACTTGATTTGCAGCAAGGTGTCCACAGGTTGGTTTCCCTTTGCATCTGCTCCTCTTTAGACCCATCAACCCTACCTCAAATGCCAAACTGCAAAGGAGAAATGGTCACACATGAACTTAATGCTATTGTTGTATGTTTCAGTAGGGGGTAGTGGTGGTTCAGTGGTAGAATTCTTGCTTTTCATTCAGAAGACATAGGTTTGATTCTGGCCAATGCACTTCATGTGCAACCACCACATGCCAGTCAGTAGAGGCTTGTAAGTTGCTTCTAAAAATCAGCCCATGAAAACTCTATGGATCCACAACCAGTCATTGGGGTGGTGCAGGACTGTACAGTATTTTGTTCCCTTGTGTATGGGAGTACCATGAGTTGGGGACTAACTCAATTACAGCTAACAACCACAAGAGTCAAGTTGCTGCTGCAAAACCAAACACATCTATCTCCTGTTATTTGCAGGGATGGTTAAGATGGCCAGATGCAGGCAGTTGACTTAATCAGCTCATTCCAGGTCTGGCTTCTCCACATCTGATTCACTTTCCTGCAACTAATGGCTTTTTCTGAGAGGGCAGCTTGCATGCCACTTTCCATACAATGGTACCACAGATATACCGAAACTCATTGATGTATAGTTGTTGCCAGCTCCTAGCAAACCTACAGGGCAGAGTAGAACTGATCCATAGAGTTTCCAAGGTGGTAATTCTTACAGAAGCAAACTTCTACATCTTTCTCTCATGGAGCAGCTGGTGTGTTTGAATTGCCGACCTTTTGCTTAGCAACTGAGTACCTAACTACTACTCCACCAGGGCTTCTTCATAGCCCTCTTGTTTTGCCATGAACTCAATCCTGTAACAAACTGGACCCTGTGACCTGAGGGTGATGATTTGAAGAGGAACTTCTACCAGGTCCCTGAACAAGTCACTCTACTCCCTGGATTTCTTGGTCCTTGGCTCATCCTCAAAGTTCTATAGGTGAGTCTTTCACTGTGTCCATTTTGAATAGAAAAGCAGGTGAATATATAATTTCTTAAAAGTGAGGGAGCTGAGCCTGCCTGTGGCGCTGACCTTTATGAAGAAATTGTGAGATCACTTAAAAGAACCTTTCATTCCCAATCACATAGAGTACCCTACACTTCTTTATAGAATCATGGAATAAAGATGCTGAGTTATTAGTGCCCTCCTACTCCCACAAGACACCCTCCTTCCCTTTGCAGTGGTTAATATTAGGCATGAGTAACTTCTGGCTGTAAGGATTTCTGCTTATTCTCTGGAGGAGATAGAAAACCATTGCAAAGTTTTGATCAGAGGAGAGACATGATCACACCTGGATTTAAAAGATGCTTCTGACCATTGTGTTGAGAATAATCCATGGTGTGTGTGTGTGTGTGTGTGTGTGTGTGTGTGTGTGGTGGGGCGGGGGGAGGCAAGAACAGAAGCAGAGAGAGCAGTTTAGAGACTACTGCAAACATATAAGAGAGATAGAAAATAGTAACTCTGGGGTAATAGTGCCAAGATGAGGCGAAATGAGGAGATTCTGGGGATATTTAGACAGAGACAACAGGATTCCCTAATGGAGTGGAGGTGAGAGTTTGAAGCAAGAAAATTGCTCCAAGGATTTTGGTCTTTCAAACTGGAAGGATAGAGAGATCATCCCCAGAGAAAGACAAGGCTATGTGTGGAGATTTGGGTTGGGGGTGATATGGAGGTCCCTTTTACACAAAGCCAGTTGGTGATATCTGTTTATATCTTGTTGTTGTTTTTGTTGTTAGGTGCCATTGAGTCATCTCTGACTCATAGCGACCCTATGCACAGCAGAAAGAACCATCGCCTGGTCCTAAGCCAGCTCCATGATTCTTGCTACACTTGAGCCCATCGCCCCCACCACTGTGTCGATCCACCTCGTTGAGGGCTTTCCCCTCTTTCGTCGACCCTCCACCTTACCAAACATGACATCCTTCTCCAAGGAATGGTCCCTTCTGACAACATGACTAAAGTATGTGAGACAAAGTCTGGCCATTCTCGCCTGCAAGGAACATTCTGACTGCACTTCCTCCAGAACAGACCTGTTAGATCTTTTAGCAGTCCACAATACTTTCAGCATTCTTTGCCATCACCACAGCTCAAAATCATCAACTCTTCTTTGGTCGTCTTTATTCATTGTCCAGCTCTCACATGCATATGAGATGATTGAAAATACCATGGCTTGTGTCAGGCACACCTTAGTCCTCAAGGAGACATTTTTGCTCTTCAGCACTTGAAAGAGGTCCTTTGCAGCCAATTTGCCCAGTGCTATACATCGTCTGATGTCCTGACTGCTGCATCCATTGGCGTTGGTTGTAGAACCAAGCAATGTGAAGCCTTTGACAATTTCAATCTTTTCTTCATTTATCATAATGCTGCTTATAGGTCCAGTTGTGAGGATTTTTGTTTTCTTCATATTGAGATGTAATCTATACTGCAGACTGTTTTCTTCAATCTTCATCAGTAAGTACTTCAAGTCATCCTCACTTTCAGCAAGCAAAGTTGTGTCATCAGCATATCTCAGGTTGTTAATGATTCTTCCTCCAATCCTAATGCCACATTCTTCTTCATATAGTCCAGCTTCTCAGATTATTTTCTCAACATACAGATTGAATAAGTATGGTGAAAGGATACAGCCCTTCTTGATTTTAAACCATGCAGTGTTCTGTTTTTCTGTTTGAACAACAGCTTTCTGGTCTATGTTCAGGTTCCTCATGAGTACAATTAAGTGTTCCAGAATTCACATTCTTCTCAATGGTCTCCATAATTTGTTATGATCCACACAATCAAATGCTTTTGCATAGTCAATAAAACACAAGTTAACATCTTTCTGGTATTCTTCGCTTTGAGCCAAGATCCATCTCACATGACCAATGATATCCCTTGTCTCCCATCCTGTTCTGAATCCAGCCTGCACCTCTGGAAGTTCTTTGTCAGTATACTGCTGCAAACGTTTTTGAACTATCTTCAGTAAGATTTTACTTGCATGTGATATTAATGATATTGCTTGATAATTTCCACATTCTGTGGATCACCTTTCTTTGGAAAGGGTACAAATATGGATCTCTTCTAGTCAGATGGCCAAGTAGCTGTCTTCCAAATCTTTTGGCAAAACTGAGTGAGTGCCTCCAGCAGGGCATCCGTATGTTGAAACATCTCAGTGGGTATTCCATTAATTCTTGGAGCCTTGTTCCTTGCCAATTCCCTCAGCACAGCTTCAACCTTTTCCCTCAATACCATTGGTTCTTGATCATATGCCACCTCCTGAAATGGATGAAGATCTACCATTTCTTTTTGGTAGTGACTCTGTGTATTCCTTCCATCTTCTTTTGATGCTTCCTGCATCATTTGATATTTTACCCACAGAATCTTTCAATATTGCAACTCGAGACTTAAACATACAAATATAGACACTAAGTTAAAATAAAATAAAATAAAAGTTGCTGATGAGTCAATTTGGACTTGTCGACCCCATGTGTGGTATATTAGAACTGCACTGTTGGGTTTTCAAAGCTGTGACCTTTTGAAGCAGTTAAGGTTTTTTTCTGAGGAACCTATAGGTGAGTCCAAACGACCAACCCTCTGGTTAATAGTTAAGTGCTAAATGGTTTGCACCACCGAGAGACTCAAGACCTTGAGAAGGCAGTTGTATATAACAGTCTGACAATCAGGAGAAAAGTTTGGAGCAGAAGCATGTATGTCAGAGTCATTATTAGTATGGGCGTGTTGTCCAAAGCCTGGATGAGATCACCAAGTGTATAAGTGTAGATAGAAAAAACAAGGGGAAGCTGGACAAGTCTTGGCCAACTCCTAGACAAGGAAGTCTGGGAATAAAGAAGAAACCAGTCAAAGAGATAGATTAAGAGCAACTGTTGTGGTACAGGCTGCTCTGGTGGCATAGTGTTTAAGGCATTTGACTGCTAACCAGAAGGCTGGCGGTTTAAACCCACCAGCCACTCCTCAGAAGGAAGGTTGAACAATCTACTTCTGTAGTGATTTCACCTCAGAAACCCAAGGAGAGGTCACTATGAGTGGGGTCTGACTTGACAGCAGTGAGTTTGGTTTGGTTTGGTTGTGGTAGAAGAAAAATCCAGGTGTGTGTGGTGTCTTTTTAGCCAAGTAAAGGGGGACAGTGAAGGAAGTGTTTTCAGGGGAAAGGAGAGATAAGCTGTATGGAAGGATGATGGCAGTCTGAGGCAGTGAGGATCCAGAATTGGCCACTGCATTCAGGATTGTGAGGGTCATTGGTCGACTTGAGGGCATGGACATTGGCTCCAGACTTTATAGCTGGTCTTAAGACTTCAGAGCTGATGCCTGCTGAAATGTAGGTTTTTGACAAGCTGAAAACCCTTCCTTATGTACTTTTTTTAAAACCTGGGATATTCAGAGAGTGATGTTTTTGTGACCACTCTGGCAACTTGGAGCCATAAACTGCTGCATGTGATATGGGACTGCTAGTGCCTATCTTGTTGCCCTGTGAAGAGAGCTTGTTGGAGAATAACGTATAGTCCCAAGAGGAAAGGAGACAAGAAATCATGTTGACCCTTGAATCCAACCACATCTAAGGCTGAAACCACATCTAAGGCTTCCATATTATGGGACCAACACAGCTTTTCATTTTGCTTAATTCATTTGAATTAGTCTTTTGTTACCTATATCTATAAAAGGCTAATGTTAACAACTGCAGAGAGAGAGAGAGAGGATGTCCTGGGAGGGGGAAACACTGATTCTATAATTCAACATCTTTATTTCCCTGATTCTATAAAGAACTATAGGTTTCTCTATACAGTCGTAAATTCTTTTTCTCACCAGGCTTGCTTTTGATCTATTGCCTATTTCCTTGACTTAAAAAGCCAAACAAGTGGAAAGTAGGAATCAGTAGAATGTGTTTTAAGAGATTGTCAGTGGGGATGGAAAAAAACTGTTCTTGAACAGATGATTGAAGAAAAAATAACTGTTATTATTTGGATTATATTATTATTGCCTTAGGCACTTTAAATAGGCCCTTGGGGGGGGATCTTTAAAACCTGAAATTGCTTAATAGGAGTTAATCCTTGGAAATCCCAGGTAGGCAGGTGGAAGGAGGCTAATGAGTCATGGGAATCCTTATCTTTTTTGTACTACTGCTGGCTTTGGGACACACACAGTGCCATGTATAATATCTCCACAGAGAGCACAGAGCAGCCAGAGCTTGTGGTGGCCTTTTATAGATATAGAAGGAAAAACAGAAAGGCAAAGAAGAAAAAGAAGACTGTAACATATTTGGAGTCCCTGGGTGGCACAAACGATTAAGTGGTTGGTTACAAACCCCAAATTGGCAGTTGAACCCACATGGGCACCTCAGAGGGAAGATCTGGCAACTTGTATCCTAAAGGTCACAGCCGTAAAAACCTTAGAGAACAGTTCTATTCTGCACACATGTGGTCAGCATGAGTTGGAATTAACTCAACAGAAATGGGTTTGATTTTTTTGGTAGCATGTTTATTGTGGATTTGGCTGCAGCCTCCCTGTGGATGCTGTGACAGAGGAGATGGATGACTCAATAGCCCACTTGAGGGAGTGGGCTTGGCATGAGAAGTGGGAGCTGTGGGAGGTGGGCACCTGCCTAGGTGACTTATCTCAGGCTGACAGATCTCTGCCTTCATCACCTCTTTGCTTCTGCATTTATCCTTTTATAATTTCCAAAACCACAGGGCTCAACCTATACCCATAAATCTTTTCTTCAACTCTAGTTTCCAATGGCATTCTGGTTTGACTGCTTATTTCTCATCTCAGCTTTGTGTTCCTTTCTTTGATAGGACTTACAATAGTTCACAGCTCTTTTATTTCCTTATCTGTTTATCTGGTTGGTGAGTACTCTATCATACCCATTGACATGTAATCACTGAGGGAAGAAACCATTCAGTTCTGCCCACCAGCATATTCTCTATGTCTAGCATGATGCCTGACACACAGTAGGTGCTCAAAAATATCTCTGAATGAGTGAAAAATTGGACAAGTTATCCCCAAAAAAGAGTAACCATTGGGTCTTTTCTTAGAAGTCGCTGCCATGTAGATACCTATAGCCTGGCTTGATGGTCAGGGATAAGCTAGCACACAAAAAGTTGCATCCAGTTGCAGCAGCCTCGAGGGACAGAAGCAGAATGTCCAGTGATGTTTAGTTTTATCTGTCAACTTAACTAGGATATGATGCACAGTTGTTTGGTCAAACACTAGTGTAGTTGCAGTTACAGAGTAGTAGTAGTTGTTGTTGTATTAACTGCTATTGAGTCATCCTGGGAATCATGGTGACCCCAGGCACAGTGGTGTCAGATTGTTGGGATCCATAGCATTTTTATTGGCTAATATTTGGAAGACCACCAAATCTTTTATCATCCTCCATTTTAGTCTGGAAGCTCCACTAAAACGTATTCATCATCATAGCAACACATAAGCCTCCATTGACAGATGGGTGGTGGCTGTGCACGAGGTGCATTGACCAAGAATGAAACCCAAGTCTCCTGCATGGAAGGGGAGAATTCCACCACGGAACTGCCACTGCCTCACTGTGAGTAAATTAGCTGGCTTCCAGTGAAGCAGATTACTTTCCATAATGTGGTGGGCCTCAATCAGTCAGTTGAAGGTCTTAGGAGCAAAAAGAGGAGTTTCCCTAGGTTGTGTTCTGTTTCCAGACTATAAAAAGACATTTTGCCAGAACATCCTTATTCTTCATTCTTTCCTTTCCCAACCCCCCAATTGTGAGATGCATGTCTGCAAGAATTTCTGGCCTGTCACCTGACCTATGGTTCTGAACTTGCAAGTTCCACAGTTGTGTAAGCCAATTCCTACCTTCCAATATCTCATTTTCTAAAAAACAAAACAAAACAAAACAAAACAAAACTATATCTATGTTGTTCTTATGTGCCGTCGAGTTGGGCCCAACTCATAACGACCCCTCCTTGGGTTTCTGAGTCAGTATCACTACAGAAGTAGATTGCCCCATCTTCCTTCTGAGGAGTGGCTGGTGGGTTTGAACCATCAGCCTTCTGGTTAGCAGTCAAGTGTCTTAGCCACTATGGTACCAGAGCTCCTATATCTGTATCTATAGCTCTATCTATATCTATATATTACTGGTTCTGCTTCTCTAGAGAACCCTGCCTAAGACAAATCTATGGTCTCTTGCCCATCAAAAAGGTTTGTGTTCTTCTTAAACTAGCCCCATCATGCAGGGATGGGTCACCAAGCCAGGCTTGTCCAAAACACAGTTACATCCATGTGCTTCCTCCTTACCTGGATCACAGTCCTCTAATCAACAATCTAAGAGAAACCTAAGTGAAAAGATGCCTGCTCTGCTGCCTCCTGGTCCATATTCTCACCCATGTTCAGCAAGTAAGGCTCAACTTCTTTCAAAGCAATTCTCTGCATCATCATAGGTCCCACCCGATGCCCATAACTTTGTTGCAGTTGTTTCTCCTTTCTCTGGAAAGAACAGGGCTTTTATCTTAGACCCAATGCCAAGCTGATGCCTTTCATCTGTCAGTGCCCTGTTTTGCAGCAAACACCTTATACAATCATAATGAGACATAGTTGGCTATGTTTGGCATACCAAATATGCCCTAAACAAATAGTCCTGTTTTATGTTCTTCAGAGGGCCTAAATAGCCCTTGAAAATCAGGGAGAACTAAGAGACCATGAACAGAACATCTGGAGCTGGTCTTTCCCCATGACTGAAATTCTAGACTAGCTGACATACACAGAGGAAGGCAGTGCTGCTTGGGCATTGTAAAAGCTGCTCAAAGACAAATTTCTCAACTTTTTTTTTTTTTTTTTT
>NW_006922095.1:1754403-1758748 GCF_000298275.1 Orycteropus afer afer | reverse complement strand
GAGATGGATTGACACAATGGCTACAACGATGGGCAAAGATTCTGAAGATGGCCCATAGCTGGCAGTGTTTCATTCGATTATACATAGGGTCACCATAAATCAGGGCCGTCTCAACAGCACCTGATAACAACAACAACAAATGAGATGGAGAATTTCATTGAAAAACACAACTTACAAATCTATTAGATATCTATTCTCTAAATTACATTCTTATGAGAAAACTTTCCGTCAAAGAAATTTTCACACAGAGGTGGCTTCAAAAGTGCATTCTATGAAATATTTAAGGAAGGACTACAAACCAGACACAAAGGTTTATTTTATTTTATTTTGAAAATAGAGGAGGGAACACTACCCAATCCCTTAGAACATAAGCTGACTCACCTATTTATTCTTCTATCCTGTAAGCTAACCACATTCAATCAGTTTCAAGTTCTATTGTTGTTAGGTGCCATTGAGTAGATTCTGACTCATAGTGATTCTATGTGCAACACAACAAAACACCACCCTGTCACGCACCATCCTCACAATCTTTGCCATGTTTGAGCCAACTTTGCAGCCATCGTATCAATCTATCTCATTGAGGATCTTTCACTATTTTACTGACCCTCTGCTTTGTTGTTTTTGTTGTTAGGTGTCATTGAGTCAGCTCTGACTCATAGTGACTCCATGCACAACAGAATGAAACATTACCTGAGCCTGTCTACTTTACCAAGCATGATATCCTTCTTCAGAGAATGGTCCCTTCTGACAATATGACCAAAGTAGATGAGATAAATTCTGGCCATTCTCACTTCCAAGGAGCATTCCAGCTGCACTTCCTCCAGAACAGATTTGTTTACTCTTCTGGCCGTCTATGGTTTTTTTAGTTTTCTGCATTAACACCACAATTCAAAGGCGTCAACTCTTCTTCAGGTTTCCTTATTTATTGTCCAGCTTTCACATGCATGAGGCACTTGAAAATACCATGGCTTGGGATAGGCACACCTCAGCCTTCAAAGTGACATCTTTATTCCTCAACACTTTAAAGAGGACTTTTGCAGCAGATCTGCCCAGTGCAATATGACATCTGATTTCATGACTGCTATTTCCATGGTAATGGATTGTGGATCCAGTATAAAATCCTTGGCAACTTCAAACTTTTCTCTGTTGATCATGATGTTGATTATTAGTCCAGTTCAGAGGATTTTTGTTTTATTTAAGTTGAGGTGTGATCCATACTGAAGACTGTAGTCTTTGATCTTCATCAGAAAGTGCTTCAAATACTCTTCAATTTCAGCAAGCAAGGTTGTATAATCTGCATATTGCAGGTTTCTAAGGAGTCTTCCTCTAATCCAGATGTCATGTTATTCTTCATATAGCCCACCTTCTTGAATTATTTGCCCAGCACATATTGAATAAGTATGGTGAAAAGATACAACTGTGACCCAGGCCCTTCCTGATTTTAAACCATACTGTATTTCCTAATTCCCTTTGAACTGTTGCCTTTTGGTCTACATACGGGTTTCTCTTGAGCACAATTAAGAGTTCTGGAATTCCCATTCTTCTCAATGTTACCCATAATCCATAATTTGTTATGATCCACGTGGTCGGATGCCTTTGGACAGTGAATAAAACACAGGGAAACATTTTTTCTAGTATTCTTTGCTTTAACGTAAGACCTGCCTTACATCAGCAAAGACATTTCTCATTCCACATCCTCTTCTGAGTCCAGCTTGCTTTTCTGGCAGTTTCCTACCAATATACTGCTGAAACCATTTTTGAATTCTCTTCAGCAAAAGTTTACTTGTATTTGATGTTAGTGATTTTTTTAATGATTTCCACATTCTGTGGGATCACTTGCTTTGGAATGGACACAAATATCAATCTCTTCCAGTCACTTGGTCTGGTAACTGCCTTCCAAATATCCTGACATAAATGAGTAAGCACCTCCAGTGTTGCATCCACTTGTTGAAATATCTCAATGGGTATTCCGTCAAGTTTGGAGGCCTTGTTTATCACCTACTCCTTTGTTGCAGCTTATACTTCTTCCTTCAATACCATTGGATCTTAATCATATGTTACATTGTGAAATTGTTGAATGTTGACCAATTATTTCGGTACAGTGACTGTGTATTCTTTCCATCTTCTTTCGATGCTTACCTTGTCTTCTCCAGCTGCCTTTTGAAATCTCCTGTTCAGCTTTTTTATTTCATCATTTCTTCCTTTTGTTTTAACTACTTTCTATTCAAGGGCAAGTTTCAGAGTTTTTTCAGACATACATTTTGGTCTTTTCTTTCTTTCCTGTCTTTTGTAATCATCTTTTTACTTTCTTCATGTGTGATGTTATCCCACAACTCGTCTGGTCTTTGGTCATTTGTGTTCCATGTGTCAAATCTATTCTTCAGATGGTCTTTAAATTCACATGTCATGCACTTAAGGTCATATTTTGGCTCTTGTGAACTGCGTTAGTATTATTCAGCTTCAACTGGAACTTGCATATGAGCAATTGATGGTGTGTTCCACAAAGAGCTACTGGCCTTGTTTTGACTGATGATATTGAGTTTTTCCATCTCCTCTTTCCAAAGATGTATGTAGACTATTTGATTCCTGTGTATTCCGTCTGGTGAGGTACATGTATATAGTTCCCATTTATATTGTTGAAAAAAAGGTATTTACAATGAATCAACTCATTGATTTTGCAAAATTTGATCATGCAATCTCCAGTGTCATTTCTATTGCCAAGCCATATTTTCTAACTACTGATGTTTCTTCTTTGTTTCCAACTTGATTACTTTCTCACATCTTATCCAGTCTTCAGTAACAAATTCAAGTGTCTATCTTTTTCTAGAACCTTCCTTCTCCACCTCCTAGAAGGAGCAGCCCTTCCACTGACCTTGGAGGACCATGTGTGGAAGAGTTCTGGTCCTGGTTCCTTTCCAGTTTGCACTCCCCAGATCCTTAAAGGATGGTTGGCAACTCCTACATTTGCTGGTCACACATTAGCTATTTAAGCTCATGGCACACTGTAGGTTTTTAACAGTGATGCCAAGGGCTTGCACTACCACAACCCCAGCTGTTGGGCATGCAAGTCAAGTGGGCTTATCATGTCACATGACCCACAACAGTTGCATCTCTGGCTAAGGAACTTTGAGAGTACACCCCAAAATGCTTTGTGGGGTGTTTGTCACCAGGCCAGATATTCCAATTATTGGGCATTCACAGGGAGTGGACCACAGTGGAGCATAATAGAGAGTGATCAGCCAGAAAATTAGATGACATTTTGACAATTGGCACTCTGGACACCAGCAATTTCAGGGTCAACTAGGTGCCTTCATAATGAGGCAAGGATGGCACCAAGAAGCTGCCTGGTCAGTGAACTGGCTTCTAGGCTTTCCAAGCAGGGACTGCATGGGGAACCCACCACCTAGAAGATTCAGCCCATTGGACTTGATAGATGCTTGATAAGCACTCCTTGTCCCTATTTATTTTTTTTATTGTGGCAAAAATATACATAACAAAACACTTGCTATTTCAACAATTTCAATATGTTCAGTGCCATTGATTACAATCTTCATTTTGTGCAACCATTCTATCAACTGCCAACTTTATTCCACCAACATTAACATAACCTCAATGCCCTCTGATCGATGAAACTTAAATGATCTCTGAGCAATGTCTGGAACATTGCCTGGTCCCATTCTCTTCTCAAAATCTTTGCAAAGCTTGATCCCACTGTTGCAGCCACTGTGTCAGTTCATCTCACTGAAGGTCTTCTTCTTTTTCATTGACCCTCAACTACAAAAGGGTGCTCATGGGCAAATGCCAAATAGACCCTCAGCAACTCCAGCAATCTGATCTGTTCTGTCTTGTTCTGTTTCACCCACCCCGCAAGTTTGTATGGAGTTCCTGATGTATCCCAAGCCCAGTGAGAGGACAGAGGATAAGTCTGTCACTGTAACGTGGGGACACTGTGGCTGAATTGAAGATCTGGGTCTGGGGTGGGTGCTGTGCATGCCATGATTTAATTCAGAATGGAAGGTTCCTTTATTTCCCAGGCATGCTTTAGCCAATTACCACAAATTTGGTGTCTTAAAAGAATGGAAATTTATTTCCTCACAGTTTTGGAGGACAGAAATCCAAAACCAAGGGTGTAGCAGCATTTGAACTTTCTCCAAAGCCTTAGAAGAAGATCTTTTTTTTCCTCTTCCATATTCTAATGGCTGCAGACATTCTTTGGTTGAGGCTGCATCACTCCAATCTCTGCCTCCATGGCTACATGGCCTTTTCCTCTGTGTGTTAAGTCTCCCTCTGCCTTTTTCTTATAGGGGCACTCATCACCTTAGTATGGGATAATCACATCTTGAGG
>NW_006922095.1:1748262-1754303 GCF_000298275.1 Orycteropus afer afer | reverse complement strand
TACACAGAGGAAGGCAGTGCTGCTTGGGCATTGTAAAAGCTGCTCAAAGACAAATTTCTCAACTTTTTTTTTTTTTTTCCTATAATGTATCTTGAATTTCATGGATGTGACATTTCATTTCAAGAGGAAATCAATATTCCAATCAGCAAATAGACACAAATGTTGCATTCATTCTCTAAAATGTTACACTAACATTATAGGCACTTTTTGTCCCCAACAGGGCAAGAGGGGATGTTTGAACACATTTTGCTCAAATAGAAATAAGAGGGGGAAAAGGGAACTGAAAGGGCAGGAGAAAATGGTACATAAACATTTGATTATGGAAATAGAAAGCGGCCACCTGTGTTTCTGATTGGGCCCACTCTTCCTTGCTATTTGATTATGCATCCTTTGGTCAAGGATGAAGAATGGTACTCACATTATCATGTGGCACAGTTTCATTCCAGTATGAGTTTGAGCATGACCTTCAGTTCAGTGGAGTCTCACTTAATGTTTGCTACATGCCAGGCTTTCATTGGGACATTGTCTCTACCTAAAAGTGATAATCCCTCTTATTGCAACTTCCCAATGCCATGACCCCCTGGAGGAGTAGCTATACCATGATTCTGACTCTCCCCATCCCTGCATAACAGTGACACTTCCTTGATTTCAACACTGCTGTATGGTTCACAAAGCTCAATTGCCAGGGCTCTCTGGTTTAGCTCTTATAGATGCTCTGCAAAGGGCAAGTTACTTTGAGGACAAAGGGCAGTGTCAAGGGCAGACAGTGAGCAAGTGGAAGATCCTGCATTCAAAAGCCAGATCAGCCTTCCTAGTCTGATACTTTTTCCCAAAAGCAGGTTGGTGCACCACTGATAGCATCTGAACCTCATTAGAGAGCTCAGATGAAGTCCTGTCAGCTTCCTGCACATCTGATTTATACAGTCATTGATCTCCTTTTGTCTTCTGGTCTTGAAATAACTCAAGCCCGTGAGCAACCCTAGCACCATTTTTCCTCCTTTCTCTCACTGTAGATAAAAAGGAAACAAACAGAGGCAGCCTCAGTCTGCGTCACAATGTGTAGGTATCTTCAATCTCTCTGATGCCGTCCTATGCAGATCCAGATAGCACAGGAGGCTGACTAATGGATGTTTGCAATCTGCCCCTACAAGTTATGGATCTCAGTATTTTTGCTTGAGCCCTTCTATCTCCATGACAGTTCCTTGGTCCTCTGAAAAGGGCTGCCAACCCTATGTACCAAGATAAGACCCTAGGGCCAGCTGCTTAAATTATGTGAATGCCCACAATTCTGTGTACTGGCATGGACAGGCAACACTGCCATGGTCACTAAAAGTGGACATTTCTCATGTTTACAAAGGAAGCTTTGCTTGGCCTCAGATCTCACTTTAAGAAAGAAGAACTAAAGGAGTGAGCAGACAAGAGGGGAAATCCCAGACAGGAGGGAACGTGACTCAGCTGGGGAATCCCAGACCACCCCGGCATGAGAGTCAAGGAGTGGCAATAGAGATTGGATTTGGCACCTTCACATAGAGCACTGACCGCCTTGGGAGGTTACTTAGCTTCTAGGAGTCTTGGTCCCCTCATTTATAAAACGGGCATTAAAATAGTACCTACCTCAAATATCTATTATGAGAATAAAATGAGATGATACATGGTAAATAGTACATACATGTCTCAAAGTGGGTGCTTGTGTTGTTCAAAATGTTGGCTCTGTGTTTGGTGGTTGCAAGGGTGGTGGTGATGATGGTGATGGAGGTGCATAGCAGGCATTTTCAGACAATTTGAACCACTCTGGCTCAGGCTGAATTCTACTTTTGGCTTTACTAAATTTTCTCAGGAAAAAATACTAGCCAGGAGTTATATATATATATATTCAAATATTTTTAAAGCTGTAGATTGCATTCTTTAAATTGCATGCAGAAATTAGGTTCACTTCTGATTAGAATGTAGAAAGTGACAAAAGACCTCTCTTCTCACCTCAACAACCACAACAAACTTGATAAGTTACAAAATTGTGGTTTTTCTGAACCCATCAGATAGCTGAGGATGCAAAGTAACTATGTGTCCAAAACATCAGAAAGTGATATGCCCTTCATAGGAGAGAAGTGATCCATGGCCCTACTCTTATCTGGCGGAGCGGCAGAAGAAGGAGCAATTTGACTGAGATGGGGATAAGGAGAAGCCAATGGAAACTTTAACACACTTCTAATGGCCATGTGTGGGATGGCATGACAGATTAGGATTTTGAGATTTCCTGATGCTGAGAGACCCTATTAACTCTTTTCCAGTGAATTGAGCACTTCACTGAGAGATGGTCCTGAGATTTGAAGGTACCTCCCTAAACTCGAGAGAGCCTCCTTGTCAATGTGAGGGAGGCAAGGCAGAATAACTGGGAATAATCCATCTGAAACATCTGATTGTGTTCAACTGTTAAGGAGTAGGATTTGAAAAGTTGCACAGAGAAAAGTTTCTCTGGGGTATTCTGGCCAAAGAGGTTCCCATGGGAGCTCAAAACCTAGAGCAGAATGGGAGAGCAAAGAGAACTCCCCAGCAACAAGCTGACAGCCAGGCTAGGAAGCAGAGAGAATATCCTCTGGCTAAAAAAGTTGGTGAGTGATGTGTAAATTACAGAGATCCCTGGAATCTTAATTATACTCAGAATCTAAACTCTGTAGAAAGAAGTGGAAGACTAGATCTCACCTTCAAAATATATCAACAAACCCACTGACATTGAGTTGATTTTGACTCACAGTGACACTATAGGATAGAGTAGAACTGCCCCCAAAGAGTTTCTAAGGCTGCAAATTTTCTGGATATAGTCTGTCTCATCTTTCTTCCACAGAATGGCTGGTGGGTTCAAACTGCCAGTATTATGGTTAGCAACCAAACCACTTCTCCTTTCAAAATATTTCAAGCCAGCAGTGATTGAACTAAATTAGAGTTATAACAAGCCCCAGACTTAACTGAACTAAAGACCTATTATATTTAGTCCCCTCTTCAGTGGCCTGACATAAGAAGGGGTGCATCCTTCTGTGGTTAGTAAATATTGTTTACTTCAGTCTCTATTATTGTTTTATACAAAATGCTTGATAAAAATTTAAAAATCTCAAGACACATGAAGAAGAAAGAAAATGTGACTTTAAGGAACAGAAGAAATAGTTCATAAAAGCATACTCATAGAGGGAACAAGTGTTGCTTGGAATTATTAGGCAAGATTTTAAAATTTATATAATAAAAATACCAAAGGATCCAGTGTAAAAGCTGGACAACAAATGGGGTAAAAAGAAAAAGTAGAGAAGATCCTAATTAAGAAATGTAAAATAATATAAATGGAAAACAACTAGTAAAGTGAATGCAATAATAACTGCTGTAGGCAAGATCCACTGATGACTCCTAAAATTCAGGGATAAAATTTTAATGAAAAATAAATATTTGCATAGCCCCAAACTAACTCCTATAAAGTATTTGTTAATTACTATAGTGGTTTTAACATATGTCCAAAAATATATTTTTAACTCCTCCTTCAGGTATTGAAGCTTAATTCCACCCTTCTTGAGGATATGTTCAACTTAACTGACTCACTTGTAATGAAAAGAGTATGGAAAAGAAAAAGTAATAACTGTATCATGGAGAAACTGTCATGTATCACTTTAACCAAGTGATCAGGGTTAACCTCACCAATAATAAGAATTTTGATATCATGTATCTCTTAATACATTGAGGAGAGTTCATTTATGTAGTGTTCAATCACCAAAATCCATAATCCTAGTCTGATCACTAGAAAAAAGAAAGAAAGAGAGAAAGAAAATCAGATAGATCCAAATCAGGGAGCATTTGACATAATATCTGATTAGTGCTCTTGAAAAGTGTTAATGTCATGAAAGACAAAGAAAGACCAAGAAACTGTCACAGGTTGGAGGAGACTAATAACAAATAATATCTAAATGCAAGGTCATATCCCAAATTGGATCCTACAGCAGGAAAAGATATTAGTGGAAAAACTGGTGAAATTCAAAGAAATCAGTAGCTGAATGCAGTTAACAATATTGTGCCAATGTTAACTTCATTGTTTTGATAAATGTACCATGATTATGCAAGATTTTAACCTTAGGACAAAGTTTGACAGCTTTCTTTCTTCCTTTTTCTTTATAGCAGCAGTTTGTAACTATTTAAGTCTCTGCAAGCCATATGGTTTCTGTCAGAACTACTTAGTCCTGCCATTGTAGCACAAAAGCAACCATAAATAATGCATAAATGAAGAGGCATAACTGTGTTCCAGTAAAACTTCATTTACAAAAACTATCAGTGGGCTGGATTTGTCCCATGGACTGTAGTTTGTTGATCTCTCTGTTAGGAGAAATTGGGGCAGGGAGTGTACAGGAACTCTGTACTATCTTTGAAATTCTTCTGTAAATCTGAATTTATTCCAAAACAAAAAAGTTTATTGAATATCAGTGGCACAGAGGGATTTTCTTCAGCAACAAGGAAACTATAATAAAATAAAATGAAAATTCTATAAATTTAAAGTAAAACATTGCCTACAACAGTTATCATAAATAACTAAGAGCAGAATAGGTTCAACAAAGCAGTGTATCAATAAACTTGAATATAGATCAATAGAAAATACTCAACCTGGAATAAAAAGTAGAAGGGAGAGAGAGAGAAAAAAAAACACCAAAACATGTGAGACAGTATCAAATTGTCTAGCATACAGGGATTTGGAGCCCAGGAGGAGAAGAGAAAAATAGTGGTTGAGCTGAAAGGTTTGAAGAGATGATAGACAAAAACTTTCTAACATTGATGACAGACACCAATCCACAGATCCAAGAAGCTCATTGAAGTCCAAGCAGAATACATGTGAAGAAAAACATACTTACACACATCAAAGTCAAATTGTTGAAAACTAAAGATGAAGAAGAAATAGTAAAAACAAAGAGAGATAAAACAACATATTGCATATAGTGGAACAATTCAGATAATAGCTCCTCTCTTGTGAATGGAGGTCAAAAGACTAGAAAATGACATCTTTAAAATGGAAAAAAAAAAAAAATCTTGTCAATTTAGACTTACGTATTCTGAGATAATAACCTTCAAATATGAAGACTAATTTAAGGTATTTCCAGGCAGACAAAAGCTAAGAGACTTTATTGTAAATAGACCTATATCATAAAAATGATGAAAGAATTTTTTTCAGACTTTAGGGAAAAGATACCCGATGGAATTCTATATCTGCAGGAAAGGAAGAACACCAGAGAGGTAAATATTTGGGTAAATACTGAATGTCTTCCTTCCTTTAGTAAATACATAGTTTAAAATTTTAGAAATCATTAAAACAATAATAAAAAATACTGTACTGTGGGTTTTAGAGCACATGATGAAATAAAGTATACGGAAAAATAGAGCACAAAGGGGAGTGTGGTCAGTGGAATTGTACTGTTGTGAGACTCTTACACTGTTCTTGAAGTTGTATCATATTATTTGAAGGTAAAATATACTATCTTAAAATGCATAAAGTTATTTCTTTGTAACCACTAAAAATATAAGGGAAAGGAATACAAAAATTGATACAGTAAATAAAAAGAAATGTTGAAAAAATCATATGACTCATCAAAAAGAGAAAAAGAGTAAGAAAGAATATATGGGATATGTAAACACCAAATGCCAAGATTGGAATGTTAACCTTAATATTAACAAAATTTTATTAAATGTAAACAAACTAAACACATTATTAAAGATAAAAAATTATCAAACTGATATAAAATTAAAACAAACACAAAACCAAAACCAAGTAACCAAAAAACACACCTCTATACACCTCTATATGCTGTTACAAGAAATAGAATATAATATACAAAAAATATGTACAAAGATGATAAACAAAACACACTGCTGTTGAATTGACTCCAACTCATAGCGACGCTATTGTTGTTGTTAAGTGCCGTTGAGTCGTTTCCGACTCATAGCGACCCCATGCACAGCACAACGAAACACTGCCCGATCCCGCGCCAGCCCCACAATCCCTGCTATACTTGAGCCCATAA
>NW_006922095.1:1708941-1719438 GCF_000298275.1 Orycteropus afer afer | reverse complement strand
TGAAAACTAGGACCTTGTATTGGAAGATTAAGAATAATAATAAAAAGGACAAAGGTATCAATAATATTAGTTGGTTTGGAACGGACAAATACAAGCAAACTAATCACCGGGAAAAAGGGAGTGAAAAAGAAAAAAAAATGAAAAAGAAAGAAAAAGAAAAAGAAAATTGGAGGAGGACTGAATAGTGCACCCAGGCTCCGTCTGAGCACACAGACTGTGATCGAGTTCCTGTGTGGGCCCAGAAGGTAGGTGGGAGTGGGGATGGCCACAGCCCCGCCCACCAAGTGGGTGCAGGGTGCAGTAACAAGAAGAATGTCATACCTTTTCAGTCTTGCAGGCCCCGAGTGCCCCGGGGCTGGCGGAAAGCAGAACGTGATCTTAAGCCCCAGAAATCTGCGAGAGCACTGTCTCTTTAAATATCCAAGATAGTCAAGCCACTTAAATGTACAACATGGCAGTGTCCTCCGGACCGGCAAAAGTCTACCACTCAGCCCACCTTTCTCTTCATCTTCCCCGTTTGTTACCTAGCCACTGTACACTGTCCTCTGCACGGACCCTGGCTAGCAGGGGATTTTTAGGTTAATTCTTGTCTTATGACCACTGGATTCTGTGAGAGCACTGTCTCTTTAAATATCCAAAATAGCCAATCCGTTTTTTTTTTTAATGTACAACATGGCAGCGTCCTCCGGACCAGCAAAAGTCTACCACTCAGCCCACCTTTCTCTTCACCTTCCCCGTTTGTTCCCTAGCCATTGTACACAGTCCTCCGCACGGACCTTGGCTAGCAGGGGATTTTTAGGTTAATTCTTAAGTCCTACCGCCACTCAGGAATGTCCAAGTCATTTGTGCCGTCAGGGGCACTCAGGTCCCTGCCAGACCGCAGCTCTGTATATCTCCTTTTTTGGTATTTTCAGGCAAATTCTTCTGCTAGTTGTGGTTTAGTCTACTTCTGTATCCTTCTCTTCAAGGCTCAGGGGTCCAAGTTTAACTTCTGTGTCTGTGTCAGTTGGTTTCCCTTTTCTTTGTTGAAGAGGGTCTGTGCTGTCCTTCTACCTAGTCCGCCATCTTCCACCTTCTCCCGGGCTTGAAAGTTTTACCTTCCATATGAGTAAAACTGATTTTACTCTGATAATGCAGCTCTTTCCAAGTCTTACTTTGTGAGCTTTCTAAGCTAAGTGACTCATCTTTCTCCTCTGTATTGGACAATGTTTCTGGACTATTCATAAAGTTCCACAGTAATGTATCATACAGTGTTTCTCTGCTATTCATAAGGTTTACCCTGGCCAATTCTTTGAGAAGTTGATGGCCTCCTCCTTCTTCCTAGTCTGTCTCAGTCTGCAAGCCAAGCTGATACCTGTGCAACAGGTGCACCCCACGGGGTTTGAACCACCAGTGGCACAGACTCAAGACTCACAGCAACACTTCACCACAGTAGGACAAACTGACAGACAAGTTTGTCTCCCTTAGCTGTTGGGAACCCATCCAACCACCCTTACCTGGATCCCTGCAGCTAACTCCTTGATCTGTTCCAGTCCCCTTTGCCTTTTCTGTCCTCTCCCTGCTTCCTGCCTTGCTGCTTATGGTGGGTGGCCTGGGTTCCCTCTTCTCACCTGACTCCTAAATTTAGGACCATCTAAGGAACAGATTTGATGCACTGAACACCAATAACCAATAACTAGAAGAATTGTGGGATGACATCAAGAACATCATCCATGAAAAAAATCAAAAGATCATTAAAAAGACAGGAAAGGAAGAAAAGACCAAAATGAAGGTCAGAAGAGAATGGAGAGCAGCTAAAGAAAATGGAAGAACTGACAAGATAAAAGAGCTAAACAGAAGATTTCAAAGAGCAGCTCAAGAAGATAAAGTCAATTATTATAATGAAATATGGAAAGACCTGGAGTGAGAAAACCAAAAGGGAAGAATACACTCGGCATTTCTCAAACTGAAAGAAGTGAAGAAAAATTTAAGCCTCAAGTTGCAATATTGAAAGATTCTATGGCCAATATATTGAGTAATGCAGGAAACATCAAAAGAAGATGGAAGGAATACACAGTCACTGTACCAAAAAAATTGGTCAATGTCCATCCATTTCAGGAGGTGGCATATGATCAAGAACCAAATGGTATTGAAGGAAGAAGTTGAAACTGCACTGAAGGAATTGGCAAAAAACAAGGCTCCAGGAAATAACAGAATACTCATTGAGATGTCTCAACAAATGGATGCCATGCTGGAGGCACTCACTGAGCTATGCCAAGAGATTTGGAAGAAAACTGCCTCACCAACTCACTGGAAGAGGTCCATATTTGCACCCATTCCAAAGAAAGGTGATCCCACAGAATGTGGAAATTATCAAACAATATTATTAATATCACATGCAAGTAAAATCTTACTGAAGGTAATCCAAAAATGATTGCAGCTGTATATTGACAGAGAACAGAAATGCAAGCTGGATCCAGAAGAGGATGTGGAATGAGGAATATCATTGCCATTGTCAGATGGATCTTGGCTGTAAGCAAAGAATACCAGAAAGATGTTTACTTGTGTTTTATTGACTGTGCAAAAACATTCGATTGTATGTATCATAATAAATTATGGATACCATTGAGAAGAATGGAAATTTCAGAACAGTTCATTGTACTCATGAGGAACCTGTACATAGACCAGGAGCCTGTTGTTTGGACAGCACAAGGGGATAGTACATTTTTTAAAATCACAAAGGGAGTGCATCAGGGTTGTGTCCTTTCACCATAATTGTTCAGTCTGTATGCTGAGCAAATAATCTGAGAAATTGGACTGTATGAAGAAGAACGTGGCATCAGGATTGGAGGAAGACACCTTAACAGAACTTTGCAGATGTAGATGACACAACTTTGCTTGCTGAAAGTGAGGAAGACTTGAATCCCTTAGTGATGAAGATTGAAGAGTACAATCTGTAGTATGGGTTACATCTCAATATAAAGAAAACAAAAATCCCCACAACTGGACCAATAAGCAGCATCATGATAAATGGAGAAAAGATTGGTATTGTCAAAGACTTCATATTACTTGTTTCTACTATCAACACCAATGGAAGCAGTAGTCAAGACATCAGATGATGTATTGAATTGGGCTAATCTGCTGCAAAGGACTTCTTTTAAATGCTGAAGAGCAAAAATATCTCCTTGAAGACTAAGGTGTGCCTTACCCAAGCCATGATATTTTCAATCCCCTCATATGCATGTGAGAGCTGGACAATGTATAAGTAAGAATGAAAAAGAGTTGGTGCTTTTGAGCTGCGATGTTGACAAAGAATACTGAAAGTACCATGGGCTGCTAAAAGAACAAATAAATCTATCCTGGAAAAGTGCAGCTGGAATGCTCCTTGGATTCGAGAATGGCCAGAATTTGTTAATACACTTTGGTCATGTCATCAGAAGGGACCATTAATTGGAGAAGGATATCATGCTTGTGGAGGGACAATGAAAAAGGGAAAGGCCCTTAACAAGATGGATTGACACAGTGGCTGCAATGATCAGTTCAATTATAGTAGGGATCATGGGCCTGGCACAGGACTGGGGAGTGTTTCATTCTGTTGGACATAGAGTCACTGTGAGTTAGAGATGACTCGAGGGCACCTAACAACAACCACACACACATTACCGAGAGAAAGAGAGATATTTATCTCAGGGAAATGTCTTTCACAGTTGTAGAGGCTGGCAAGTCTCAAGTTTTTGAGTCAAACATCAAGCTTGAGGCTTCTCCTGACTCATGTATATGCGGGGGTTGATGAATTCAAGATTTGCAGGCTGTATAACAGGCTACTGGCTCAGAGGATGATGAATCCAAGATCAGCAGGTAAAATGGAAGATATTTGGTTCACAGGCTGAGGAGGTAACACTCCCAAGATTGGCAGACAATATGGCAGGCCATTGGTTCAGCTCCAGGAACCAGATCATGGTGAGCTAGATGCAGGATCCAGATCTGGTAGAAAGCCAGAGAGTTTTCCCAGGATGTCTCTCTCTCTCTCTCTCTCTCTCTCTCTCTCTCTCTCTCTCTCTCTCTCTCTATATATATATATATATATATATATTGGAAACAGGCTACACCTCTGATGAAATCTCCTTTCAACTGATCAGCTGCTCATAGTATATCTCATTATGGAGGTGATTACATTATATTAGACCTCATCATGAGGAATGACTAAAACCTAAAATCTAAAACCCTTAGAATCATGGTCCAAATTGACATACAATCTTATTTGTCTAAGTTCACCCCTCATCACCGTGGCACTTGTACACATCTCCTTAAACCACACATGATACAACTACCATATGTACAACTGAAAACCCATGAACTTTTTTTTACATCTTACATTTTATAACTGAAGATAACAAAAATATATGATGCACACATTCAAGGAAGAAATATTTACTACAATCACAGTCCTCATTTCTACAACTGGTCACATGGTGGTAGTTTGTATTTAGAATTACCTTCTTCCACCACCAATTCTGTGTTCTCCTTGCCCTTAGTAAGAACCTCAGTCATGGCTCTTTGCCTAGTTGGGTGACCCAAACCATTGTTTCTAAAGGGTCTGGGTCTTTAGCAGTCATATCAGTATTTGGTTGTTATATTTCCCATAGACTTTAATCACAAACAAACAAAACAAAACAAACAAACAAAAAAAAAAAAAAAAACTCATTGCCGTTGAGTTCATTCCAATTCATAGAGAATGCCATCGAGTTTCCAAGGTGGTATTTTTTTTTTAAATGGAAGTAGATTGCCCAATCTTCCTTCCACTGAGCAGCTAGTGGGTTTGAACATCTAACCTTCTTGTTAGCAGTCAAATGCTTTAGGCATTGTGCCACCAGAGCTCCTTGACTTTAATCACAGAGCATGGTAATTCTAAGAGATGTCCTAAGGAATATTTGGGACATATTTTTCTTTACCTCCATTATTTAATATCAATCCAATTTCCCCTTAGTAATCAGGGCTAATCACACCAGGCAATACAGTAACTCCCTTCTTTACCTGTTTATCCAGAGACATGAAGAGTCCAAAATGGCCAGGTGCGTTCTTAACCTTCAGTTAAATGGAATCAGTATTGTGTCTCCAGGGGGAATGTTCCTTCCCTTGGGACTAAGATCTCCAGACCTACAGAGTATAGGGTCACAGGGACAGGAAGCAAAACATTTTTAGTGGATCACTGAGGGTAATACTGCATTTCCATTTCTACCCTTTGTTCCTGGAGCCATGAATCCTGGCGATTGGGGAAACAGATTCATATACTGAATACTGGCTTAGGACATATACAGCCTCCTCGAGAACATCACCCCAATCTTGCAAGATATTGCCACCTAGCTAGCACTGTAATTTTGTTTTTAGAAGACCATCCATCATTCTATTAAGTTGCCTGCTTCAGTAAGATGGGAAACATGGCAAGACTAGTGAATTCTATGAGCATGAGCTCACTGCCACACTTCATTTGCTCCAAAGTGAGTCCCTTGATCTGAGGCAAAGCTGTATGGGATACCATGATGGTGGATAAGGCATTCTGTAAGTTCCTGGATGGTAGTTTTGGCAGAAGTAAAGTGTACAGGGAAGGCAAATCTGTATCCAGAGTAAGTATCCATTGCTATAAGAGGAAAACTCTGTCCTCATCATGATGGAAGTAGTCCAATGTAATAAAACTGCCACCAGATTGCTGACTGATCACCCTGAGGAATGGTTCCATATTGTGGACTTAGTGTTGGTGTCTACTGCTAATAGATTAGGCAATCAGCAGTAGCTGTAGCCAAATCAGCCTTGGAAAGTGGAAGTACATGTTGCTGAGCCCATGCATAATCTCCATCCCTGCTACCATGGCTACTTTGTTCATGAGCCCATTGGGCAATGACAGGAGTGGGAGGGGAAAAAGATGATTGGTTTCCACAGACGTGTCTTCCTATCCACTTGATTGTTAAAATCCTCCTCTGCCAAGGTCACCTTTAGGTGAACATTCCCATGAGAGACAAATATCTTCACCTCTTTGGCCCATTCAGAGAGGTCTATCCACATAGCTCTTCCAATACCCCTTTGTCACCAAATTTCTAATCATGTTCCTTCTAAGTCCTTGACCATCCAGCCAAACCATTGGCCATAGCCAATGAATCAGTATACAATCATACATCTGGCCATTTCTTCTTCCAATCAAAGTGAACAACAAGATGCACTGCCCAAAATTCTACCCATTGGGAAGATTTCTGGTGGCATAGTGCCTAAGGCATTTGACTAACCAGAAGGCTGGTGGTTCAAACCCACCAGCCACTTCTCTGGAGGAAGACTGGGCAATCTACTTCCATAGAGGTACTGCCTCAGAAACCCAAGGAGGGGTCACTATGAGTCAGAACCGACTTGATAGCAGTGAGTTTGGTTTTATTTTATTTTATTTTTTACTGCCTAAGGGATAAATGAGGCTAGATTATGTATGCAGAGCGTTCTAAGAGAGTTTTATTTCCTTGTAACCCACTTCCAGCCTATGTAAGAGAAGGCAAGAAACTCAAAAGAGATTGTAAGAAAAGGGGGTTACTTTTCTAACAGGGGGCCACTTCCTTTGGGCCATCCTCTCCCTATGCAAAGGTGCAGAATGAGTCCTCACCTGAGCGAAGTTGGTTAACTTCAAGAAATCTGCTTTTATGAGAATGGGGAGTGTCTGTTAGTGAGAAAGCTGATATTGTTATGCAGAACCATCCTGACCCTGTGTTGCCATAGTGGTACAGTGACCAAAGGTGCGGTTCTGCCTGACCCGAGTCCCCAGATTTTCCATAACCCTGAGAACTGAGCCCAGCTCTCACCTGGCAAAGCACTAAGTTGAGAGGCTGCCTGAATTGCCTGTAACAGCAAAAATAAGGAAGAGTTCTCAGTTGGAGTGGCATGCATTTCCAGAGTTTTGGGAGTGAGAGAAGAAGTTACCTAGGTTTCCAATGGGTTTAGGATGGCTGTGGAAAACATCCAGGCTTAGAGTGTCTTGAGAAAAACAAACAAACAAAACATCCATTGCCTATGACTTAACTTTGACTCATAGCGACCCAATGTGTGTCAAAATAGAACTGTGGCCCATAACGTTTTCAAAGGCTGCATTTTTGGAAGTAGATTGCTGAGCTTTTGTGCCAAAATGCTTCTGGATGGACTTGAACAACCAGCCTTTTTGTTAGCAGCAAATTCCCAGTACAAAAGAACTGTTTGCCTGAGTGAGCTCAATACCCAGTGGAGAGTTGTCATGGGGAGCTGAGGAGGAGCAATGAGAGGCCAGTGTGGGACTGAATTGGTCTGGTAAGGCCTGGCTTAGCTACAGTAACAAAACCAAAAAACAAACAAATAAACAAACAAAAACAAATGCAGTGCCATTGAGTCTCATCCGACTCATAGAGACCCCACCTTGGGTTTCCAAAGCAGTATCACTACGGAAGTAGATTGCCCAACTTTCCTTCCAAAGAGGGGCTGGTGAGTATGAACTGCCAGGCTTCTGGTTAGCAGTCAAATGCCTTAGGCACTATGCCACTAGATGAGCCCAAATATCAGTGGAATACCCCACCAAACATTTATTTATTGCAAACTTCCAGTGACTTTCAAGGGTGGTGACTTTGTGTAGTCTCTGTTCCAGTTTGGTTTGGCCTCCTGCCTCTTATCATCACTTGTTTCCATAGTACCATGGTGGGAAGGGGAGGAACTGAGGACCTGCAAGTCAATGTCACAATGTTTTCTTTGGTCAAGGCAGTCAACTGGCTCTGCAGAATTTCAAAGGTGCAGGGAAGTGCAGCAGAGGAAACTGCATATGGTAGCCATTGGCAGTGTCTGTCAGCAAGAACACTCCCCAAGACCATTGGTGTGAAAAGGGAATCTAAAGAACAGAAGCTAAACCATAAAAATGCCTTACAAGAGAAAGAGCTAGTGTTGATCGATAGTCACCAAGAATTTCAGCACCCCAACCAAATAAGACTGTACCATTTAAGGCCATCTTCTTTCTCCTACCCAGCTCTGGGGGATCCAGAAGCAGTTGAGTAATAGTAGACCATCTTCCTTCCTCTTCTGGTTATCTGGTGTGGTAGTTATGGGTGTGGGTCAACTTGGTTGAGCTGTGGTTTAAGTGTCTTGGCAGTTGGATGTAGTTATTTCCCATGATGAGATTGTAATCACCACCATAGATTACTGTGAGCAGCTAAGTAGTTGAAGGGGACTTACATTTGGGCTGTGACCTGCTTGTAGTATATATGGAGAAGCTTTGGGAAAGATCTCTAGCTTTTTGGCACATTTGGATCTTGCATTTGGCCAAGTCTTCATATCTATCCCTGAACTTGAACCAGTAGTCTACTTTGTTGTCTGCCAATCATGGAATTGTTCCTGGACTTGAACCAGTAGCCTTCAATGTTACCTGCTGATCTTGGAATTGTGTGACTTTACATTGTGTTTGTCAGCCTCAGCAGCCAGCAGCTGCATGAATTAGGGGATACCTCCAGCTCTTGTGGGCCTAAACAATGGATGGAGCTGAAGCCCAAGATTGAGGGGCCTTCACCAAGTCCCTAGAGCTGGTACTCTGAATTCAGACTTCTAGCCACCTAAATTGCAAAAGAATAAGTTCCTGTTTGTTAAAGATATCTACCTGTGGTATTTCTATTATAGCAGCACTAGAAAACTAAGACATCTGGATTCATGATCTGCTCAGAATTTGGAGAAGAAGTAATACCAAATAGGATGAAAAAAAATGAAAGCTTTGATTTAATTTAGATTAAATTGAATTTTAATCACCTCGAACGAAATGGTTCTCAGGGTCAACAAATTCAGTTGCACAGGTTGTGCCCAACACAAGGGTGCCTGACCAAATGAATGAGTAGAGCTGTGTTTGCCAAGCCCTGCTTCACAGCAAGTGGGTTGAATCACCCCAAAAGGAGAGGCACCCTTTGTTGAATTTACCTATCCACAGGGGCCTTTTTACAATTTGCATTAAAAAAAAAAAAAAAAATCTTATATGCTAGTGGGAAGCCCTCACCATTCCAGTACTTGAGCATGTCTCAAAAAGCCCTGGAGTCTACCGGGGTTATCATTTAGGGATGGAGCTGGGGGAACCAGCCTTGCACAAAAGACAGTCATGGGAGAAAAGTTAATTTATATCATGACTGAATGTTGCTGAATAAAGCCCATGCAATAAGCCAATCATAAATGTACCATCCCACTGAGGAAAATGGAAATGTTTTTAGATAAACTGTATGAATGGAATGGATTGTTAGTAAAACAGAAGCCTGCACAGGGCCTGAGGTCCAAGATGTTATCTTCTGTGACTACAGAAGTCACTGCACTTCCACCATCATTAGAACAGGAATAACTTGGACTTTACCTCCTTTTTTGGTTTTGGTTTTCTGAAAATGGTAATAGTTCAAGCACCACAACATCTGGAACCAATCCTGGACTGTGGCACTAACCAGCTGGGAAAATCGCCTAACCTCTTTGGGCCAGAGTTGCTGCTGTCTAAAATGAAGAAATAGTGCTAGATACATTTTCCTCCCATATCATCAAGAGGGTGATGATGACAATGACACAATGAAATTAGGTGACACATGTGACTCTTTTTATGAGCCAGGCAATATTGTAAGCATATTTAAATATTTCACTGCATGACTTTATGGGGTATATCATTATTATCCCCATTTTACAGATGAAGAAATTGAGACTCAGAGAGGTTAAATAATTTTCCCCATGTGTGACAATTAAAAAGTGGTGAAATAGGGATTTGAACTTAGTCTGATTCCTGAGGATGTGCTCTTAACACTCTGATCCACTACTTCTTTAACATGCACAAAATAGCAGGTGACTTATATGAAGGGCTACTATGGGCTGAACCCTGGGCTTGATGCTTTTATCTTTTAGCTCATTCACCCTCAGAATCATCCTGAAATATAGATGTTGCTATTCTATTATATAAGAATCTCTGATGGCAGAGTGGGTAAGATATTTGGCTGCTAACCAGAAGGTCTCAGATTCAAACCTATCACCTGCTCCATGGAAGATGAGGCAATCTACTTCAGCAAAGATTTATAGCCTTGGAAACCCAGTGGGGGTTGCTATGAGTCAGAACTGACTTGATGGGAGTGGGTTTAGGTTTGTATCCTATTATAGGGTTGAAAACATGAGAATCATCGATACTAAGCAAATTGCCCAAGGTCACACAGCTGGTTAGTGGGAGGTTCAAGACTCAACACCAATGCTCTGAGATGCTAAACTGGGGATTTTCTCAATAAACTATGTCAGGCTGGAATTGCCTGACATGATTTTGTACATTTAGACTCCCATAAGGGGCCAGGAATTCACCCTCAGCCTCAGGGACAGCCTGTCAAGCCCATCCATACAAGCATCTTCTATCTGACCTCTGGTTTTATTGAGTATTCTGGGACACACACCTCAAAGACGTTCATCAGAGCAGAACTGAGCTATTAGTTATTTGCAGCTAGAGTGATAACCGAGTTCCCCTAGGCTTTATGCTTG
>NW_006922095.1:1706281-1707531 GCF_000298275.1 Orycteropus afer afer | reverse complement strand
AGCTATTTACATATGTTTCTATGGATGAGGAATGTTAGCTCAGAGAGATCCAGCAACTTTCCCAGGGCTCAGAGTCTGGCAATGGCAGAGGCAGGATGTGAGCTCAGGCACCCTGGCTCAAGTTTGGGAACTCATTTGCCCCTGTGCTATGTTGAGTGTAAAGATGAGGATGACCCCATTCAACTACCAGCATATTGTGGTGTCTCGAGAGGCAGGGAAATGAGAATGAGTCCTGAATCCTGATACTTCTTGGCGTAAGTTTTAGTCTATGACTCACTGTGTGGCTGTGGGTAAGGCAGTTGACCTTGTGATACTTCAGGTGAGATAATGTACCAACTTCCTCATGTCCTTGAGGGGAATGTCTTAGTTATCTAGTGCTGCTATAACAGAAGTACCACAAATAGGTAGTTTTAAAGAACAGAAATTAATTTTCTCACAGTTCTAGAGACTAGAAGTCCAAATCAGGGTCTCAGTCATGTTGATTCTTTTCTTGTCGGTAGATCCAGGCATTCCTTAGCATTCATTGGCTTGTAGACGATTCTCACAGGGAACCTACCTTCTTCGTGTGTGTGTGTGTGTGTGTGTGTGTGTGTATGTACTGTTCTTTTTATAACTTACAAGTGATTAGGTTTAGGAGGACCCACCTTACTCTGTTATGACCTCATTAACATACCAAAGAAAACCCTAACTTCCAAACATGAGCATATTTACAGGAGCAGGGGTTAGGATTTCAATATATATTTTTGGGAGATCAATTCAATCTGTAACAGGAAGGGGGTGAGCAAAAGTCCTGGGATCTGGTAAGTGGATATGATTCATTGAGGTATTTCTTCAATTTGGGAAGGATTGCTTAAATCTTGGCCTGGCATCTTATTCCTCAGCTTTCTTCCCTTATCCAACTAATATATTTAGTGCTTTCATGCATTCTACCAAGTGTAGTTGTGTTGCCCCTTATGAGGTGTCTGGAGACCAAGTCTCACAAGGTCTAGGCCATGAAGGAGCTCCCTGAATGGTGGGAAAATGGAGGTGGAAGACAGCACCTAGTGGCAGGCTGGCATGGGCTCTGATGGAATCAGTTGCAATGGGAGTGTGGGGCGGGGGTGATCAGTTAACCTGGGAGCCAGGGAGGCAGTGTTTCAGGTGAAGGAGGAGGAAGTTGACTGGAGGAGGAAAAGGAGAGGGAATCCCAGAGACAGGAGAACCCGGGCCCTTAGGTCTCAACATGAGACTCAGTCCCGTCCTTGTAGTAC
>NW_006922095.1:1704347-1706071 GCF_000298275.1 Orycteropus afer afer | reverse complement strand
CATAAATAGATGAGATAATTGTAGTTGTAGTGTGGTGGTTAAGTTTGTGTGTCAACTTGGCTGGGCCTGGGTGAGTGGCTGGCCAGCTGGTGGTAGTTGTTCCCCACGATAAGACTGGCAGTCAACTCCATGGTGGGATTTACAACAAGCAGCTGAGTAGCTAGCTGCCTTTGGGATGTGGTCTGCTTCCTGTATATAAGGAGAAGCCTTTGGGATTGGTCTCTAGCTTATGGTGCAGTTGGACCCTGGATGTAGTTGTGTAATTGTTCAGCAGTCTACCATGCACTGTCGGCCTGGGAAATTGCAATGGACTCGAATTAATGACCTGCCATGTGGTTTGGTAACATTTGGGACTGTGCCTTTTTACTTGTCAACCTTGAGCTTGGCAGCCTCAGCAGCCAGCAGCTGTCTGAGTGAAGAAAAGCTTCTAGTTTCAGTGGGTCAGGAGCTGGAAGCAGAGCTGAAGCCCAAGGCTGAGGGGCTTTCACCCAGCCCCTAGAGCCTGGTACTTTGAACTTGGACTTAAAGTCTCCAAATTTTAAGAGAATAAACTTCTGTTTGTTAAGGCCATCCCATTTGTGGTATATTCTTGTCAGAGTGGCATTAGGTAACCAGAACAGAATTTGGTACTGAGAGTGGGGTGCTGCTCTGACAGATGCCTAAATTGTGGAAGCAGGAGTGGAGTGTGTCCTTGACCCGACTGAGATCCTGGCAGAGAGACCCCAGCATATGGCATGAGAGACAGCAGGAGCAGAGCCAAGAGATCAGCATGAGAAATGGCAGTAGCAAAGCCCAGAGACCGGCATTAAACAGCAACAGGCTTACTAGCACACAGAGGAGAAAGACAGGTGCCATTGGGTAGGTGGCTTCCTGGCAGAGTGGATTGCCTTTGGGCGTTAACTGGTAAAAGAGACTGGTATGAGATGGAGTAGCAGGTTGGCTGGCCCATGGAGCAAGAAAGCTGAGTGTTTTTTGGGCAGGAAGTTTTCCAGTGGGGTGGGTTGCCTTCAGCACTAATCGGCAGAAGCAGAGAGAACAAGGAAATGGGAAGCAGATTTGCCTCAGCCTTAAGCGTAGGACCATGGCCTTTGGGTGTGGAACCACCACAGCCCCCTAGGTTTCAAAGAACCAGACTGTCACCAACTTGGTTCTGGAGTGTGGGGCTCCAGAATAAGTTGGTTCTTATTCATGTGAGCCAGTGGGAGGGAGCCATAGCTGCTGCCCAAAAGTGAAGAGGCAGGGCTGCCATGCCCAAGAGGGAGAGGAACAGGGCCCACCAGGCCAAGGGGATGAGGTCCCCACTCAGGGGGTCTGGAGTCACCCAGTGAAGGTGACTTGTACAGATACCACCCATTGAAGATCTGTATAGGTGTCAAGTTGACAAGGGGTGGAATTGTGATGTTATGTTTGTGTGTCAACTTTGCTGGGCCTGGTCGATTGGCTGGGCAGCTGGTGGTAGTTATTCCCCATTATGAGACTGGCAATCAACTCCATGGTGAGATCTACCACAAGCAGTTGAGTAGCTGCCTTTGGGATGTGATCTGCTTCCTGTATATAAGAAGGCTTTGGGGATGATGGTCTCTGGCTTATGGCACGCTTGGACACTGCATGTAGCTGTGTCATTGTTCAGCAGCCTGCCATGCTCTGCCGACCTGGCTACTTACAATGGCCTTGAATTAATGTCTTGCCATGTGGTTTGGTAACATTGGGACTGTGCCTTTTTA
>NW_006922095.1:1700466-1704027 GCF_000298275.1 Orycteropus afer afer | reverse complement strand
AGTTGTACAATTACCAGTTACCATTTAACAAGTAGGAGCTCTGGTGGCATAGTGCCTAAGGCATCTGACTACTAACCAGGAGGTTGGTGGTTCAAACCCACCAGCCACTCCTCAGGAAAGAAGATTGGGCAATGTACTTTTGTAGTGATACCACCTTGGAAACCCAAGGAGGGGTCGCTATGAGTCAGACCTGACTTGATAGCAGTGAATTTAGTTTTTGACTTTTGTTAGACATTTCATCAAACAGAGGGGATTTAATACAGGGAATTTATTGCAAAGGCATTTGGAATGGCAATTAGCAGTAAAAGAGGGAAGGTAAGATGATCACAGATACTTAGTTTCTGGAAGCTAGTACCACCATTAGAACTGCAGGAGAAAAGGGAAATCATGATATGCAGAATTAATGATTGCTGTGGACTGATTTTTCTGCTATTGGAACTGAACTTCTTGAGCAGGAACCCAAATCTTTACTTGCCAGCTGCTGCTGTCCTGATGCAACAACCCAAATCCAGAAAGCATTGCTTTCTTTTACTTCATTCTTCTGGACTCCCACAATGACTCCCATTGGCAGAAACTATCAGGAAGCCAGCTGGCAAGTCGAACTGGAACTCTAGTTTCCTAGGCTTCCCGCCATAGTGGCAGATAGGTGCATATAGAATGATGAATGTGGAGGTGAGAAATAGTAGATAAACTTGACACAGAGGATTTAGGGATGTCTCTGTGGTTGAAGCAAAAGTCTGGGACCTGTTCCAAGCTACATATGCAGAAGCAACATGCAATTTTTATGTAGATTGATATGCATTGGAGGGGGCTTTGGGGAGTAGATAAAGATAAGAAGAAGACTGAATTGGCATTAGTTCTGGTGCTGTGATGAAGTATAATTGGAGGGGCTAAGAAGAGCTGCTGCAAAAGACCTCTTTAAAGTGGTAAAGGCAAGGATGTCACTTTGAAGACTAAGATGCACCTGACTCAAGCCATGGCATTTTTAATTACCTCACATGCATGAAAAAGATGGGCAATGAATAAGGAAGACCAAAGAAGAATTGATGCCCTTAAACTTTAGTGTTGGTGAAGAATATTGAATATATCAAGCACTTTCAAAGAACGAATAAATCTGTTTTGGATGAAGTACAGTCAGAATGCCCCATAGAAGAAAGGATGATGAGACTTTGTCTCTGTACTTTGGTCATGTTATCAGGAGGGACTAGTGCCTGGAGAAGGATATCATGCTTAGTAAAGCAGATAGTCAGTGAAAAAGAGGAAGATCCTCAATGAGATGGAAAGACACTGGCTGCAGCAATGGGCTCAAGCATGGCACTGATTGTGAGGATGGCACAGGAACAAGCCATGTTTCATTCTGTTCTACATAGGGTTACTGTGAGTTGGAACTCACTCAATGGCACCTAACAACAAGGACAGGACTCTGGAGATTTAACCTAAGCCTACAGGAGGAGCCTGTCTTTAGAGAAATTTGGATCAGAGCTGATGACCCACCTTTGATTTGGGCTGCTTACATAATCAACTGCCTCATGGTCCGGCTTCCCCAGAACCAGGCTCCTGGAGGCCCTCCCTGGACCTCCTGTCAAGTGTGTGCTGGCAGGTTTCACAAGTGCTCTCTGTCTATATGGATTCCTGGACGTTGCACCCAAGTCATGTTCTACCAACCTGTTAGGATAATTCATTCTTGTATACCTAGCTCTCAAATCCACCTGCTTCAACAATAGAATTAGGTACTGTTTTCCCACTTGTCTTTCTGGTGTTGGTGAGAGGACAATACCAGAGAAGAGCATCTAGGGGGACCTATCAGAACCCTCCAGAGAGCTAACCAGCTACCAGTAGGGCTTCTTTCATATTGGATTCATTATTTTATTCCATTTATTTCAGTTACTTCTTGTTGTTAGGTGTATTGAGTTTGCTATTACTCATAGTGAACCTATGTACAACAGAACAAAACATGTCTGGTCCTGTGCCACTCTCACAATCTTTGATATGCTTGAGTCCATACTCAAAGTCATTATGTCAATCTTTCTCATCGAGGGTCTTTCCCTTTCTCACTGGCCCTCTACTTTATCTATCTTTCTCCAGGGACAGGGGTCCCTTCTGATAACATGACCAAAGTATGCAAGATAAAGTCTGAACATTCTTGCTTCTAAGGAGCATTCTGGCTATACTTCTTTCAAGAAAGATTTCTTCAATCTTCTGGTAAGAAATATTTTCAATATTGTTCATCTTAATCACAATTCAAATGCATCAATTCTTCTGCAGTATTCCTTATTTATTGTCAAGCTTTCACATGCATATGAGACTGCTGAAGATATGATCTGGGTCAGGTGCACCTTAGTCTTCAAAGTGACATGTTTGCTCTTTACACTTTAAAGAAGTCTTTTGCAGCAGATTTTCTGAATGCAATATGTCACTTGATTTCTTGACTGCTCTTTCCATGGACACTGGTTGTGGATCCAAGTAAAATGAAACCCCTGACAACTTCTATATTTTCTCCATTTATTGTGATGCTGCTTACTGGCCAAGTTGTGGGGATTTCAGTTTTCTTTATGTTTCTTTATGATGAATGTGGAGGTGAGAAATAGTAGATAACCTTGACGCAGAGGATTTAGTGCCATAGTGAAAGCTGTAGTCTTTGATCTTCATCAGTAGGTGCTTCAAGTTCTCTTCATTTTCAGCAAGCAAGGTTGTGTCATATGCATATCACAGGTTGCTAATGAGTTTTTCTCAATTCTGATGCCATATTCTTCTTTATGTAGTCCAGCTTCTTGGATTATTTGCTCAGTACACAGACTGAATAAGTATGGCAAAAGGATACAACCCTGAAACACACCTTTCCTAATTTTAAACCATGCAGGATCTCCTTGTTCTGTTAGAATGACAGCCTCCTGGTCTGTGTACAGGTTCCTCAAGAGCACAATTAAGTGTTTTGGAATTCCCATTCTTCTCAGCTTTATCCATAATTCGTTATGTTTCACAGAGTTGAATGCCTTTGCATTGTCAATAAAACACAAGTAAACATCTTTCCAGTATTCTTTGCTTCCATCTAAGTTCCAAATGATATCAGCAATGATATCACTCATTACATGTTCTCTTCTGAATCCAGTTTGCATTTCTGGAAGTTCCCTGTCAACATATTGCTGTAACCACTTTTGAGTTATCTTCAGTAAGCTTTTTACTTCTGTGTGACATTAATGATATTGTTCAATAATTTCCACACTCTTGTTGCATCACCTTTCTTTGTAATTGGCACAAATATGGATCTCTTCCTGTTGGTTAGCCAGGTAGCTGTCTTCCCTATGTCTTGGCATAAACAAATAAGTGCCTCCAGTGCTGCATCCATTTGTTGAAACATCTCATGGGGTATTTTGTCAATTCCTGGAGACATTTTTTTTTTTTTTTTTGCCAGTTCCTTCGGTGCAGTTTAGGCTTCTTTCTTCAATACCATAGGTTCTTGATCATATGTTACTTCCAGAAATGGTTGGTTATCAACCAATTATTTTGGTACAGTGATTCTGTATTCTTTCTATCTTAATTTGATGCTTCCTGCTTTTTCAA